>NW_020664471.1:10207243-10289538 GCF_002925995.2 Terrapene triunguis
CTGTGTGAAGAAGAACTTCCTTTTATTTGTTTTAAACCTGCTGCCCATTAATTTCATTTGGTGGCCCCTAGTTCTTATATTATGGGAACAAGTAAATAACTTGGGGCAGGTGTCTGGGCTGGGGGGGCCACAGCTGGGCTTGTGGGGGGGGAGGGGCGAGTGTCTGGGCAAGTAGAGGCTGGGCTCTGGGGGGAGGAGGTGCAGTTATCTAGGCAAGTGGGGGTGCCCCTCAGCTGGGCTCAGGCCGGGTGCTGTTCTCTGGGCTCGGGGGGACCCCGCAGCTGGGCTCTGGGCAGTAGGGGGTTCAGGTGTATTGCCTGAGGGGGCCCCATGGCGGGTTTTTTGGGGGGAGGGTTCTGGGTGTCTAGCCCCCGGGTTGGGCTCTGCGGGAGGCATGGAGGCAGAGGAACAGGACCTGGGGTGTCATAGGGGTTTCTTTAACTCTCCTGGGGGAATTTTTGTGTGTCTGTATTGTTACAGACATACTTGCTGACAGGTATTTTGAAATAAATTACCAAAATAATTGAAATTGGTGTGATTGGGTAGTGTTGTTTTGACAAATACAATCTGCAGAATTTTAAAATATTGTGTGCAAAATTTTTAATTTTTTAGTGCAGAATGCTCCACAGGACTAAGAAGTTTAAAGTGAGTACAGTTTTCAAAAATGACCAGAAACAAGCTTAATTCTGTGAAGCACTTACTTTTAGTAGCCTCTGGATAATGAAGCTTTGATTAACTGAAATATGGAGTTTTGATTAACTGTCAGAAGTGACTAACACTTTAAGGGTCAGATTGTGCCACCTTACACTGAGCAAGACTTTAACACCACAAATAACACCATTGAAATGCAGTATATTGAAATCAGTGAGACTTCTTGTGGTGGCAAGGCACTACTCAACATAAGGCTGGCACAAACAGGCCCTAATCAAGCATGTTTAAACATAAATACTAGGCATTTGGTTTTTGTTTTTCCTTAAATGTAGAAATTAGCCTTGAGTTCTTCCCCCTCTCTTCTCAGTAGAAGGTGTCTGTCTGTCTCTCTCTGAGACAGACACTATTAACCTGCCTCGAAAACAAATTTAATTTAAAATTGGAAAAAAAAACTTTGGGGATTCTGAAATCATAAACTTGGATGGGTAGTTGATGCTTCATTTGCGCAGCCCCCAATTTAAAGTATTGCCAACACTAAATGACATTAGGGTTAAGAGATAAATATAAATAGACACACAAACAACATACTATTTTGGAATTTTTTCGTAGGCACTATTGTATAAAATATTGATGTAAACAGGTTAGAAATTATCTGTTGCTTGTTTACACTTAAAATTGTGTTAGAATATTCATTGTGTAAATAAATAACTTCTCAGTATTTTCTAACTGGTCTACATGTTTTAAATCTATTTTTTGTTTTCAGAATTGCAGTAGTTTTTTAGTTTCTTGGCATATCTAGTAGTGTACAACTGCTTGCCATGGCTTCATACACCAGATGACATTGGATACGTGACTGTTCCAGTCCCTGGAGGGTTACCTAAGGTTTCACTGTTACAGCCATTTAATGGCTACAAGCACAGCTAAGAAGAGCTGATCGGGGTAGGGAACAGAGGGTTAGGAAGAAACCATTCCCTATTTGCAAGTCAATAGTCAATAGGTGGACCGTGGGCCAGATCCAGACTGCCAGATGCTCTTGAACAGACTGCAAAATCTTTTATTTACTTATTATCATTATTGCGGTGTGAAAAAAGTTTCTCCGGAGTCTGGACCTTGACTATACCTTGACCAAGAAATTTGGACCTTGACAAAAAATGACTACCCCTGCTTTAACCTGTGAATAGTCCAGTGTTACACTGTTCATTTTTCTGATCTCATACATTCTATTTGGATTTTATGTAAGGTTCATATTTTATATATCCCTAGTCAAAAGACTAGGAAAATGAGTATGAGGGTAGTTTACTGTGAATGATGCAATCCTATTAAAAGGAAAAGCCATAAATCTTGCTACCTCTGTCCATCATGTCCTGGTACTTAGCTACTTAACTATCTGAAGTCTTTGAAGCTTTTGTCTGTGTCTTAGTTGATTTCATGTAGCTTTCACATAAGACAGAGGGCTTTTCTGCACTTAAAATGCTACAGTGGTACAGTTGCTGTCTTTGCCATTGGCATAGGTAATTACCTATAATTTACCTCCCTGAGAGGCAGTAGCTAGGTTGACAGAAGAATTCTTCTATCAACCTTGTGCTGCCTACATGAGGACTTAGGTCAGCTTAACTATGTCACTTGGGTGTAGATTGTTTTACACCCCTGAGCAATGTAGCTGGCTCAACCTAATCTTCTAGTATAGACCAGCCCATACGCAAATGTATTTAAGTTATCTGTTCTTCCACTTAATTATTAAACTGGTGATGTTTACTGTTTTTTATATGATTTTCCAGGTAGCGGAGAGAAGTATCAAATCTAGAAGTTTTATTTTTTTTCCACTGGAAATCTTGGAGTCACATAAGTTCATATGTCTGATAAGTAATTTTGGAGAATGATCAAAATAACGCTTGACATACAGCTTGGTCATAAACTCCTAAAAACCTTGATTAATTGTACTAGGATTAATGACTTCACAAATTCCTACTTAATATCCAAATTGTCGTAGAGTGGTATGATTAATACACGCTTCTGCTTCACACACACGCTGCCCCACCAGTGCTATGCTTGGTGTCTCTCTCCGCAAAGGTCAGTCTCTAAAAGAAAGATGACTTTTTTTTTATTTTTTTATTACTTCGAATTACTATTGTTGTAGTGCCTAGAGACCTCAACTAGACCATGTGTCCTGTTGTTTGTTGTATAGTTTAAAGTACATCCTTTCTAAATATTTTAAGTGATATTGGCATGCACGGATTGTTCTCAAAGACTAATTATCAATGGTTCCCTGTCAAACTGAGGCTGTATCAAGTAGGATCCTAGAGAGATCTATCCTATGTCTGGTACCATTCCATGTTTTCATTAATGATTAGCATGATGAAGTGGACAGCATACTTAAAATAAATAAATAAATTTGCAGGTGACACCAAGCTGGGAGGGATTGCAAGCATTTTGGAGGACAGGATTAGAATTCCAAGTGCTCTGGATAAATTGGAGAACTGGTCTGAAATCAATAAAATGAAATTCAGTAAAAATGTGTGCAAAGCTCTTTACTTAGGAGGGGAAAATCAAATCCACAAACACAAAAGGGGAAAATAATTGGCTAGGCGGAAAACGATGGTGGTTGTAGTGGCTCACAAATTGAAGGAGTCAACAGTGTGATGCTGTTGCGCAAAAACAAAAAAAGTCATTCTGCGATTCTATGAGCATTGTATGTAAGATGTGGGAGGTAATTGTCCCTCTGTATTTGGCACTGAGGAGGCCTCAATTGGAGTAATATATCCAGATTTGGCACCACACTTTGAGAAGGATGTGAACAAATTGGAGAACTCCACAGAAGAGCAACAAAAGCAAGAGGTTTGGAAAACATGGCCTTTGAGGAGAGGCTGAAATAATTTGGCATATTTAATTGAGAGGGCTCAGGTTGGACATATTTCTTCAAATATGTGAAAGTTGTTATAAAGAGGACGGTGATCAATTGTTCTTCATGTCCACTGAAGGTAAGATAAGAGTTAATCGTCTCCATTTGCAGCAAGGGAGATCTAGGTTGTATATTAGAAAAAGTTTTCTAACTATAGTAATAGTTAAGCACTAGAACAGGTTAACCAGGGAGGCTGTAGAAACCTCCTTGGAGGCTTTTAAGAATGGGTTATACAAATATCTATCAGAAATGGTGCTGATATACTTAATCCTGCCTTAGCACACAGTGATAGACTAGATGACCTCTTGAGGTCCCTCCCTGCCCTACATTTCTATGATTTTGTTAACTGAGATGCATAACTTCCATTCGGTTTGGAGGTATGTTTCTGTGGTGGTTATAGATGTGTGGGGGGGAAAGCTTGCTTACTACAGGAAGCTGAAGTGTGACACGATGGTAGTATGTTTCGTGAACGTGTGTGTAATTTGGGTGGGGTTAAGTTATGGTGTTAGTTGCTGGAAGTTTTTATTACTTTCTGCTGGCAGATCGCTGTAGTATGTTGACTGTCAGCTTTTCAAATAAAAACAAATGGATAAAGTTTTAAGGATATCTATTTTAATAGAAGCAGCATTTTGACTTGTATACCTTATCTGAAAAGGCATAATGGTAACTTCTCTAACAGTACCATGCTGCACTATTAGCTTTCAGACTAACATGTCATTCTCCTGTTAATCTGAAAAGTTAAAAATGTGAATAGTTAAAATGGCTACTTTTATGTAGAATTGCATTTTAAAGCATCCAACCTTCTGGTGAGATTTAAAGTATAAATAACTGAATACTGTCCTAAAGCTGTCTAATTCTGTGGCTTCAGTTATTGGGCGGGTTGCTTTAGCTTTTGAGCTACATCTTGTTAAAATATTACATTTGAAGTTTGGTAAATGCACACTATCCCTTCTGGAACTTACTCTTAACACTTGACAGCTATATAACTTAATAGTGACAACTGCACATATCTTTCATCAGCTAGTGTAGGTGGTACCTGAGTGAAATGGAGAAAGAAATTATGTACACTGTGTGTAAAGCTGGACACTAGTACATTTGTTACAATACTGAAATTTTAACATTTTGGGTTTTAAAGCTTAGTGAATATGCTAATGAGTAACTCACTTAACCTGCAGTTTAGTTTCAGGAAATATGAAATGGCACACTAGCTTGATGGTTATAAGATTATGTAGACTTTTGAAAACCTCGATGAGAAAATGTATGTAGTGTCTTTAATAGCTGGCTAAAACTCTGTGTAGCTTTACATATTCCTGTTAATTTCGGGGTGGATAAAAATGGATAACTTTTTAAAAATCAGATTTTTATTTTGTTTTAAATTATAATTTCTTTTTAAAAATAAACCTCTTTAAAATGAAATCTGAATTTAATATAAAATATGTTAAGTTTAGGCCTTAACATAACTTCTTAAAACATTTAAATAAACAATGTGCTGAATCCATAAGCCTCTATCAAACTCCTTAAGTTAGCATTAAATGTTGCTTTTTTGAATAAAGAAAGATTCCTCCCCAAGCCCACCTCGAGTCTAACTTTTGAGATCAAGTTTTATAAATATGGCACAATAGTTCAGCCTAAGTATCTTTGGGTATACATACTCTAGAAATGCTGCAGCTTTCTTCCGTCGCTGTAATAAATCTACCTCTCCGAGAGGCAGTGACTAGATTGATGGACGAATTCTTCCATTGACCTAGCAGTGTCTACACCTGGGCTTAGGTTGGCTTAATTTACTCCTGGGGGAATTCTGCGCCACTGCACATGCAGATTTCTTTGCTTCAGAAAGTCGTTTTTCTGCAGGGAAGCAAAGGGAAGCCACAAGAGCAGTCATGCACCCCTCCCCAGCAGTATGTTTCGGGTGCCCAGGGCAGCCAGCAGAGAGGTAGATCACTGTGGGGCAGGGGACTGGGGAAGACCCGGCTGGTGGCTCCAACCTTGTGCCGGGCTGGGCAGGGGAGGATAGGATGACTTCTTCCCCTGCACGGTATCCGGGGCCGGGTCAGACCCTCCCCCAGCTGTAGGAAGCTCTGCAAACTCCCCTTCCCCTCCCCCCCCATGCTTCCTGCACCCATCGTTCCTCAGATCCTGTACAGGGATCACTGTACAGACAGCTGTTTCCCCCATCCGCCCAACCCCCTTGCATCCAGACCCCCTCATACTCAGACCCTCCTGCTGAGCCTCCCCCCCACACCGATACTCCGCCCCCCCAATGAGCCCCACTCCTCCTGCAGCACCTCAATGAGCCACCCCTACCTGGATCCCCACTCCACTGAGCCCCACACTTCCAGCATCTGGACCCCCCACTGATCTCGCCACACCCAGACCCCCCTCCCCAGTTGAGCCCCAGCCACCTTCACCGGGACCCCCTCTGCAGAGTCCCATTACCATTGCACCCAGAACCCCCCAACAAGCCCCCGTGCATCCAGATCCCCCCCCCACCTCCCACTGAGCCACCCGCACCCAGATTGCCCCACACAGAACCCTCTCAACCCACACCTGGATCCCCCCCGTGCTAAGCCCCTCCCCACTTGGATCCTGCCTTGCTGGTGTACCTGGCACAGAGGGGCAGGGCCCTGGTCTGTTTCTGGGACAGGCCTGGTCCTTGCGTTGTGTCAGGGTTGGGTGCAGCCTCACAGCTGAGTCTGTGTCTCGGGTGGGAGCTGCACAGTGATCTCCCACCTTTGTGCAGCCAGTGGTCTGTGCTTCCCAGTGCCATGCTGGAGCCTCCACATTTATTTGACAAATAAAATTTGCAGAATTTTAAAATGTGCGCAGAATTTTTATTTTTTGTTGCAGATTGCCCTCAGGAATACTTAATTATGTACCATGAAGTGTGAAATTTTTCACAGTCCGGAGCTATGTAGTTCAGCCAACCTAACTTTGTATAGTGTAGATCAGCTGTTAAGAGACTGTCTGATTTTCAAGAGACTTAGGCCTGGTCTACACTACAAAGTAAGGTTCATATAAGCTGCCTGGCATTGAGCTAGTTGTGCATGTGTCTAGGCTTACAATTTGTCCCCCACCAATGTAAGTGCCCTGATACGGTGATGCAGTAGCACCATCTTCCCGAATGGCATTGAACCATGCTTGATGTAGTGCAAGGGTAGACATGGTTACCTATGTTGACCCCAACAGTACTTCAGCAGATGTCCCACAATGCCTGACACTGACTGCTCTGGTCACAGTTGTGAACTTCACTGCCCAGGGGTAACGAAGACCAGAAGTGCCGTTTAGAGCCCTGCACATTTTTGAAATGCCATTTCCTGATAGTTCAGCTTGACAAGCATACCTAGCAGCTTTCCATTGTTATGTGCAACTGCCCAGCTGACCATGCTGGCTATATGTTCCAGATGCGCTCTGGCTCAGAGTAAAGAGGAGATGTTGGATCTCCTGGGCCTGAGGGTAGAAGAGGCTGTGCAAACACCACTATGGACCAGCTGTAGAAATAGACATCTGTGAGCAGATTGCACAGGGGATGCAGGAGAAGAGGTATGACACTGATGAGCAGCAGTGTCACCTGAAAGCGAAGGAACTGTGGCAGGCATACTGGCAGGCATACTAGCAGACTAGGGAGGCCGACAGTCAATCCTGTGTCAAGCCACAGACCTGCTGCTTTTACGAATAGCAGCACGCATACTTAGAGACTGCAACACCACCCCACAGACTGCTCAGGATCCCTCTGAGGAGCCCAAGAGACAGACCACTAGTATGAACAGTAAGGTCGAGGAGGATGGGGGGACATGTGCCCATGGGTCCAGCTAATGCTGCAAGCCAGAATCTGTTTGAGACTCCACTGCAGTCCAGTCAGTCAAGCACAAGTAAGCCCAATGCAGGGGAAGGAACCAGTACTTTTACCTAGCTAGTGTCATTAAACTGGTCCAACCCATAGCTTGAATAACTGCAAAGCATTTTATTTAAGAATAGGGGAGTGCCTTAACTATAAAGGGAAGGGTAACAGCCCTCCTGTGTACAATACTATAAAATCCCTCTTGGCCAGAGACACCAAAATTCTTTTACCTGTAAAGGGTTAAGAAGCTCGGGTAACCTGGCTGACACCTGACCCAAAGGACCAATAAGGGGACAAGATACTTTCAAATCTTGGTGGGGGGAAGGCTTTTGTTTGTGCTCTTTGTTTTGTGGGTTGTTTGCTCTTGGGACTAAGAGGGACCAGACATCAATCCATGCTCTCCAAATCTTCTGAACCAGTCTCTCATATTTCAAACTTGTAAGTAACAGCCAGGCAAGGCGTGTTAGGTTTATCTTTGTTTTCTCAACTTGTAAATGTACCTTTTGCTAGAGGGTTTACCTCTGTTTGCTGTAACTTTGAATCTAAGGCTAGAGGGGGTTCCTCTGGGCTCTTTGCATTCGATTACCCTGTAAAGTTATTTTCCATCCTGATTTTACAGAGATGATTTTTACCTTTCTTTCTTTAATTAAAAGCCTTCTTTTTAAGAACCTGATTGATTTTTTCCTTGTTTTAAGATCCAAGGGGATTGGATCTGGACTCACCAGGAATTGGTGGGGGGAAAGAGAAGGGGGGGAATGATTAATTCCTCCTTGTTTTAAGTTCCAAGGGGTTTTGGATCGGTGTTCACCAGGGAATTGGTGGAGGAGTCTCTCAAGGCTACCCAGGGAAAGGAGTTAGCACTTGTGAGTAGTGGCAGCAAAACCAGATCTAAGCTGGTAGTTAAGCTTAGAAGTTTTCATGCAGGTCCCCACATCTGTACCCTAAAGTGCAGAGTGGGGAAGGAACCTTGACAGGGAGCTATACACTTAGCTGTAGAGGCCATATGAAACCCCTCTCTGTCTCGCTCTCTCTCACTGTATGGTACTCTAGCTAGAGATGGTGTCCCTTAGCCTCTGTTTGCCGGAAGCTGGGAATGAGCGAGCGACAGGGAATGGATCACTTGATGATTACATGTTCATTCCCTCTGGGGCACCTGGCATTGACCACTGTCAGAAGACAGGATACTGGGCTAGATGGACCTTTGATCTGACCCAGTATGGTCATTCTTATGTACCAATATGCATGTTGTTCAAGTTATTCTTAATCAATACAACCATGTATAGTCTGGTCCTGGCTTTTCTTCTGTGTGTACCACTTTGCCAGCTGATATTCCCTTTATTTGAATTTTTGGGATTGCACGATAGCTGGTGACGGATCACCAATTCTGGAATCTGCTTTTCTTGTTGGGCTGCTAGAGTAAGAACTTAGATCTTTCACCATGCCTTGAAGCTCATCACTTTTTTTTAAAAGAGAGCTTCTTACCCTTTTTGAAGTTGGATGGAGGAGAGCTGTCAGATATAACAGCAATGCAGGCAGTGACTTCTTATAACTGATGGTTTTAATTATTTGTTTTATCTTTGGAAATGTACCCAGAGACTGCAATATATGCCTATTTATAAATTCTCAAATATTTTAAGGTTAAATACACAGGTCAGATTATATTTTAAAAAAAGTATATATATTTTTTCAATTCAGAGCTGAGCAAGTGAAGGAGTGAATGGCAAACATGAGACTGTGTGGCCTTAATGGGCGGACAAGGATGGACAGAACCCCAGTAGGGATCTATTTCCAGTGAGACTGAGTGAAACTGAGTCTGAGGGGGTTCTGTTCTTGGTAGATAGGGACTTGTATTCAGCAAGATTGACTTAGCAGAGAGAGTGCTTAATCAGTCTCGAGCCAAAGGATCTGACCAGGCAGCCCCCTTGGATATTCCTCAGTCGTCAGCTGCATGTTATTCTGTTGCTGCTGCTTGCCAGACTTTGAGAGATTATGAAATCTGTAATCTAAGTTGGTGAGGGGATCCTGTAGAGGTACAGACAGTATCTCCTATGGAATCTTTTATAGGCCCTTGTACACCAGTTTCTACTCCTTCACTTTTGGGACAGGGGCTTATGGAGGATGACCTATCTGATGGACTTTGTCACCAGTACTACTGTAAGGCACTTGCCCTGCCCCAGTTTGAGCTCCTTGGATGAGTATGTGGCTCCAGTAACAAACAGAAATTGGTACAGTCTCTTCATGATGATGTGACTAATAGGTAGCCTGACTTCACATTTGTATGTGCGCCAAAAATGTATTCTGTATTGTCCCTTGTGATGGAATGCACCCCTGTATTCACATCCTATACACTATTGTAATAATTTTGGTACAAAACATGCCTTGTGTGATATAATTTGAAAACTCATAACTTGCTGATCAGTATTATCATGTTAAAATGCATGTAGGAACATTGTGTAAAGTTATTAACAGAAGCTGAAATCATGCCTGAAGTGTTTTTCCCAATAAACCTGGGGAGTGGCTAAACCAATTTCTCAAAGACAGAGGGCAAGTTGGTGTGCCTGCCAGGTGTCAACAAAGCTGATGGGCCATTACCTATCAAGTAGCCATTCTTTAGCAAGAAAGGGGGCAGGGACAAAGATCTGCATCTTAGCAAAGAAACAGCATGAGGTCTCCTTCCTCCACCAGACCCTGTATCTCTCCGTTCTCAGCTGGAAATGTTTTTCAAAAAGAGGAACTGCAACTATAAACCAGAGGGACAAACACCCCAAGAGCCCCCTGTCTCTCTGCCCATCTCATTCTCCACACCTGAGAAGACAAAGGAAACAGCCATTGGACTCTGGTGGATGGGTCCTGACCTGAAAGATTAGTCACTAATGCTGTTGGAAGCATGTGGTGAGAAACTTAGCATTGAATCCAAATAATTTGTTAAGTTAGGTACTAGAAAGCGTTTTTATCTGTATTTTCTTGTAACCATTTCTTACTTTTATGCCTAATTGCTTGTACTCACTTAAAATCTCTATCTTTGTAGTTAATAAACTAGTTTGATCTAATCCAGTGTGTTTAAGATAATGTCTGGTTAACTCTATTTGGGGTAACAAGCTAGAGCTGGGGTTGCCAAGCTGTGGCTCGTGAGTCCCATGCAGCTGTTTTACAGTTAAAGTGCAGCTCCAAGAGCCCCTTCCCCCGTTCTTAGCCTACCAGACTGTGTGGGGGAGCTCGGGGCTCCTGCCCTGCAGCAGGGTGGTCAGGCTAGGGGCTTCAGTCATCTCTGTCAGGTGCCTGCTGAGAGTGGTGGGGGGGTGCACAATTTAATGGTCAGCCTCCCTCCCAACTGTTTGAGTCACACACAGCCAGACACACTCCCCCCCGCTTTTCCTCTCCACGCAGAGTTAATACCTGGGAGCTGAAGAGGGAGGCTTTTGCTTTAGTTCCTTGGGGAGAGGCAGCAGCAAAAACAGTGGCTCTCCCTGCAGCTCCCAGCTGTTTGCTGCTTCCTCTATCCAAGGGGCAGCTCCCAGCTCACTGGCTCCAGCAGCTGCCGTGCAGGGAGATGGTCTGGTGGCACCATGTGTCACCAGCAAACCCTGGAAAAAATCTGGGGGGAATGCGACCCCCCTGTGTCCCCTTCACTCATTCCCTCTGGCTTCTGCCCAGTGTGGAGGGAGGTCTCAGCTTCAGCCCCGTGGGAGGTGCCTGCCAGGGCTTCAGCCCCGTGGGGTGTTTGCACCAGGGCTCAGGGCTTCTGCAGGAACGGGACAGGCACCTCCCTGCAGGGCTGAACTCCCTCGACCCCCCTCCCTGCAGAGCTGAACCCTGAGCCCAGGCAGGTGCCTCCCGGAGGGCTGAAGCCCTGAACCCCGGCAGGCACGTCCTAGCTCTCGAAGTTCTGAAGATTGTCGTATGCGACTCGGAGGGTCAGTAAGCTTGGCCACATCTGAGCTAGAGTATATCATTCCCTTAAAGGAATAACAGACTTGATATATTTGAACTCTCCCCTCATACATTTTTGAGGGGAAACCTGGGGCAGGGAGTGTTTTCGGGTCACCCTGCAGTATAACCAAGGCTGGTAAGAGCCAGAGTGTAACCCAAGTGTGGCTGGCAGGGTGCAGTTACTCAGACTTGCATGCTGGAAGGCTGTCTGTAAGCATCCCAGGTGGGAGCTAGTACCAACAAGGTATTGTAAGGCACCCAAGGTTGCAGGGCATAGGGAATGCAGCCCCCACTGGTCTAGATTGCATCCCAGTATGTCTCACCCCTCCTCTAAGTTTATCATCAGAGCGTGTACTTTGTTGCCTTCAGTGTTTGACTCTAAGGAAGTTAATGGAAATGGTGTTCAAAGACACTTCAAAAATCATGGAAACTTTTTATCACATTAAGGTTGAGGTTATGTAGGGGTGGCTGGTCAGTCAATAGTTCCTCTCAAGATTTTGAGAGAAATTACCCCCTTTGTATGTACTAACTCAAATAGAGTATTTGGTATTCCTTTTGATTCAGAAGAGCTGGACTATTTTCTGTTATGGTTCCACAACTAATGCAGAGTCTGGTATGATGGTGGGCAACCTGCAGCCCCCGCGGGCTACACATGGCCCGTCAGGGTAAATCGCTGGCGGGCTGCGAGACAGTTTGTTTACATTGACTGTCCGCAAGCATGGCCGCCCGCAGCTCCCGGTGGCCGTGGTTTGCCGTTCCCGGCCAATGGGAGCTGCGGGAAGCGGCGGCTAGCACGTCCCGGCAGCCCGCGCTGCTTCCTGCAGCTCCCATTGGCCAGGAACGCCGAACCACTGCCACTGGGAGCTGCGGATGGTCAATGTAAACGAACTGTCTTGCAGCCCGCCAGCGGATTACCCTGATGGGCCGCAGGTTGCCCACCACTGGTATGTTCCAGAAAGGTAATCAGTACTCAAACCTCTTCTGCTATTGCATCCAATACTTGTGAGGTTAGAGAGCAGCCTCATGTTTCCCCACAAGTTTTTCCAACCTTGTTTAATTGAAAGTATTATGGTTTCAAGATTAAGTAATCCAAATCATATGGCCATATAATATATTCACAAATTTTAATATATAATAGAATATAAATTTGAAATTATGACCACCTAACTTTTTTTTTAAATTGAAATATATACTGATTTAAATCTGATTCTCTTTTAAATCCGATAGTGATGATCAACCCCTTCACCTGAACTTTTTGTTAGCTGCCACCTCTCTATGGGGTGATATAGGCTCAGGCAGACAGTGTTCCCTGAACTTGAAGCTGTAATTTCAAGGCAAATTAGTGGAATCCTTAGTCAAGCTTAAAATTAAAGAGAAACTTGCAACTAATGACCTGTTAGTCTTGAAGAACCACTATGGACCTGTAATGCATCCTTAAGGTCCAGTATAGTATTTACTGGTTAAAAAAAAAAATTTTTTTTTTTTAAATTACATAGGTTGCCTACCCCTGCAATAGTCTTTAGCTGTTGTGCTGTTGGCCATTCTGGAGGTTAAAACTTTAATAAATCAAAAACTTCAAAGCTTCGGGTGAAGACTTTATCCTACCAGAAGTTTTATCCTGAATTATTTAACTAAAGAGGTTCTTTATGGCTGTCTGTCTTCTGACAATACAGTCAGTGTGTTTGGAAGGGAGGTATATTGGCACTGAGAGGAGTAACTGTTTATGTACATGAAGTTTTGGCCATGTTGAAGACTTGCCACACTATGTACTGTCTTGTAACTTTTTTAAAAAAAGTAGTGGCTGTCTCCAATCTTAGAAGCCTTTTGCCTCATTGGCTTAAAAATTAGAATATTTGTTATGTAGCCACAATGTTTTGGTTATACAGACTGTTACCCTGTTTGCAGGGGGCAAAAATAAGAAAAGAACTGTGTGAAATTAATTTTCTTTGACTTTAGTTGATTCATTTCTTAACTCTAACTTCATTTTTCATGCTTTTTAAAGTATAAATTGAGTTTAAGAGAAGGATTGACTGTTTTATCTCATTGTGGCTTTAAAACTTTGTACTTAACACATTGTCAACATCATATGTCAAAATATACAAAGTAAATTCTCTTAAATCAAACTCTGAGTTCTCAAGCAGCACTTTTCTTTCTTTGCCTATCTGTAAACTTCGATTTATCATAAATGGATTTTTTTTTTTTGGTTTGTGTATTTGGTGAAACTGACGTTTGTTGACATTTACTATTTAAAAACCTAATCGTTACTATGGCTAGGCTTGGCAGATTTCAATTTTTGTGTGTGTAATTTTGACTATTCATTTTTATTTTTTAATTTTTAACTATTTTAATTTTTACAGTTGTGGGAAATTAAGAGGGTGTTGGGGTCAGGGTAGCATTTACAAATGCGCTGCAGGGAGTCCCTAGCGTTGTCAGTGGCTTCTGGGGACTCCCTCCATAGCCATGAGGCCCAAGATACCTAGGCGAAAGGTGTGGGGGAAGCTAGGGTCCTGGCCTTGCGGGGAGAGACACCAGGCCAATACTTCAAGGTGGAGGACAAGCGCCTGGTTGCAGGGGAAGCCACTGCATTGCCAGACAGTTCCTGCCTGGACACCACTCCCATGCTCCTGGCTGGTGAGGGAGTGATCAGAGCCTTGACAGCGGAGTTGCAAAAGGTTCTGTGCATGGCCACGGGGCAGCTAACACCTGATCCCTGCAGGCACAAGGTGCAAAGGAAGGCTGCACTCCTGCTGACTGTTAGAGCTTATCTTCACTACCAGGAGATCGACGCCGCTACAATTGATGCAGCGGGTGTCGATTTTAGTGGATCTAGTGAAGACCCGCTAAATCGATGGCAGAGCGCTCTCCGGCTGAGTTGGTACTCCAGCTCCCTGAGAAGAGTAAGATAAGTTGACCAGAGAGTGTCTTCTGTCGCAGTGAAGACACCGGGATAAGTCAACCTAAGCTACATCCACTTCAGTTACATTATTCACATAGCTGGAGTAGCATAACTTAAGTCAATTTACTCTGGTAGTTGAAGACAAACCCTTAGTGATGGATATTTTTTGTCTATTTTAGTGTGTCTGCTGAAATAGACATTTACTGACATCTATGGATTTAAATTAAATCCTGCCAAGCCTTACTATGCTATATACAGATTTATTTAAACAACTATATAGCTTAACTTACAATTGATTCAAATTCCTGTTTTTTACATTTAATATGTTAGAAAAAGGTGAATGATGCTTTTCTTATTTACTAGATTAACTTTTTTACTCCTGATTTGTGACAAGAACTATTTGGAGGGAAACTGGAATTCAGTTTAAATTGCACAAACAGAATTTGAAATCTCTTTAATTAGTAAATAAAATCACCTTAGGGCTGGATACATAAGGAGACTTTTGCATTTAAAGCTAAGTTAATTTAACTAATTGTTTCTGATCACCATGTTCTTCAAGATTTTAGAACTAGAACATGTCATCCTCTTGCGCTTAGTTTTTTTTCTAGCTTGGAAAAGGAAAACAAATTTTCCTGCTTTTTCAACTTCCAGTTGGTTTCTTAACTTTGAGCAGTCATTGAACTGTATCAGCTGAATAAACTGTAATAAAGAAAATATTGTGTCTGCACCTGCAGAAGAAGCTACTGCCATAAGAAGATGGTTTAGAACTTCCACAGACTGATTCCAGGTGCTCACCAGTGCCTTCCACCAATTCAGTGGTTAAACTTCCTTTAAAACTTGGCAGTAAACTTGTATTGCTTAGTGTATTTATTTTTAAATTAAACAGTTAACATATTAGAATAATTTAGGCATTAATGTAAGTTCTCCATTTCAAATTTAATTTTAAGTAGGTTTATTTTTTAAAAAATCTTTTTTTAAATAAATCTGATTTAAATAAAATATTTTTTGTTATTGAATTTTATCCACCCTACAGAACAGTTTCCGCTATAAAACCTCTGTTTTCACACACGCTTAATTCTGAAGCAGTCACCTTTTTGACTGAAATGTCTTGTACTTAAAACATTTCCTTTCAGGTGCAGACTAATAGAAAACTGAGCAATATACCTAGTCACTCCTCAGTTATGAGAATACTCACACTTTGTACAATTTAAAATTATGTGCATATAGGAGGGTTCCCAAACTTGTTCCGCCGCTTATTCAGGGAAAGCCCCTGGCGGGCCAGGCCGGTTTGTTTACCTGCCGCGTCCGCAGGTTCAGCCGATCGCAACTCCCAGTGGCCGCGGTTTGCGGCTCCAGGCCAATGGAAGCCGCTGGAAGCGGTGTGGGCCAAGGGACGTACTGGCCACCGCTTCCAGCAGCTCCCAATGGCCTGGAGCAGCGAACCGCCGCCTCTGGGAGCCGCGATCAGCCGAACCTGTGGACGCAGCAGGTAAACAAACCGGCCTGGCCCGCCAGGGGCTTTCCCCGCACAAGCGGTGGAACAAGTTTGGGAACCACTGGCATATAGGCTTAAACAAAACTGCTTAACTTTGAAAGTTGTCATGAACAGAGTCTTTGAGCACTAGCCCTTGGTTTGGTTTTAAGAACACTTGTTTTGACTTACTAGCCTTGAGCATTTGAAAACTGGAAGCAAACACAATTAAAAATAAATAAATCCTGATGTACTGATATGCAGTTAGGTGCATGTTAGGTGCACATTTGTTGCTTCAAATGATGTACAAGTTCTGCCAGCAAAACTAACAAGCTGATTATCCCTGGACTCTTAAGTTATGTCTACACAGGGATAAAAAAACTCTCAGCTTGCCTGGGTCAGCTGACTCAGGCTCAGGGCTAAACAAAAATTTGTGTGTAGATGTTCAGGCTTGGGGGTCCCAGATCTCTGGCTCCAGCCCAAGCCCGAATGTCTACACAGCAATTTTTGAAGCCTTGCAAGCCCGAGCTAGCTGACTCGGGCCAGCCATGGCTGTGCCATGGGTCTTTTAGCCCTGTGTAGACATACCCGGAGTAGTCTTCTCTTAAAACCTAACACCTGCCCTCCCCAAACAAAAGCTCAAAGAAATGCACCTTGCATTAATACATAGAAACTTCCTCACTTGAATGCTTGATTTGCCACCAAATACTGAAGGGTGGTACACCTCTACCCCTATATAACGCGACCTGATATAACACAAATTTGGATATAACGCGGTAAAGCAGTGCTCCGGGGGGGCGGGGCTGCGCGCTCCGGTGGATCAAAGCAAGTTCGATATAACGCGGTTTCACCTATAACACGGTAAGATTTTTTTTTGGCTCTCGAGGACAGTGTTATATCGGGGTAGAAGTGTATTTTCAAAAGCACCTAAATGATTTAGGAGTACAAAGTCAATGGAACTTGCGCTTTTAACCCTCTTGAGTCTTCTGAATGGTCATTCCTATAATGTTAATTTAACTATGTTTTCCATGTGTTTTCTAGTCATCTTCCTCTTGTTAAATGTGAACTATAACTTACTCTGGGTTATTCATTCTGGCACACTGCATATTCTGTATATTTTATATTGTGAATTACCATTTCCAGAGCAATTTCAGCTTCTTGAATTTCCCATCTTTAAGTCTTTAAAATGAAGCATTCAATTGTTGCATTGATGTTAGCTTACTCTTGTAATGGTGGGGTGGGGTGGGGTGGTTGGTGCAACAGTGTAAAATGAACCTGCCACAACAGGGTTTCAGATGGGCACTGAGGCAGGTCAGTCTGTGTACAAAACAGTAAAGTGCAGCTTCCTTTCAGCTGCAATGTTCAAACATAGTGAAGAGTGCCTTTAGCTCTCTGTAGTCTAGGACAGAGCTGCCTGCAGGTCAAAGTAAAGGCATGAAACAAGTTAGATCTGGTTGCAGCTTCCTAGCTCTTTCTTCCCTGCAGGATTTATATTCTTCTACCTACCCATGCCACTCTGTGGAATGAGGTGTTTGTTTGCCAATTAGTAAGGCAGCCAGAGCTGCTTCTGACAAGCTTGACTGCTTGTAGCTGTAGGTCTTCTGTCTCAGACAGGGTTTTAACCCCCTGTTTGCCAGGTAATATGCATGTTAAATTCCCAGTCTCATTATGAAACCATTCAAACATCCTGGTATTTGATAGCATCATTAGACATGTGGTGTGTATGAGATGGCATTCAGCAGGAGAGAACTGATGATGGTTTGAGATCTGTCCAGTTGAGCTCTCTATAAGAATTGGTGCTTAGGCTAATGCTCCCCTCCCTTAAAAGTGCAGGGGTTATTGCAGGGGAAATTCTGAGAAACATTCCCAACTTTGGAGCTTGCATGTGGGCATGCGCACACACCTAGGAGGTCTGGTCCATCTGAGCCTGGATTTGTTAACTTTCCAGGCACACTGAAGCATTTAATTTTTAGCATTGAGGAGGGCATACCTGAGATTATTAAGGGTAAATACAATATTATAAAAATATAAATACATCCAGTGAGCTGTTTGTAAAGTGCACAGACCTTGAAGTGTTTAGTAAAGTGAAAAGAATTAAGTAACTTCTGCTGTATTGCATAATACATTCCTCCCCCACCCCCCCATCACTAAGGTTTTCCCCGAACTTTCATACCAGTAGTGTAGGAGGGTTTGCCATCTTCCAATATGAAGAAATTGACAGTCTTCACTGATAACAGTGAACAGAATAGATACTATCTGTAAGACACTGTTGGTTTCTAGACTGCTCACAACACATAAGCAGAGGTTTCTGAGCTGAAGAACTTTAACACCATTGCTGTTTAGAGAGACAAATTTGAACTGTGTAATGGTTTTTGCAGATGTATGTTCATTTTATGCTGTGTGTTACACATGGTAACTGTTTTTAATTTTCATTACCTTGTTTTTGTGTTGTGGTCATATTGAAAAGTGAAAAAATAACAGCATTATTAAAAATGAAACTCCGCTCCACTTCACTGCATCCATCAGAACAGCTGAAATCTTACCATTTTCTGACTGGAAAATTTAATTTAATTTTTCGTATTTTTTTAAGATTTGCTTACCAAACTTCTCATCTAAAAGTTTTCCCAAAGCTGTGCCCTGCACAATCCTGCTTGCTCACAATCTTTTAAATTGTGCCAGCAGAAGTATTTCCTCATAATTCTGAAACCAGTATTACAGAAGAGGGACTAGATCAAATATCTGATTTGCAACTAGCTTTCTGTTGCCTTGTCAAAACATGGTTTGTTATACCTCCCATCAGGTTACTGACATTAAATAGAAGATTTCAGACACTTGTATGTAAAAGTTGACACTTCTACCAATCTAGTCCGTGAAATGCAATAGGAAGCTGACCTACTTCTTCCATTTCCCTTCCCACCCCCAACTCTGCGTTGTTAAGGGATAGGCATTAAGATACCCATCCTCTTTTTTTGGGGGGGCGGGGGGGGGTAAGCAAGTTCTTGGAATTAATAAATATGAGCAAACCATTGTTGCAGATAACCTGAGGCAAAAAAAAGTTATGAAGCATATTTATATTTTTATCTTCTTGGTAAAAGAATAAACTTTCTTGGTGACCTTAATGGAAGTAGAATTAAATTCTACCTTGCTATGAGGAAAACTCCAGTAGATAGATAGTTATCCTCAGAATAGTTGTCTTTTGTAAAGGTTATCAAAAGGGCTTCCATACTTGATTTGCACAGTGTTTCTCCCCCCCCCCCCCCCCCCGGCCCCAATTTTTTAAAATTTTGGCAGTTTAAGTGCTAGGAAACGTAAACATAGCAGTACACACAATTATTTGAATCCTGTACCCCTCTCTTCCATATTAAGTACCTTACTATGCTCTACTGCATGATCCAATAAAAATTCATAACTAGCTGCAAAAACTGGTGCGTTAACACAATCACAGGATGTGAAACTTTTTTTGCTATGGTGTTTCTTTGATTGGCCTACTCCACCTGGCAGAAGGGTTACATTAGTACAGACTTAAGTGACTGCTTTGAGTAGACTGAGATGCAGTGGTAAGAAGGACCTAGATAAAGCACAAGAATTTCTTAGGAAAGTCTGTAGTGGACAGAGATCATACCCTGAACCATGATTAAGGCTACGATTCAGTCATGGATATTTTTAGTAAAAGTGTCCTGTCCAGGACTTATACTATAAATACCCCTGACTAAATCTTGGGCGGGTGGGGCGCAGCTCAAGGGGCCACCGCTGAGCAGTGGAAGCTCCTGCTGGGGGCCGCCTGAACAGCGGCCGGTGCGAATGGCCCTGGGGACGCTCCAGCAGCAGCCAGTGCGGCTGGCTGTGGGGCCACCCGAGAGGTTGGCAGCAGAGTCGCTCCAGCGGCAGGTGGGGCTGTCCCTCACCACACCCCACTCACTGTGGATGTCCTTGGTCAGTGAGGACCAAGGGTTCAGAGGTGCATCTATGTGAGTTCATCTCCCACCCATGGAAGAAGGCACTTTGCTTGCTCCACGCTCTGTGCACTTTCTCTGGCCAGCTGTTCCTGCTGGTTGCCTTCTGCTGTCACCTGACTCCGACTTCTGCAAGTCAGTCTCTTAAGGTTCCACCCAGTTCTTAGTGATTGTCAGCTCTTGGGGGAACCTAAAGCAGGCTGGGCAGAAATGCTGTCCTACCACAAGTGATTTCAGCTCTAGTAAGCACTTAACATAACAAAAGACTCAAAAGATAGAGCTAAATGGCTAGGCTCCATTAGAACAGTGGGGAGGAACAGGTTAAACCAGACCGGGGACCCTTAGGCAGAGTCCACACCTTCTGGCTGAGACACCTGTCCCCACCCCTCTTACTTTCACAGGGGTCTGGCATTCGAACCCCTGGCTTAGCAAGGTCTTTTCAGCTGAGGGTGACCTCCTCAATCAGGACAGGTTAAGCACCATTTTGCTCTCCTTTAGTCATACAATAAAGACAACACCACTGATAACATTTCACTACCCCTGCATTCAGTACTAAAGTGATTTGTAAAGCAACACCAGCCAAAGTTGATCACTTTGAGCAACATAGTTCTATCTGCTGGATATCTAGGCAGAGTAGGTGTGTTCATGTAAATACAGTTTGCTCCTGAAGACTCTCCACCTCCCAGCTAGCTGTCAGGGGAGAACTCACTCAAACCCTGCTTACACTAAAAAAATCAATAGAGTCTCAAACTGGTCCTATAAGACCCTCATGAAACCGCCGTAAGAACCTGAGACATCTCCCCTCTGTTTGTTTTACAGCAGCTATGGTTGGCTAGGAGAGTATGTGAGTTGGGAAATTTGTCAATTTAAAGAACCCTCTCTTCAAAGTATCACTTTCAAGTAAACCAGAGAGTTCCTCTTAAAACAGGGGTCACCAACCAGTAGATCACAATCGACTGGTCGATTGTGGAGCCTCTGACAGTCTGTCTCAGTCTAGGGTTACCAACCTTCCTGTAGCTAAACCGGGAGATTGGCTGCTAACAGTCTTGTGGGACAGCGGGGCTAAGGCAAGCTCCCTGCCTGCCCTGGCCCCACGCCACTCCCAGAAGCGGCTGGCACATTCCTGCAGCCCCTGTGAGGGAGACAAGAGGTCTCCGCTTTCTGCCCTCGCTTGCAGGCACCACTCCTCCAGCTCCCATTGACTGGGAATGGGGATATGCGGCCAATGGGAACTATGGGGGTGGTGCCTGCAGACAGGGGCAGCACGTGGTGCCACCTTCCCCCACACACACCCATCCCCCCCCCAAAAAAATGCTTGAGTCCCTGGACTGTTTCTGTCGGGTTTCTGCCATATGAATGCAATAAAGGTTTTAGTTGCAGCTTAATTTTTATACAATCTGGATACTGCCGAGGACAGTCATATAACTCTCGTATAGTGCTTTATTTTTTAAAAAAATCACGCTGGATAAAGTAGGGAGCATGCTGATTCCTTTCCTCATTTCTTGACTAGGAATTCGCAAACTCAATTAAAAATTTAGTAAAATTCTGCAAGGACTAATTTTTTAATCTGTATGGGAGAACAAAATCTGTGGTCACCTGTGTTGTCTGCTATGGAAAAACTAAAGATGAAAGTAGTTAAGTAGGGAATTTTTATTTCATCTTGAATACTGAGCATTGTCATTCTTTGTAGTGTCCCCAATTCAGGCAAACCCTTGAAGTAATTGTGCACCACCAATCTAAGAAGAGGTTAGCCCATTTTTCATATCTCAGATCTTATTGTATGTGGTTCTTACTACTAGGTTTTTGAGTGCCTCCATATCAAACACTTTGCTTTGTTTTGGTATCATTATGCTTTTCAGCTATTACTTGTCAACACATTCACTGGGAAGCATAGGTGAAGCAGTTGAGCTATACTATTTCATCCCTGCCTTGCCAACCCTAAAATGATTTTCTATGGTGTAGTTAAGCATTTTACTCCACTTGGCATACTTTTGTATTGAACCATTTGAAAAAAGTACAATTTTTTTTTAGAAGATTAATTTTGCTGATGCAACAAAGCCGCAACAATCTGTCACTTGTAACCTGATCCATGTTTAGTGTAAATATAGATGTCAATCCTAAAAACATATGAGAAGTTGCTTTCCCAAAGTTTGAAATAGTTGTCATGTGACTAAGAAATACAAGAACTAAAACACTGCCTTTTTTCAATATGCACAGTTCTCTAATGAACCTATTTTGGGATTACATTGAGGTATGTTATTTTGGCTTTTGTGGACATGATACAGTATACGACCTTAGTACTATCAGTTCAAATTTTACTTCTCATCTCAACTAATTTGAGTCAGATAAACTTGCTCCTCTCTGACAGACAATGGGATAAACAAATTTAGCAGAGAATTTTCATAGTAGTAGGAAATCCTATAGCAAAAAGTTCCAGCTGGTACAGCAACTAATTACAGAAAAGAATTGAGAGAACTCAATCCATAAGAATTAGGACATGATCTGGTAGGACTCCTAACAGTTAATAGAGACAAAAGTTAACATTTGGGTGATGTTGAACTAATAGATGTCCTAAACTTCACTAATGCTGTGCAGAGTTTTCATCTCTCCAGGTGCTGTTATCACTCAGTACAACTGCATGTGAAGCCCCACACCCAGCTAGACTGCATGAATGCTCCCAGAGCCACTCATGAATCACACAGGGTAAGCCACCAGCCAAATCCCTCCCAACTCCCAGCACTGTACCTCAGGAATATACTGTCTTCCACTGCTCAAGATAGGCAATGCAAATCTATTAACTGGTTCACCACTTCATCAATGGAAAGTAGATATACACCAGCCTTATTGCAAACCTGAGCAGTTTTGCCACACACTTCATACAAACTCACTGGTAAAGATAAACAGTTAAACAAATTTATTGACTACAAAAGATAGATTTTAAGTGATTATAAGTGATGGGCAAAAAGTCAGAGTTAGTTACCAAAATAAAATAAAAGTATGCAGTCTAAACTCTCAACCCTATTAGACTGGGCAACATCTAGATTAAGCAGTTTTTCTCACCCCACTGCATACTGCAGTCCTTAATGTACAGGTTTTGTTCCTTAAACCTGGACCAATTTCTTCTGTTGGAGTCTTCAGTCTTCTTCTGAGAGTCTTGGTTGCTTGCAGCATAGGTGGGGGCAGGAGAAAGGCAAATCCTGGGCCTGCTGTGTTCTGTTTTATACCCTTAGACCATGTGCTTGGAGAATACAAGTCCAGGCATGTCTCATGGGCATTGCTGTGTCCCAAGGCAAGGTTGAGCAATTCCCCTGGTGTGGTCTTATGCAGGTGAGTCATTGCATTGTAGCTCCCTTGCTGGACAATGGCTGGCGATGGGTTGTTTAGACACCCTGCCTGGGCATTGGTTACTTTGTTGTTGCCTCTGGGGAGTTAATATCTGGCTGATTCTCCAACTTACAGCATGTTTTAGTGACAACCATACAACACAATTTTCATAATTTCATATGCATTAATGATATACATACATGGATAGAAAAATAACTTTCAGCAGATCATAACCTTTCCCCTGATACCTCATATGGCCTGCTTTATATGCAAGATTACAATTATATATATAAATGAGAAATATGGGGGTTACAGGGCGCTCCCCCAAGGTATCGAATGTCTCACTTACATCTGTATGCACTTGTGCAAAGTGGGAGTAAAACATGATATTACAGTGAAACATTATGATGCTAGCATTTTACACTCACTGTGTGCTCATTTTACACAGGTGTAAGTGACTACACATAACAGGTAGTGAAAACTCAAGAATGTGTAGTAGAAGTAATTCTCTTGCTTATCTATTTTATAAAAGCGATTTGAGGGTTGTTTAATAACTGTACTGCACTGCAGTGAAGATCACTGATAGCAAATACATTCCAGAAGATTGGCAAGTTCTGGCAAATTGTAGGGTGGTGTTTTACACCCAAGCAAAAAAACCAAAACAAAAACTACTGGCAATGTTAACTTTTTATGGAGATGGCTTTTGAGCTGCTGCAGAAGTAATCCATGTTTTGTCAATGTAGTGCCAGCCCAAGAAACCCTGGAAACAGAAAATCTGTTGAACTTTAAAATTAAGCATCTGAAATTATTTGAATCAGGCTTTAAATACTATTTGAAGACTAATTCGAGCCTTGTTCCAATATGGGACATAAAACTTTAACTCTGACAAGTGCTCAAGTTCCAAAAACTCTCTTCCATTAGCTAAGATGGGTTACCAAAGTAGCCATTCTGCATGGTGGTCTCAGAAAGGCTTGCATACCAGGCCTACATCAAAGCAGCTAATAGCGTTGACTTATAGGAAGTGAGTTGCTCCTTCACCTTCTGGAGCAGGTTTGAAGAATGAAGGGGAGACAGGTAAGGTTTAAATAAAAATATTGTTAAATCCAAAGCTTCAAGATAAGATGCCATGCATTTTTTAGGTTTTAATGAATTAAAACCGTGTGTAATCCGCCTCTCTGCCAAATGTATTCAGTAGAGCAAATGTTTTAAGTAACATAGGACTTTCATTTGTGTAAGGCAGATATGCATTCCCTCTAAAAATCATAAAAACCTGTCTGTCTAGCACTTCTTTCATAGTTTTATATTTAAACAGGTTTTCTGCCCCCCAGTTTAATTCAGGTTTTACCACTATTTTATATTTGCGGTTCTTTGGAGGGGTTGTTTTGGGGGAAGGATGTGTTGGAAAATCTTTGATTTTCACTGGTGGCCTGACTTTCAGACGTGCTGAGCAACCTCAGTTCCCACTCAAGTGAATGGGAAGTGAAGATGCTTAAAGCTTTTGAAAATCGGGTCTTTTTAATCACTCTGGTCTTGTTCTGTAGCTCCATCTATGAATATTCATATCTTTTGGATTCCTTAACTGCTATGCCACATTCCTGATTCTGATAAATCTGCCTTTTATTCAAATAATTCCCTTGTAATTCAGTAATATTTCAGTCTCACTCTTACTACTACAGGCTGGGGGTTTGGGGTAAGGAAGCAGTAGATTAAATCATTCAATTGTTACTCCTGCCTGTTGCCATTGAAATTCTAACTAGCAGCTGAGAGAATTATGAGTACTGTTCTCCTGAAATCCTCTTACCGATTCTTGGATAGCTGAAATGAAACATACACCATCATTTTGGAGAACCTACCCCTAAACTTCATAGTATAGTGTGACCTCATCTTAAGTAGATTTTCTTGTGGCTAACCTTCCTTCCCATATTTTAAGTGCATGGGTCACCACCCCCTCTGCTTTACAATGAATAACACCCTTGTGGCAGCTACAGCAATTGCTTACCTGGAAGAGTAATAGTAGGAAAATATATATTTTTAGCTGCCTTTTGATGTGATGTAGCAGCTGGAGATAAGGAGAGCCAGCAACAAGTGATCAGCTAGCTCTTCAGGCCACCAAGTGTTTCTGCAGATCAGAGCCTGGAAACCACTGCTTTTAGATGAGACCAAATATATAGCAACATTTTCCACAAGGTCTATACAAGTATGTCCATAGCTTCAGCAGCCTCAAGGATCCAGATGCTTCTAGTCTTGATCTGTTTAAAAAGATCCATTTTGGGATCTTCTGCAAAGTCCTGTCTCACTAAAAAAAGGAAAAACCTTCAAGGTTTTTGTTTGGTATGATAAACTGTCTGAACATAAGCCATTGCATATATAAATTAAATATACTTTATTGTAAAGTCTCTTGATAGTCAGGTGGCAAATTTAAAATATATATCTGTACCTAGAAATTTAAGCTTACTAAAAATATCATTTAACTGTCTTTCTTTTTCTAGTAATCATGTTATCCGCAGCTTGGGAAAGGAGTCCAGAACATACATGGTGAGATACAGTCTCAAGACAGGACATAGTGGTTTATATGTCTTTCCTGAGTAAGAATGGTATCCATTATATTTAACACCACTGTGGGCAGGTCTACACTTACTTCCTGGTCCGGCCATAAGCAATCGATCTTCTGGGATCGATTTATCGCGTCTTGTCTAGATCGATCCCGGATCGATCCCGGAAGTGCTCGCTGTCGACGAGAGGAGTACGCGGCATCGACGGGGGAGCCTGCCTGCTGCGTCTGGACCCGCGGTAAGTTCGAACTAAGGTACTTCGAATTCAGCTACGTTATTAACGTAGCTGAATTTGCGTACCTTAGTTCGAAGTGGGGGGGTTAGTGTGGACCCGGCCTTAGAAGCAACTAATCTCTGGACCTAATTCTCAGAGCACCAATTTAAGAGTCCACTTTCTGCATACCTGCAATCACTTCAGGGATAGCTATAGGGAGGAACTTGCAGCCCACATACTAGTTACAAGAAATTTCAAACACATCAGACTTATCCATTTTAGTTTACATGACTTAACTAATAGCCTTACAGGAAGTAAAATATGTCACTCTCTAGGTCTGTATCGTTTTGAATCCTGGACAACATCCCATGTGTTATCTTCGTAAATCAACTTGCCTAGAAAATGCAATTCTGAATTCATTGCACCCTCATAAACATTTCTTTTGTATGCTTGGCCTGAAGTTAAGGTAAAAAGTCTTGCTGTTTTAAAGGCTTTCCAAAAAGGGACCTATTCCCTCCTCTTTGTGTTTATTCTGTTAAGCTTAAATAAGGGGAGAAGTTTATAGGATCTTCTTTAGGTTAGGTTCCAAAGAGGATGGAGCTAGGCTGTTCTGTCATCTGCTACCATTGAGAACAAGGAGCAATGGTCTCAAGTTGTAGTGGGGGAATTCTAGGTTGGATATTAGGAAAAACTATTTCACTCAGAGGGTGGTGAAGCACTGGAATGGGTTGCCTAGGGAGGTGGTGGAATCTCCATCCTTAGAGGTTTTTAAGGCCCGGCTTGACAAAGCCTTGTCTGGGATGATTTAGTTGGGGTTGGTCCTGCTTTGAGCCGAGGGTTGGACTAGATGACCTCCTGATGTCTCGTCCAACCCTAATATTCTATGATTCTTAATAAACTCTCTCTTTGCTTTCCTAGCAGCTGCTAAAATTGTCATCTATGTCCATAATGATAAACAATAATGTCTCTCCTTTCTCAGTGAACTTTGTTTTCTCTCCTTTTTTTAATCTTATATGCTCTTTTACTAGGTTGGATCTTTAGCACTATGTAGTTGCCGAGCATTGGGGACCCAGTGTTCTAGATAGTTTGTTCCAGCAATTTCAGGGAGCCTAATAAGTATTAACATTTTAGCTCTAATTTGATCTTTCCAGAATCTCCACTCAATGCTTATATTTTTTTTTTATGAAGTTGTATGAAGACTACTGGCTTGCTCTTTTTATTCCTTCTCAAGATGTTTTAGCAGAAGCTTCTGTTGCTTGGGGCTCCCACATCAACCTGTAGGGTGCTCCAAGTTTTACTCTGGAACTGTGACACAAGGTTAAACTATACATTTGATCCCTGACTCAATGTCTCTGTGAGCAACTCTTTCAAGTGACAGGCCCACGCCTACACTTCTCTGAGGAGAATTCCTTGACTCATCCCATTCTTAGACTGGGTCTCCAGGCTACAAACACCCCTGTTTACCAGTCTTGTTACCTAGTGGGTTTGGATTTGGCTCCTGCTAAAGACTTCCCTCAGGGAGCTGTGAACAGTATCAAAATGCAGTGGCAGAGAGTAGCTTGTTTGCTAAATTCCTATAGATTTTTTTTTTTAATCGGGGGGGGGGGTTTTAAAAAACAAGCCTAAATACCCATTGTCTTAGCTAAGTTTAGCATTTTCCTCAAAACTTAGGTAGGCCCAGCTTAGCCTTTGTATAACAACTTCCCCTCCTTGCTCCCCAAACCCCCAGTTCTCTTGTGGACCAAGTTAGTCTTTCTCCACAGACCCTGTGTCTGTGTCTCAAGGCTGCTATTTCTAGGACCTGGTCTACACTACACACTTAGGTTGCCGTAAAGCAGCTTACATCGACCTAATTACATCAAAGTTTACACTACAGTCTTGTCCCACCAATGTAAGTACCCTACTACACAGACGACATAACTCCACCTCCATAAGAGGCTTACGTCCGTGTAGTTAGGGCCAGGCAGTGTCTGGGTGGACACAGTGTTACTTACACTGGCTGTTAGCTCTCTTGTCAATTTCACAGCGCCAGTGGAGCAGTGAAATTGACAAGAAACCAAGCCGGGCAGCAAGAGCCCAGCTGCCCCCTGCTCCCCTGGAGAGCTGGACGGCCTGAGTCTGCTTCTGGCAGGGAGCAGTGGGCAGCCCAAGCCTAGGAGGGTAATGTGGACATGCACCACCTGTAAGTCGACCTAATATAGGTCAACTTAATTTTTTAGTGTAGACATACCCTAACAATTCTCAAGTCCTTTGTTCCCATTTTCTTCCACCTTGATTTTTCCTTTCCTTGGAGTCACTAGAGAGACTTGATACTTGTATTATCTTTTGAATAAAGCCATTGTCTTTCTGCCCAGTGTAGCAGAAATTAACTCTCTTTGGTAGCAAACAATACAATAGTAATCAACCTAGATGAACACATGATTCATTAAAATATTCCAGGCAGCTCCCATGTTCTTCGTGCCTTGATTCTAGGTTATCAAATTTGACTTTTAAAGCAGCAACTGCAGTGTGGATGCTGCTAATATTTGTATTAGTTTTTGTCAATGTTTTGGAAAATGGGTGGCTGTGTCCTCTTGCTCCCTCTGCAGAGCTGGTTCTGTATAATGCTACAGGTAAAAACAGAAGTTCCATGGTCTTCTCCCTTGTTTTTGGTTTTGTTTTTTAAAATAATCACTGAGAAATGCTGTTTTTTGTTAGGCATTTCATAGTTGAGGCTTTGCTTAAGAGTCAACTTCTAACTATAAGCTTTTGTGAGTATCTTGCTGCTTCTCCTGGGAATTGACTCGTCAGCTTTGTATTCTTACTATCAAAACTTTGAATTTTGAAGTCTGAGTTCTCACGTCTGTTAAATACAGCTTGAAACTTTCTGTACCATGGCCTGACTTTTCAGTTTAGTTTGTGAATCTAACTATTTTTGCAGAGAGGGCCACTGCTCTTTCAGGGATGGAAAGTGTGTGTTTGCCTGATTTCTTAACTGCTCTGCTGGAGTCTACTCAATGGCTTTATCCTTAATTTTTCATTATTTGTTTTGCTACAGTTTCTTGGAAACTCTCTCAGGGAGTCAGTTACCTAATATATGACACTCAAGATAAAGACTTGGAAACTTTAAATATATTGTAATTAAAAAATATAAACAACAAACTTTAGGTTTGAATACACAATTAACCTCTGCAATAGTGGCTTTATATAGTTCTTTCATGGTTTTCTATATGGATGTTTAAGTACCCATCAAATATAAATACCAAAATGGAAAACTTAGCATTATGTTTGTTTCCTCCATTAATGCTTTTGTGGGCTTTTGGCTATTTTGTGGCGAGGTGGGGGGCCTTTTTGTAAGGTGAGATATTATTTATTATACTTTTTTTGGAAACAAGTCACTTGTGCTTGACTGCATTCTTTTCTATGCTTGTTTCCTAATGTGCGAATACTGCAACATGTATAGCACCACAGAACTATGCAGGCACTATAACTTTCCTAGCTTTCAGCTAACTATATCTTCTCCATACCTCTAACTTACTCATTTGAATGTTTTTGTTTTATTAATTGAATCGGTATCTTTATTTTTAATTTTTTTAACTTTTTGATTAAAATCTCTTCATCCCCTCTTTGAATTTAGGTAACATAATCCATGGATCAAGTGGGCAAGATGTGGAACAACTTCAAATACAGATGCCAGAATCTCTTCAATCATGAAGGTGGAAACCGAAATGAAAACATAGATGTAGACTCCACTCAATGTTCATCTGTTAAAGACAGAAGTATCCATGTACCCGATTTGGCTCCGCAGCAACCAAGCAGCCCTTTAAGAGAGAACATTGCCTTACAACTGGGTTTAAGTCCTTCAAAGAATTCAGTGAGGAGAAATCAGAATTGTGTCACTGACATCCCTCAGATTGTCGAAATAAGCATTGAGAAAGATAATGACTCGTGTGTTGCCACAGGAACGAGACTTGCACAAAGGGATTCCTACTCTCGGCATGCTCCTTGGGGTGGGAAGAAGAAACATTCCTGTTCTACTAAAACCCAAAGCTCCTTGGAGAATGATAAAAGATTTGGTCGAACACGAAGCGGCTTGCAAAGGCGGGAGCGAAGATACGGTGTGAGCTCTGTTCATGATATGGACAGCGTATCAAACAGGACTGTAGGCAGCCGTACTCTGCGACAGCGGCTTCAGGATACCGTTGGGTTATGTTTTCCCATGAGAACTTATAGCAAACAGTCCAAACCTCTCTTTTCTAATAAAAGAAAGATTCATCTCTCTGAATTAATGCTTGAGAAATGTCCTTTCCCTGCTGGATCTGATCTTGCCCAAAAGTGGCATCTGATTAAGCAACATACAGCTCCTGTGAGCCCTCATTCAACTTTTTTTGATACATTTGATCCTTCCTTGATTTCTGCAGAAGATGAAGAAGACCGACTTAGAGAGAGACGTAGGCTTAGTATTGAAGAAGGGGTTGACCCCCCTCCTAATGCCCAAATACATACTTTTGAAGCTACAGCACAGGTTAATCCATTATATAAACTGGGACCAAAGTTAGCCCCGGGTATGACTGAGCTGACTGGGGACAATAGTGCAACACTACAGGGAAACTGTGATTCTGAAGAGGACACAACAACCCTCTGCTTGCAGTCACGCAGGCAAAAGCAACGTCAGGTGTCTGGAGAGAGCCATGGCCATAGCAGCAGACAAGGGGCTTGGAAAGTACATACTCAGATTGATTACATACACTGCCTTGTGCCAGACTTACTTCAAATAACAGGTAACCCATGTTATTGGGGTGTGATGGACCGTTATGAGGCAGAGGCACTTCTGGAAGGCAAACCTGAAGGCACTTTTTTGCTCAGGGATTCTGCACAAGAGGACTACCTCTTCTCTGTGAGCTTCCGTCGTTACAACAGATCCCTCCATGCACGTATTGAGCAATGGAATCACAATTTTAGTTTTGATGCTCATGATCCCTGTGTATTTCACTCCTCCACTGTTACAGGACTTCTAGAACACTATAAAGACCCTAGCTCTTGCATGTTTTTTGAACCATTACTTACTGTATCTCTGAACAGGACTTTTCCTTTTAGTCTGCAGTATATCTGCCGGGCAGTAATCTGCAGGTGCACTACGTATGATGGAATTGATGGCCTCCCTTTACCATCAATGTTGCAAGACTTTCTAAAGGAATATCACTATAAACAAAAAGTCAGGGTGCGATGGTTGGAACGGGAACCTATTAAGACAAAGTAAACAGAATCTAGAGTCCCCAGTAGGCTTACTAGGTTATGCATATTTTTTGTGTGCATTAGTTTAACTCAGAAAGCACATCAGCTTTTTTGCAATACCGTATTTAAGCTTGATGTTTAGTATCATGTCAGATGCTGTCTGCTGTTACATAAATCAAGTTGTGATGCCTCTTGAAACAATAAGCAGAGACAAAGCGACGTGTTTTTCATTAAGATGTACGTAAAAATCATTTGCTAACTTCTAAATGTTTTCCTTTCCTTTTTTGTAGCTGTAGTAATTGGGTGAAGCAACTATGGGGCATTCCATCTAATGCTAAAGAACAAAAGTTAATGTTTTATTGGTTGAACATTTTAATGATTTGAGTAGTGTTTAAATTTTTTCAACAAAATCTTTCCTCCTTTGACAAGTTTAATTATTCCTTTCAAACAAGTTTCCAAATGTTAATAAATTAAAACATTTCAAAATGCAGTTTTTTAGCAGCATGGGAAGCCTGTGTTCCATTAAGAGTTTTTTGATGCTAAAAATCAATCACAGTTAGTACACCAGGTTTCCTAAAGATGAGGGCTTGAATATGTCTGATCAGAAGTGGACTTCTATTTAAAACATTCATGGGTTTAAGTGACATTATTAGCAAGATTAATACGATCTTGGACAGACAGTTAAATACCTGCTATTTGAAATTTTTTAAAAATGAAAACTTGCTTAAATTCGATTGTTGCCATTAGTTAACCGGTCTGTAAACTTTGCTAAAAACTAAATATAAGAATTAGGGACCTGACAACTATCTGTCACAGTTGCAAATGATGATGAGGAGAAATGTTAATTTAAAACACTATTTAACATTGTTTATGCTGAAAGTGTTCATAGCTGAATTACAACTTAAATACCAAGTATCAGAGGGGTAGCCGTGTTAGTCTGGATCTGTAAAAAGCAACAGAGAGTCCTGTGGCACCTTATAGACCAGTGGTCCCCAACCTTTCGAGCCACGGACCGTGGCGGCAGACGAGCATCCACCGAAATGCCGCCGACAAACGGCAACGTCAATAGGTGTTGCCGCCAAATCGGCAGCATTTTGGCGGCGATGCCGCTGGATGACGCTGCTTGTCGGCGGCATTTCGGCGGAAGCTCGTCCGCCGGCTAGTACGCGGGCGCACTTAGACGCCCCAGCGGGTGCCATGGCGCCCGCAGGCATCGAGTTGGGGACACCTGTTATAGACTAACAGACATATTGGAGCATAAGCTTTCGTGGGTGAATACCCACTTCGTCAGACGCATGTGGTGGAAATTTCCAGAGGCAGGTATAAATATGCAGGCCAGAATCAGTCTGGAGATAATGAGGTCCAACTTAAATACTGTTTCTAAAAAAAAAAAGACTAATTTGCACTAAATAGCAGGTTTCAAAGGTACTATTACTTTTATTCGTAAATAACATTTTTCCATTTAGCACCTTTTTGTGATATTTAGAATATGTGCTGATACCGTTTGAACAGACTACTTGGAATTGAAATTCTAAGTTTGATTCCATTATTTAATATTGGATGGAAGTTTCCGATATTAAATAAGTGAATCAAACTTATTTAATCAAACAGTTTCCAACTGTTCTGTCCTTGACATTTTTGCACTAAAATTGTGTTGGAATCTCCAATCACCTTTTTAAATGTGTTTTGTACCACTTAAGTGCTCCCTAGTTTCTTTATCAGCTGCTACAGTATGTTGTTACTTCTCTATAGCAGTGACTGTGAGAGTTAGGAAACCTTTTGGCTGCAAATACAAGAAAATTTATTCTTGTATGCAACACTAACCCTTCTATCAGTGTATTTTTCTGCTTGCTGTGCCTTGTTATGGCTTTTTTGTGCTAATAAAGTACAGTATGTCCAGTGTTATACTTGTATATCTGATCTGTTTTATATTTGCATAGCTTCTCTTGTAGCAGTTAACTGAATTTTTTTAATAGCCTTTACCTAGTACATATTGTAGTTGATGCACAAGTACTGTGCAGTTAAATATTGGTTCATCTTTGACTCTGTTAGGATTCTGAAAAGTCACCTAACAATGTTTCTATAGTCACTGCAAAATAATAGACTGGCTGCAGTTCAAGTATTTACAACATAAAAGATAAGTGATAGAAAAACAATTTTTTTTTCAAAAGTATTATTGATCCCCTGTAGTAGTTGCAGATGCTGTCTCAGCCAATTATAGTTGATTACTAAATTAACTGAATATTTTGATATTCCTCGCTAAATCAGGAATAGCTATTGAGTGCTGCAAATTGACAGTACACCAGTATCACTGAGACCACTTTTTGATAAACGCACATACATACAAAATGCCCCCAACATATTTTTACCAAAGAATGCTGTCAATGTGTTCATTTCTTCAGCAAAGTTAGGGTGGAGGATGTGATTTCTGTTGCATCAAATATTTATCCCCAACTAAGATTAAACCAAAGTATTTGAGAACTTCATCTGAACTTGTTTAAGTATTGTATGCAATTATGTTGATGGAGCATAAAAATTGTGTACAAGTAAGTTCATCATCGTTTTTGTGAATTGACAATGCACATGCAAATAAATAAGTAAATGATTAAAACAGTTTTGTAATGACTGAAAGAATGCTACGTAAAATCATATTGAAAGCAGTTAATTTGAAATACCCAGAAAGTACTTTAAAATGTGTTTTATGCTTGTGGAAAACTGATCCCATTATGCATTTTTTGTAGTTGCTAATATGCTTTCATGTGTTAAACTTCAACTGTTAAAATGAAACTTTGTTTTGAACATGTAAATACTTCTCACTAAGGTTATGTAAGCATGTGTACAAATGTGTTAAGTCACTTACGTTCTGAGTCGTGTGTATCAATGAATATGCAACTTTTGGTTTAAAATCTGCTCTAAGACTAGCTGCTTACATTAAACAAAAAATCACCAGCATGAAATTGCACCCAAGTGTACCTTCACTGTGTCTCTCTGTATTCCCTCATTTGGATTTAGATTCCAGATGAGCTTACTTTATAGTTCTTGTAATAATAGAGTTCTAATGTTAAGTCCCATCCAAGTTTTGTTCCAAAATAGGGACCTGGTCTTTGCTTTATATCTACTGCAGTCTCTATATGCTGTGAATTTTAAAAACTAATATTGGAAAACTTGTTCTTATGTTCATGTAAACAGTTGTTAGTGCTACCTGCCTGTATGGAGACGATTTATTGCGCCCCTTCTCTCCCCACCCCCCAAATAAATCATATTAGAGTGAGGTTTTTTTAAAGTACAGAATGGTTTATTTTATTGGAAATAAATGGCAGAGTTGTTTCCAAACCTGAAGTTTCTAAAACAATCTTCAAAATTAAACTTGATTTTAAGTGTTACAGTAGATTTAACTATTAACTATGCTCTGAAAAGTAGTCATGTGTTAAATTTTTCAGTAACATTGAGTTCCTTTATTTTCATTATAAAGGGGCAAAACATTTGATGCATTGAATGCTACAAAATTAGACTGACTTTGTAACTGACAAGTTAAATTAAAACGTAAGGATAAAAGTGCCTGCTTGATCTTTAACTTTCTGGATTTTGTTTTTATAACTTTTTTAAAATTTCCCTCCTTAAAGATGTGCACAACCTACTTCTGTAACATTAAAGAACATCTTTCTTTAGGTTAATAACATACCCTGGCATAATTTCAGTCCTATTGGGCAGATATGTATTTAGGCCTCGATTCTATAAAAAGATCCTCACCTCTGAGACTTGTTGAAGGATTCATCCATGGGGTTTGCTTCTTAGGATCTTGGCCATAGTTGAAAAAGATCATGATAATGAAGCATTAGTGAAAATCTTTGAACATTTTAAGAAGAATTCAGAGTGTGTGTAAAATATATTTGTCACACTTTTTCAATTATGTAACTTGGAATACTTTTAATGAGATTAGCATGTCTAACATTTGAGAGATGGAAATTTTATAGTGAACACCACAATGGGTTACATATATAGAATATATAACATTTCTTATGAAAGATTGTTCCCTCTATATTTAGCAACAATGTCTATTAAACAGAAATATATTAGCTGGCCTTCATGTTACACAATGTCAACGGGTATGTCTACACTGCAACTAGACACCCACAGCTGGCCTGTGCCAGCCAGTTCAGGCTGCAGGGCTATTTCACTGCTGTGTAGACTTCCGGGCTCAGGTTGGAGCCAAGTCTTGCAGGGTTCTAGAGCACAGGCTCCAGCCCGAGACGGGAAGTCCACACAACAGTGAAACAAAGCTGCAGCCCACGCCTGAGTCAGTTGGGATCAGCCAGCTGTGTGTGTTTAGTGGCTGTGTAGACCTACCCAAAGCGGATAATTGCTTGCCGAATATCATTGCAATCAGAACTTTCATGTCAAAAATAGTATTTAAACAATTTTAATTGTTCCAGTGCTTAGATTACATATAACTTTCAGAGTGACTTTCCATGAAGAATTCCTGAAAATACTCTTCTTGTAGAAAATATGGGACAAAGTGCTTCTGTCAGAAGAAACTCCTTTTAGAACTTTTTTTTTTTTTAAAGATGACTTGCTGATCATGTTTTGCATTAATGTGCTTTAAACTCCTGTCATGTATATTTGAAGTGTTCCTATTACATGTTTCATGATAACAGGTAATGTTGCATATTTTTATTGTTTGCTGCATTAAGTATTGAATTAAACATTTCAATGTTTCTTCCCATTTTTAGCAAATAACTAATGTGTTTACTTGACATCGTGTCATCTTTTAGTTTAAATCAGTGGTCTCCAACCTTTTTACGCCCAAGATCACTTTTTGAATTTAAGGGCAACCCAGGATCTACCCTTCACTGAGGCCCCACCCCACTCACTCCATTCCCCCCCCCCTCACGGGCTGGGGTATGGGATTGGGGTTTGGGAGGGGGTGCGGGCTCTGGACTGGAGCCAAAGGGTTCGCAGTATGGGAGGGGGCTCTGGGCTGAGCCTGGGGAAGGGAGGTGGGGTGCAGGAGGGGGTGAGGGGTGCAAACTCTGGGAGGGAGTTTGGGTGCAGGAGGGGGCTCCAGGCTAGGGCAGAGTGGTGGGGTGCAGGAGGGGGTATGGGGTGCTGGCTCTGGGAGAGGGGTCAGGGCTGGTGTTTGGGGTGCTCTCTGGCTCCCTGCCTGCCCCACGCTGCTCCCGGAAGGCGCCCCTGCAGCCCCGGGGGGGGGGGCAGGGTGACATATGGCTCTGCACGCTGCCCCTCTCTGCAAGCACTGCCCCTGCAGCTCCCATTGGCCACAGCTCCTCATTCCCGGCCAATGGGAGCTGCGGGGCTGGTGCTTGCAGGTAGGAGCAGAGCGTGGAGGGAGACTCTTGCCCCCCCCCCGCAACCCCCGGGGCCACATTGGCCACTTCTGGGAGTGGCCTGGGGCCAGGGCAGACAGGGAGCCTGTCTTAGCGGCAGCCCCGCTGTGCCGCCGGAGATCGCGATCGACTGGTTGGTGACCACTGTTTTAAATAGTAATTGCCAATATTTAATAACTTCTTAAAATTTTCTTGAAGTACTGTAAAGTCCACCATTTGGTTCCACATAGATAGGGGCTGTATTGCTAGTTGCTGTAATAGAGGCAAATGAAAGATCCAAACAGAGAAATCTTAATAGCGATTTAGACTATATAATGGATGAATAGTGTCAAAGAGCTTGCCAAGTAATATTCTTTGATTTCATAAGTAGTTCATCTTTTAAAAGGCCTACTTGTTTAATCTTACCATCTGGTAAGAGGAGTTGTTCAAGATAGCACTAAACATCATCCTGATCTGCATATACATATTAAATCAATATTTTAACTGTCTGATTCTGCACCATTTGAAAACAAGCAAAGATTCTGAATGTAGCTTCATGAATCAAGATCATCTTGGGTGCTTTATCCTCCTTCATGATTCTTAAGGATTTGCAGAAAATTTGGGAGCCTTTATCTGATATTAAACCTGCACATAGGGCTCAATCCTGCAAGGTGCTGAGTACCTCCTAGACGTACTGAGCACTTTACAAGGTTGAACTCCGAGTGAGCATGCTTAGCTTAGGAAAAAAGTAACAGGTTCCATTATTAGTAGATAACTGCAAATTATTTACAATTTCATGTATAAAGGCCATGACTGCATATGCTTTAAGTCCACCACAATACTTTGTGTCCCTTTTTATAATCCAAAATTTTAGACAACTCAAATTTAAGTTTTGAAAGTATGTGCTTTCATTTTGGCTTGGGTTTCTCGTTTCTCTAATTCTTTTAAAGTAAACCACAATGTTTGGCACAGCTGATTGTGAAAATCAAAATGGACCATATATAAACTAATCAGATGGTATCTACAAATAAGCTAGTACATAGAATAAGTTTTTTTAAAAAGCCAACTTTAAGCCAGGCCCCTGTAGACTAGCAAAAGATTCCAGTATGTAACAGTCTCATCTCTTAACCTTGTCTTTTATTTTCCCTTGATTTCCCACATTGACAAAATGTGGAGAGGAGACCATTTTATTTTATTGTAAGCTACAATTATGTTCTATAGGTAATCGTTCTTTTGCTATGGCAAATTTGTATCTTAACTAGTCTGTATTCTGTCTGATTATCTGAGAAATCTGAATAATTTCACTACAGTGATTTAATAGTGTTGTAGGAATAATGTATAAAAACAGTACTGCTGTGGTGATGCAGTATTTGGCACATGTCCAAAAAAGTGGCACCCATATGGTCTTCTTGGAAATAGTCCCAACATTCCATTTGAAGGTTCCTACCACTGGAAACCTCATGTGGTGCTCCAGGATTTGTCTAAAAAGCATGTAGTACATAGTTGGCTGGAGTTAGCCTGAGTCCTCGAATGCACTGCTCTAAGCCAATAATGGAACTTGCTTAATGCCAGAATTCCGTAACTTCATGCCTTGTTAGTCTAAGATGTCACTGGCATCCATTGTTTTAACCCACTGTAGCTTAAAAGTTTCTCTACGCTGACTACCTTTTGTATTTGTAACTGGCTGCCAAACTATATTTTGCACCTTAATAGAGTAAGGAAAATAATATGACTGTTGTATAGCCATAATCAATGTGATATAAGTGTCAGACACAGCTATCCCATTTTAAGAAATAGTGGTGGATTGTGCCCTATTTTTTTCTACATTTTTATATAGCCTAATATTTGAACAAATTGTGTATTTTAAAGAGTTTGCCCCAAATCAGTTTGGAAATATAATTGACATTCAGTTGGCAAACATTTTTATTCAAAGTAGATAATCTCTGTTTAAAAAGCCGAGTAGTTATCTAATTTACTGCAGGTTTTTTTACAACTATATTTAAAAATCTGTTAGGAGATCCAGTTTCCAGTAATCTGATTTATCCTATTTAGATACTTTATCATATTCTGAAATAATTGGGCATCTTTTGCCCTTGGAATTTAAGTTGAAATAGAAGGTTGGTATTGTGTCCATATCAGGATTGTGGACTGAATACACAACTTTATTTGCTATACCATCTTTCTTATAGGCTTTTCCCCCTAATGCTTTAGGATACAGCATTTAAATAGCTTTGCCTACCTTATTTTAATGTTACCTTCCTCTGAATCATAAATTTTTTTTTCTGCTGATAGTACCTATTTTTAGTATGATTGGTGTCTTTCAAAAAGCCTAGAGCAGAGTAACTGGATCCTGGAGGCATGTATCTTGCTGAAGATCTCAATCAGTTGCTTTCCACCTGTCCTCAGTTTTCCTGTTGCTTAGAAAAAGTTGATACAAGCCCAAATTGACATGACTGCCTTTTTCATTGCAATGAAGTGTTCCAAAAAGGCAGTGTGTGATTTTTGTGTTTATTTTTCATTGATTTCCATATCAAGTTTTTACTTGGCAAATGGAAATTCGCTTTAATACTATCCAGTCTAGGTTCTGATACTCAGAGTGTTTCAAATGCATCATCACCAGTAGAAGATTCTGTGGACCAAATTATACCTTTAGCTACCTCTGTGCATATTTCTCTTCATATTTAGTGATTCGGGCAAACTCACTAAAAGCTAATGTAAGTGCTCAGGGGTCTGTGAGGGCATAATTTGACCTACAGAAGCTGTGCTAGTGGGAGCAAAGTATGGGTTCTATCTATCTTACCTGTCACTAGCCAATGTGAGTTGGGGAGCTGTGTCTTAATAAAAATATCTCTATTTGCCAACTGCTGAGGCTTGCAATGCTGATACCCTAGCTCTATAGTAGTGATTATAGGGTGCTTCTGCTCTTCAGTGTGCTTTAACAATGTAATCCTAAGGGTGTTGTGAGGAGTAAGAGGATGCATGATCTACTGCATAGAGCACTGGACTGGTGTTCAGGTTCTGTTGTTAGCTCTGCTCCTTGCCTTTAGGGTGACCTTAGGCAAGTCACTTCCCTTTTTTGTGCCTCAGTTTCTCACTCTGTTAAATAGGGGTAGTGATACCAAGGTAGTCAGTAAAGCACTTTGAACTCTACCATCAAACACTGCTCAATAAAAGCTTACAGGGAAGGGAGCTGACACAGATTTGTCAAAAGTCCATGGAGTGAGTCACTTACAACCAGGACAGGCATTCTGGAATACCTACTTCAGATATCAATCATCCTACAGCAACTTTTGGGAAGTGCTTTAAGTAAGATAGTCACCCAGGTGCTTTTCCCTAAGCTATAGTTAAGTTAAACTGATGTATTTTGGTAAAATACATTCACTATTTTTGCCCATGTATGCATCTAATAAAACTTCCCTCCTCAAAAAACAATCAGTCCAGGTGAGGAGAGGGAGCCCTGGATGATCTGACCCAGCTGCAAGCAGAGCAAAAAGGAAAACATTCTAGTACTAACATAGGCTAGAGCATTGCTGACAATGTACTCGTTACTCTGCTACTGAAGCATACAATTTGCTTTCTCAGGACAAATGAACTAAAGCAACTGGTATGTCTCAAGAAGGCAGTTAGCCGGGATGGATTACCTTCCCTCTTACCAGGCAGCTCCCTGTCTCAGTAGAAAATTAGAACAACCTAGTCACCTTTACATTCTTTTGCATGTTCCTTATTGGCCTGGGCTTGAGAATAGCCCCATTCTCCCTATCCCCTATGTTGACATAAGAATAGCTATATGGGGTCAGACCAAAGGTCCATCTAGCCCAGTATCCTGTCTTCTGACAGTGGCCAATGCCAGGTCCCCCAGAGAGAATGAACAGAACAGGTAATCATCAAGTGATCCATTCCCTGCTGCTCGTTCCCAGCTTCTGGCAAACAGAGGCTAGGGACATCATCCCTGCCCATCCTGGCTAATAGCCATTGATAGACCTTTCCTCCATGGATTTATCTAGTTTTTTTTTTTTTAATCCTGTTATAGTCTTGGCCTTCACAACATCCTCTGGCAAAGAGTTCCACAGGTTGACTGGGCGTTGTGTGAAGAAATACTTCCTTTTATTTGTTTTAAACCTGCTGCCTATTAATTTCATTTGGTGACCCCTAGTTCTTGTATTATGAGAAGGAGTAAATAATACTTCCTTATTTACTTTCTCCACACCAGTCATGATTTTTTAGACCTCTATCATATCCCACCTTAGTTGCCTCTTCCAAGGTGAAAAGTCCCAGTCTTATTAATCTCTCCTCATACGGAAGCCATTCCATACCCCTATTGTTGCCCTTTTCTGAACCTTTTCCAATTCCAATATATCTTTTTTGAGATGGGGCAACCACATCTGCACACAGTATTCAAGATGTGGCCATACCATGGATTTTATATAGCAGCAATATGATATGTTCTGACTTATTTTCTATCCCTTTCTTAATGATTCCCCACATTCTGTTTGCTTTTTTGACTGCCGCTGCACAGTGAGTGGATGTTTTCAGAGAACTATCCATAATGACTCCAAGATCTCTTTCTTGAGTGGTAAGAGCTAATTTAGACCCCATCATTTTGCCTGTATAGTTGGGATTATGTTTTCCAATGTGCATTACTTTGCATTTATCAACATTGAATTTCATCTGCCATTTTGTTGCTCAGTCACCCAGTTTTGAGAGATCCTTTTGTAGCTCTTCGCAATCTGTCTGGAACTTAACTATCTTGGAGCCAGAAATGGTAGTAATATAGGAGCCATTAGGTTGGTCCTCGGCTACCTTGAGGAACTCCTCAATGTGCCGTCCCTTAGATTAGTGCCTGTCCTATTGCCTTTTTCTTTTTTTAACTTTTCATCTGAAAGTGATGCAGAATAGGATGTGGTTTCTCAGACAGAACAGAGACATTCTTATAGGAAACGTGGGCAGAGACTGTCTTTTTTTTACATATTGACCATGGGGCTATTTATGTGCTTGTGTAAGACTCCATTCAAAAGCATATGAGAGCTTGCAGGTTCTCCACAATCCTTTTAGCTGAGACCAATCAACTTTAGCTATCCTTCAGTTACCTGGTTAAGTAATGAGCTTCATGTAAGCAGCAAGAATTAAGTGCAGGGTAGAATTTATACAAACACAGAATCTGGGCCTGAGCTTGTGCCTCTGACTTTCAAATGGAGTGTACATCCTAGTACTTTAATGTTGCATGCTAGTACAGTCTGCTCTGTCTCAGATGTTATTTTTCTATCTGATTAGAAATTGTATAGCAAATGGTATGACAAGATCCTATCCAGGACAAAAATGGGCTGCCAATGATTAACATTTTAAAATATCTATCAATCATTGTACTATTAAAAACATCTTGTTAAAGATGACTGCTCCCAAAGAAGGGAGGTTTTAATCAAACTCTCGGCTATGTGATTTTCTTCCTCACATTTCAGCCCAAGAACATGATTCTGTGAGACACATCAACATTGTCACGTTGGGTAGTAGAGCACATGTAAACCAAAAAGAATAACATTGACTAGAGATCTCCTGTAAAAATCAGTGGTCAATGCTTGTTGAACCAGTCAATTTTATAGACCTATAAAAGGGGGTTCAAGAGACCTGGATTCTACTCCCAGCTCTGACACGGGCCTGCTGGGTGACCTTGGACAAAACACTTCACTTCTCTTCTTCAGTTTCCCCATCTGTAAAACAATACTGGCTTCCTTGCTAAAGCACTTTGAGATCTACTGATGAAAAATGCTATATAAGAGCTAGTCATTACTAGGCAGCCTTTAGGCTCAGCTGTTTAAGGGCTTCACCAGCCCCAGGGGAGCCCAGAGGAAGAAATTGTGACAGAGGCATTTGTTCCTGAGAGGAAATAACTTACTGAAGCCTTTCACTTACTTTTCATTCTATTCTCATTGGTGCCTCTGATTCCCTGCCCACCTGCTCACAGGTATGCAGCACCTGCTCCTTCTTCCCGTTTACCTGAGCTGCAGTGCAAGGGGCACTAACATGGGTGAACAGGATGGCTTAGTCCCCTGCATGTGTGAGGGCTGAAGCATGACCTAGCCCAGAGAGTTCACCAGATGAAGGTGTTATTTGATCACTTGCTTTGTTTCCTCACAGACTTACCCAACAGCCCTCACCTTCTCTAGTAGGAACTGCTCTTCTCACAAGGGAATGGAATATTTTACATGCTAACAGATTTAAGATCTGCTGCTGCCCTCACTCTCTAGGGCGGACATACTTTTGAGAAAAATAAACAGGTAAGAAAATTTATTTTCCTCTCCTGCCTTATATCATGGCCACCAGTCCTACTCTGATGTAAGCAGAGTCAGGATGAGCTCTACCCTGACATCTGGTGGTGAATTATGGCGAGTGTGGAAAAGAACTCCAGGGGCTGATCTTGTTTGCATAGGCACACCCACTCGCCTGGCAGGAAACACAGCAACTGAAAGTGGTTACTTTGGCTGGTGTGGGATCCCCAGTTTCTCTATTATTGGGGCAGGAAGAATAAAGTTTTGTTACCCTGATTCTGTGAATCAAGGCCAGTGGAACTGTTGTATGACAGAAGGACTGAGTGAGTCCTTCACCATTACCTAAGTAGCACTTGCTTGACAAGGGGCATGGGTTACAAAACCCAGTGAATTGAGAGAGGATGGGGATAGGTATTTGTACCTGATGGTATGGGCCCCCTCTGAGGGTCTGAAACACCAATTGCACCACCTCCTCTCTCCACTGTTGAATGTCAGAGTTAACTTTGATTCCCTTAGGAGTCTAGTTACAGGCTGCTGAGCTGAATTCACTTTGGGCTAATGGTGCACCAGCACTGGGGCTCCCCTACTATACTATGAGCTGAAATTGCTAAGAGCTGAAATCACAAAAGAGCTGATGTTATTAAGAGCTGAGATCACTGAGGCTATGTTAACTAGTGGGGGAGCCTGAAGCTATATTGCTCAGCAGCTGGCGGAGCAATTTGTGGGGACGACTGGAGGAGCAGCGAGCGGCGTGGAGCCTTGCGGGGCCGGTTGGAGTGGCCCAAGGAACGGCGAGCGGAGCTGTTTGCGGGGACGGCTGGAACGGCTCACAGGTCGGTGAGCGGAGCGGAGCGGAGCAGCTTGTAGAGCGGAGCAGTTCGTGGGATGGCAGGAAAGTGGACTGGCTCGTGGTAAAGGCTGCGGCGGAACCCCCACGGAGAAACAGACGGCTGGCCAGCCTCGGATCACGTAAGGTGCCCCTTAACACCCTGCGTGCCCCCCCCCTTTACTCTGGGGCTGCACTGACCAGGGGCAGAGACTTTGGGGGTTGTTGGACTTTTGGGACTTTGGGTGGTTGCTGGACCCCAGAGACTTTGGGGATGTTGGACTTTGGGGACTCTGGGTGATTTTTGGGTTGCTGGATTCAAGAACCAAAGGGAAAGGACACAGCCCAATTTGCTGGGGTGGGTTTTGCTCATGGTTTGTGTTATGAATCCTGTTTGTGGTGTTTTTCCAATTTTATGCTGATGTCGTTTACCTCATGTTATTAAACATTTTCTGCTACACTCAGACTCCGTGCTTGCGAGAGGGGAAGTATTGCCTCTTAGAGGTACCCAGGGGGGTGGTATGTAATTGTCCCAGGTCACTGGGTGGGGGCTCGAGCCGGTTTTGCATTGTGTTATTGAAACGGAACCCCTAGATACAGAACCCGGCCCTTGTTGCTGCCAACTTAGATGGGCAGAAGGGTTACACTATGTAAGTGTCAGCAGTGTCCCTTTAATAAAGGGGTGGAGTGAGATTAGATAACTATCCTTCCAAAGTGATACAATATTTCAGCTATGTACACTGAGGTTCTATTTCTAATAAGAGATCCAGCTGGGATGGATCTCTGTGCCCAAACACTGTATCTCTAGGAAACTGTAGAAAATAGACATTTTGCCAGAGGTATCATCCCTCAGTCAATTCATAGATTCCAAGGCCAGAATGGCCTATTGTGATCTAGTCTGACCTCCTGTACATCATAGGTCATAGAACTTCCCCAAAATAATACCTACAGTATATTTTAGGTAAACAGCCAATCTTGATTTAAAAATTGCCAGTGATGGAGAATATACCACAACCAATTGTTCCAAAGGTCAGTTATCCTCACTGTTAAACATTTATGCCTTGTGTCCGTCTGAATTTGTCTCGCATCAGCTTCCAGCTATTGGATTGGAATTGAAGAAGAAGAAATTGATTGCTTTACATATTTCCTCCTCTGATGATCAAACTCATTTGGTCTGTATTGATGCCATTGGTATGATGGGCTGTAATTCCTTCCAGAGGATGTACACCATTATTTGTATAAGCCTCTGATATACATGCTTATCCAACTGGAGACTGACTGATTTTCATGGCCTGTCTTCATACTTGAGGATGAAGAATTACTGATACTCTACACCATTATCTAAAGTATAGTACTTCTACTGTATAACACATCTACCGATGTGTTATATGCCATCGTGTGCCAGCATGTTGGGAATGGGCCACATCCACCCTGATTGAATTGGCCTCATTAGCACTGACCCCCCCCACTTGGTAAGGCAACTCCCACTTTTCTTGTGCTGTATATTTATACCTACCCTACTGTATTTTTCACTCCTTGCATCTGATGAAGTGGGTTATAGCCCACGAAAGCTTATGCCCAAATACATTTGTTAGTCTCTAAGGTGCCACAAGGACTCCTGATTATTCAAAAATGAGTATCTCCTTGGTGATGTAACTGATATAAGAAGGGCTGTCTGAATAACTGAATAAGAAAGTAAAACCAACTACATTAGTTCAAATGGATGTGTTTGTCAGTGATTTCAAAATGATGGCCCTGATTCTGCAGTGAAGTCAGAGGGTCTGACTGCATGGAGCTGTTTGCAGGGTCAGAACCTATGTTCATATTTCTTTCAGGACATCTTTTTACATGTCAACTTTTGGAATCTAGCAACTTGAGGATGATTAGAAATCTCTCCATTCTATATAGGTTTGTATAGGTTCTTTGCAGTTATAGTGCTCATACACTGTTCAAATGATAGCCTTAAACCCTCTCAGAGCCAATAGTGAGAACCATGGCAGAGTCAGTCCTGCAGGAAGTATAGAATTGTGAAGTACAGTATCTTGGGATGCCTAGGGATCCCTTTGTGCCTTTAAAATCTCCCCCTTAGTCTTTTGGGATTAAGGCCTGGTGTACACATTAAAGTTGTACTGGTATGTCAGTTACAGGTGTGATCTCTCCCCTCCAAAAATAGTTATACTGGTACCAGCTCTACTAAGGATAGATTTCAGAGCTGTAGCCGTGTTAGTCTGTATCAGGAAAAAGAACAGGAGTCCTTGTGGCACCTTAGAGACTAACAAATTTATTTGGGCATAAGCGTTCGTGGGCTAAAACCCACTTCATCGGATGCATGCAGTAGAAAATACAGTAGGAAGATTATACACACCCACACAGAGAACATGAAAAAATGGGTGTTGCCATACCAACTATAACGAGACTAATCAATTAAGGTGGGCTGTTATCAGCAGGAGGGAAAAAACTTTGTAGTGATAATCAGGATGGCCCATTTCCAACAGCTGGCAAGTGTAAAAAAAAAAAAAAAAAATTGTTGGAACCTTTAATTAAAAAAGTATAAAATGTAAACTATAATCTAAATAAAAATAACAAAAATAAAATATCAAAATAACCTATGTATAAACAAAATGCAGCTGTTGCTCATTATTGTATGTAACAAAGGGTATAAATGCTTGCTGTAATTGTTTACCTGTAGACCTGTTTAGCTCTCTCCCTCCACGCAATTGCTAAAAATAATAAAGTATCTGACTTGCTGCACCCAACCAAAGAGTAAGAACTCTGTTTTTCTCCGACAAACAGTAGGGGGGAAATTAGCATGGGGAAATAGTTTTTACTTTGTGTAATGACCCATCCACTCCCAGTCTTTATTCAAGCCTAATTTAATGGTGTCCAGTTTACAAATTAATTCCAATTCTTCAGTTTCTCATTGGAGTCTGTTTTTGAAGGGTTTTTTGTTGGAGAATTGCGACTTTTAGGTCTGTAATTGAGTGACCAGGGAGGTTGAAGTGTTCTCCGACTGGTTTTTGAATGTTGTAATTCCTGATGTCTGATTTGTGTCCATTTATTCTTTGGTGTAGAAACTGTCTGGTTTGGCCAATGTACATGGCAGAGGGGCATTGCTGGCACATGATGGCATATATCACATTGGTAGATGTGCAGGTGAACGAGCCTCTGATGGTGTGGCTGGTGTGATTAGGTCCTATGAATGGTGTCCCTTGAATAGATATGCGGACAGAGTGGCAACGGGCTTTGTTGCAAGGATAGGTTCCTGGGTTAGTGTTTTTGTTGTGTGGTTGCTGGTGAGTATTTGCTTCAGGTTGGGGGGCTGTCTGTAAGTGAGGACTGGCCTGTCTCCCAAGATCTGAGAGTGAGGGATTGTCCTTCAGGATAGGTTGTAGATCCTTGATGATGCGCTGGAGAGGTTTTAGTTGGGGGCTAGTGGTGTTCTGTTACTTTCTTTGTTGGGCCTGTCCTGGAGTAAGTGGCTTCTGGGTATTCTTCTGGCTCTGTCAATCTGTTTCTTCACTTCAGCAGTGGGTATTGTAGTTTAAGAATGCTAGATAGAGATCTTGTAGGTACAACCGCATTTGCTCCAGTCCCTCAGACAGAGACAAACAAGAAACTGCAGAATTGGAATTAATTTGCAAACTGGACACCATTAAATAAGGCTTGACTTCCCTACTGTTACTCACACCTTCTTGTCAGCTGTTGGAAATGGGCCATCCTGATTATCACTATAAAAGTTTTTTTTCCCTCCCTGCTGATAATAGCCCACCTTAGTTGATTAGTCTCGTTATAGTTGGTATGGCAACACCCATTTGTATTTTCCACTGAATGCATCTGATGAAGTGGGTTTTAGCCCACGAAAGCTTATGCCCAAATAAATTTGTTAGTCTCTAAGGTGCCACAAGTACTCCTCGTTCTTTTTACTAAGGATAGAGTTGCTTATTCCACTTTCTGTACAGGAATAGCTATACCACTATAAAGCACCCTTATACCAATATAACCGTGTCCACACTAGAGGTTGTACTGTTTTAACTATACAGATATAGTTATATCAGGACAGCTTTCTAGAATAGATAAGACCCAAGTCTCCCACTCCTACTCTCCCCCTCACACACCCCCATGCACTAGTGTCAGAACCTTAGACATGTCACACATGACTGCTGGCTTCTATCCCTTCTGTGGGTGCATTTCAGCACTTTGGTATGTATATAAAGGCTGAAATGCTTATAGTTTGGACTGCTGTGTGTATCTGTGTTTTATTTCAAGTGGCTGTGCTATTTAAGTTTTAAAGCTTGTGCAATATAGCTGCTTTACATATCACTCCCTATCAGTTTTCTAGAACAATAGGAACACCATGGCACTTGCATAAGCACTTTTACTGTCTACAAAGGTGTAAATGCTCCTATTTATTTGTACAGTGGTAGCCCATTGGGACCTTGCTGAGGCCTCTAGGCTTTTTCCAGTAATAAATTATGGTAATTTGACAATCCACTTACCTTCCTCTGGGGAGCAGTTCATTTCCTTGGAATTTGGTACTCTTGGACATGCATCTAACCCGGAACCCAACTACATTTTGTAAATAACATGAGATGCATCTTTGTTCAGGCATTCTACCACCTTGCTGCTCTGCTTAGCCTGCTTGCTATCCAGCTTCTCTATGTTCTTTAAGGTTAGTGAATGTTGTGCTGCAGGCAGTTGTAGTGTACATGCTTCTTTAATGTGGAAAAATGTTATTTGATTTTAACTTAAATAAGGTGAAGGGCATGCAGCAACTGGGGTGGTGGGCAACTTATAAATCTGTGTTGTAGTAATTTCACTGGAGGATATTAAAGCACTTTACAAGACTAAGCTTTTTGTGGCAGGGACTGTCTTTGTGTGTATACAATGCCTAGCACAATGGACCCCCAATCCCTGAAGGGAACTAAGCACTACAAATAACTAATTAGTGCAAGAATTACAAACCAGATTAATTGCTTATTTATTAAACCAATTCTAACGTATATAAGTTGAACTGCCGAATAACTAAGTTACTTGTCAAAGGTCACAGAGTCAGTAGCAGAGCAAATGAGAGAACCCAACAGTCCTAGCTCCCAGTTCTATGGTTTAGCTACTAGATAACACTTCTTTTCCTATACCAGGATTTAGCTGTGCAGCATACATATCATGCAAAATTCATTTTTCAGTGGAACTGAAAATAACACAATATTGTGTTAATATTCATATTGTAATGATGCCACTCATCTCTTTACTGTAAATAGAGGCATCATGTCAACATGTATTATTCCTCTTGTGCAAATCCCTGTCCAGTGAAATAGTTTGTCAGTGTAAAATAAGAATACACAACAGCTTGACAGTGATTCCCATTACATGTCAATCAAAGAATGCTAAGGACTTTATTATCTTTGTAGTATATATGAATACTCTGCTAGCCCAATATACCACAAAGTTATTGCCCCTTCCCTCCTCCCCCCCCCCCCAACACTTAATGTAAATAGCCACTAACAGAATATGTCAAATAGTGGAGAGGGAAATTACTTTAAGGGCAACGATAACACAGTTCTCTTGTTTGGTGGGTTGGAGACATTCCAAATTTAACTCACCACATTATGCTATTATATTACGGCATTTATGGTAGAGGAGATTGCATCAGAAACATGTAATGTACAAAATCAGTTCCTAAAAAGAGGAGCTTGGTTCCATAAAGATAGTTCTAGCAAGTTACAGACGATACAGCCACTTACATGGCAAAACAAAATGAGACAGATAGCGCTACCTTGCCTGTTCATGTCACACTCCACTGCCCCACTGTATCCACCCCTCAAATCAGAAGCAACCATTTAAATAGCAGGGAATCTTCTTTTGGAACATGGTTCTCTTTATAAATTTTTTTGCCTTAAAAAGGACGGCTTTCTTCTTTTCCTACCACAGCTCTTTTTGAACATGTTAAATTTTAATGGTCAGTTACCAGTGAGTTTTATTTTAAAACAAACTGAAAATCCTTTCATATCAAGTGTACAGTAAAATTAATACTAATGCACTTTCAATGGCAGCTTAACCCCAGTAGTAGCTGGGCTCCAAAGCTGCGTTTATAGGATTGCCACATGTCCAGTTTTCGACCAAAACACCTGCTCGAAAAGCGACCCTGGCAGCTCTGGTCAGGCCTGTTGGCAGCGTAGACAGGCTAAGGCAGGCTCCCTGCCTGCCCTGGCTCTGCGTGGCTTCTGGAAGCAGCGGCATGTCCAACCTCCAGCTCCTAGGCATAGGGGCAGCCAGGGGGCTCTGCGTGCTGCCCCCACTCCAAGCCTCTGCAGCTCCCATTGTCCAGGAACCATGGCCAATGGGAGCTGTGGGGGTGGCACCTGTGGATGGGGCAGCGCACAGAGCCCACCTGGCTGCCCCTTCACATAAGAGCTGGAGGGGGGACATGCCACTGCTTCTGGGAACTGCTTGAGGTAAGCGCCGCCCAGAGCCTGCACCGCTCATCCCCCCCATGTACCCCCACCCCTTGCCCCCGCCGACAAACCCCTCCTACAACCCAAACCCCCCCCCCCCCGCCCCCCCCCCGGGCCCGCCCCCCCCCCCCAGCCAAAGCCCTCACACACCCGCACGCCCCAACCTCCTGCCCCAGCCCTGATGCCCTTCCCATCCTCTGAACCCCTCAGTCCCAGCCCAGTGCACCTTCCTGCACCCCAGCTCCCTCATCCCCAGCCCCACACTAGAGTCTGCACCCTCAGCCAGAGCCCTCACACATCCGAGAAGGTCAAATACTTTGTAGAGGACCTTTAATAAATAAGCACCACCCTAGCTGTTAACCGTCCAAGTAACCTAGCAGAATGGGAGCCCTTAATATAAAGGTCAACATTTCCAAGCAGCCACTGATTGAGCGTTTAAGTTTGGGTGCTCAACTTGAGATGCCTAAAGCCTGACTTTCAGGGATGAGCACCCACAACTTCAGACAAAGTCAATTTGATCTAGCTGCAATCAACAGAAGTGGTGCTCCACACTAATTAAGCTATAAAAGTTTTAGAACCAAAGAGATGAATGCCTACCATCACCTGGATCACTGATTGCTTGTGACATCCCTTTCTCCCTTTTTTATGTTTTTTTTTTTTTTTGGTGGTCCGCATAGAGGCAGGGGACCTTTTTTATTATTGGTAAAGCAGCTAGCATGACTTGCATGCTAAACAAATGATTAGAAGACTAGGAGTGCAAATCCTATTTTAAACTAGAGACACACAGCACAGTACTTTATCTAGCTGCTCGCCCGCTCTCTGGTCAACAGCAGCTTCTGAGATTTGCAGTGTTAAAAGAACGCCTGGAGGAATCCCACGTTATTTGTTTGAGCACTACAAATTACAATCACATATCAGTTGCAGAATTTAAAATTAAAGGGCCCAGTCTTCGGCTGGAATGAATTACTGCAGCTCCACTGTCTTGGTGCTATGCCAACTTAAACTCGTTGCGGATCTGGCCCAAGGTGTGTATTTTCTAGTTCACACTAAGATCAACATTCCTCAAATGCTGGGAGGTTTACTGTTTGCTAATTCAAAAGTAGATGAAAGGGTGAATGAAGAATCAATTGAAGGAAAAGGAAAATCCTGTTCTCTGCATCTCCAGCAATCCTAATAGAATGAGTCATTGCACTGGATGCTGGCGCAAGTGCTGTCCAATAACACACGTACTAGTAGTTAACATTGTCAGTGTGATGACCTAGATTCCTCCAGTTAAATCCCTTGGCAATACTCGTTTCCTAACTAGGCCAGAATCTCTACCTTAAGCCTTGCTCGTATGTTCTTCTCTGCTCTCAACACACAACTACGATTGCTCTTGGGGGTTAATTATTAAAATGTAGGGTTTTATTTAATAAACTAAAGCTAAATGTGCCCTGTCACTTGCCTGGTTATTATTTGCAGTGTAGAGCACCCAGGAGCCCCAATAATGGACCAGGATCCCGCTGTGCTAAGCACGGTACAAACAGAACAGAAAGACGGTCCCTGCCCCCACAAGAAAGCTGTTGTACTCTTGTGCTCTCTGTCATTGGGTCCTCCCCCGTACAAACAGTGACTTGGTGATCATATATTAACGTCAACACTAAATAGCTAGTTCAGTTCCCCCTCAGACTAATAAAACTTTCAGTTCCTACAGCTAGTGGATGTTCTGTATCCTATGTAAAATGAGTCTGTGGCCTTAGTCTGGATCCTAGTGGGTAAGCCATAAAACCACCACCAAAGTTAGCACTATGTAGTGTCTTTGTTGGGGGACTTAGAGAGAGGCAAAGGACCGAATGACATTTTTTGTAGTATTACTGTAGCACCTGGGAGGCCCCTAGCCCCATTTTGCTGGCCACTGTAAAATATATATATATAACAAAGATAGTATCTGTCTCCAGGAGCTTGTAATCCAAGTGTAAACTCTGTGGCCTGAAGCTGTAAAGGGTAGGGATCTCACTACTATTTTGGTAAACAGGGAAAGGGTGGATGGAACAGGGGGAAATGCAGCTAGAGATGTTTATTTGCATACATTTTTACTCAGAAATCCCCTGGTGATACTTTGGGGAGACTGTACACAGACTCCCCCTTGGTGGGGCAGTGGGAGTGAAGTGAGAAGAAAGGGAAAAAGGGCTCTACCTTGTGGCACAGAGTGCAGCCCCAGTGGCAAGGGCTCTGCTCTAAGGTCCTATATGCCATTGATCCCCCTCCACTGAAGATTTTGCCAAGAGACAAGGCAGAGGTGACTTTGTGATGAAAGAGACTTAGGGTATGTCTACACTACAGGATTAATCCGAATTTAGATAATTCGAATTTGGGAAACAGGTTGTATAAATTCGATTGTGCGCGGCCACACTAAGCACCTTAATTCGGTTTTTAACCACATTAATTCGGTGGTGTGCGGCCACACTACCCCATTAATTTAAACACAGTAATTCGGTGGTGTGCGGCCACACTAACCCTAATTCGAATTAACAAAATCGATTTAGGCTCTACTCCGTTCGTCGAGGTGGAGTACAGAAATCGATTTAAAGGGCCCTTTAATTCGAATTAACTGGCTCTGTAGTGTGGACGGGTGAAGGGTTAATTCGGATTAACGCTGCTAAATCCGAATTAATCCCGTAGTGTAGACCAGGCCTTAGAGGCAACTTTATAGTAAGAGACCAACCCACCAGCTCTTCAGTGAAGCTGCAGAGCTGAGTGAATGCCAGCAAGTACCATCCTCCCAGCACTAATTGGCATCAAGTCAGCATTACAGGGGATATCACCTCTTGTACCCTCTGGTAGGCACCTCTTTAGCCATAATGTCCTGTCTCTGAGTCTTCTGTAGCCTGGCCTTCCAGCTAGGTCACTTAAAAATTCTATCACCTTTTGGGGTAACAAAAGGGTCCAACCTTAAGTCCAAATAAATATCTAAACTGATCATTCTTCAGCTCCTCTTAGGCTACACTGAAGTTCTCTGCTTCGTGGCCCCTACTCCCAAGCTTTCTCATACGCTGCTTCCTTTCAGCAGGTTTTCTCCCACTGCCTCTCTCAGGGGCTCAGGTACACCATAGTGTGATTTCTTCCAGCCTAACTTCTGCAGTCTCTCCAGAGTTTCTTTACCCTCAGTGCATTCAGCTCTGTTTGAGTAGTCCTCTCTCTGGTCCTCTGCAGCAGGGGTCAGTCGTTCCCATTAAGTTCCATCATACCCAACTGGGATCAGTAATTATGACTACTGCTAGATCATGGGCAAAACTGAGGGCTAGTTGCTAGGTCATAGGAAAGACTCAGCCCAGCTTGCATTGAAGAGCTAACCAGCCTGTGACGGTAGTGAACTGAGTTAAAGGTACTACCAAAGATACCATGGAGAAGAGGGTTTTACTTATTATTCATAGAGACATTGTTGATTTATTGTTGCTGTGTACCCTTGCCTCCTGATAAAGTCTTTCCTTGTTCTAAATGCAGACTCGGTGCTTGTGAGTGAGGAAGTATTGCTGGCTAATGGTATCGCAGGAAGGTATTCAGTTTTCCCTGGTTTTGAGGGTTGAACCAGTGACATTTGTTAATTTCAAGGGGCAGCCCTAGATATCTCAAACTTGCCCTTGTTGCTGCTGCCAAACTGGCAGAAATTAAAATCATGGAAACCTGAAGGGGTGGTTCCTTCAGGTCCAAGTTGAGTCATTTGAGCAAGAAAGCTTTTAATTGCAGCTTCCTGTGCTTTAGCTGTTATGTGGATAAAGAGTGGACTTCTGTCAGCAAGGCATCTTTCACCTCCTCTGGATCTCTTGTTTCTGCCCTGTAACTTTCCCTCCTATGCCTTTGTTCCCCCATTTCATTGTCCCCTGTAATTAGCTGGGCTTTGTATTTTCTTTTGGCCCTTCTCCTTTTTTGGGGCAGATGTATTGTTTTTGCAGGCAGAACCCCCATTGAGAGCTCTGCAGCATATCAGAGCCAAATAGGCCAGCAATTAAAAAGTAGAGTGAAGCGAGAATCACACCACAGATTATAATGTGCTCACATGTTTGCTTTCCAGGGAAAGTTATAGTCCCATAGTTCTGGGGTCTAGCTCAATGCTCTTTCATTTACATTTCTGATAACTAGTGCTGATGTGGCAACTGTATAACTTCCATCAAGATTACTTGGTGGCAGAAGTAAAATGTCATATCAAGCTATCCATTACTAGTGACAATGCCATTAGTCAAAACAATGGCTATCGTTTGTTTTAATTTTGTAAAACTGAAATCAATCAAGCATAGTTAAAACTAGATGATGCTGAAAGGACCAAAAAAAAAAAAAAAAAATCTGTGAGCACTTTCCTCTGGGGTATTGTTTATTAAACTCTTACCCAATGTTTTAGCCTGTGCACATTGCTTCAGTGTGTTTGTGTGATGATGAAGAAACTGCAAACATTTATTATTGTTGTTTTATTTTGTTGATTTGTATTGCAGTGGGGCCTAGATGCTTTAGTCATAGACTAGGACCACATTGTGCTAGGTGCTGTACAAACACAGAGCAAACAGAATAGAGTTTAAATGCCTAGTTTTAAAACTAGGTTGTGAGCAAAAGTCTTTTCACCAAGGGGGATTTTGACTCCTAAGCAAACCATTGCAAGAGAAGGGGGTGGGGAATATATTAAGTTAGACAGCTATTTGAGGGATGTACAGGTTCAAATCCTTAGCTGGTGTTAATTGTGATAGTAGCACTGACGTCAATGGGGCCATGCTGATTTACACCAGCTGAGAGTCTGGTCCATAGTGTCCCTAACTCCATCATCTATGTGGGCAACCACACTTCTTTTGGTTGAGTATTTGTTTATATTTCTGCACCAAACTATTTATGTGACATCTATATAACCCATCCCCCTCAATATTGGGTTGTCTCAGGTAAGTACTAGTGTTGGAAGTAAGGTCATGTCTACACAAGCACTTACTGTGGGGTGCAAATCTATAGCCCTCCAGCGAGCTGCACACTAACTCTTTGCGCAGACCATGCAGATGCACACTAACAGTTCCCCAATGCACTTTGAAGAACTGCTGTTTTAAACCACAGTAGGTCAAAGCGTACTGCAGAACTGTTAGTGCACATCAGCAGGGTCCATGCTGATGATTAGTGCAGGGCACTCAGGAGCACCATAGAGTTACTGTAGAGTGCCGTGCAGGGCATGCTACTGTAGACATGGCCTAATACGTCAACTTCTATGAATTAGTTTTCATTACCACTCACTTATCTTCATCTATCCTGCTGGAGTGGGGTTGTTTCCTTCTTTACTTTTTTTTTTTTAATAAATGTGACCTGACTGTGCACTTCCGCTGTCTGGGAGAATAAGCCATTCTGTATGACAGCTGCACTATAACTGGTGGCATTGTGGAGTCTTAGTGCATTTCCAGCCAGATGGAAGGCCCACGTTTCTTAGTTGGTGGTCTCTTCCAGCTACATCAACTATGTATGTATGGCCCATTGCCGTACGTTTTCTTTTGTTGTGGGTTGTCATTTAGCCAAACATCAGTCTGTCAGTGCTAGTTTGCTCTATAGCAATAACTATTTCTTGTATGCTTCATTATCACTGCTGTTTTACTCAGCAGCTTCAGTGTAGGTCAGACCATGGTGATTGAACGAGTCTGGAAAGAAATGACAAAGCAGAATCAGGAGAGATGCAGCTAAGGGTATTGACAATGTTAGAGGCATATAGGACAGGAGAGAGCAGCAATGGAGCAGGCCTACTGGACCCCAGTGCCCCGGACAGTGGGGGCACCAGTTCCCTCTCAGGATTTTCACCCTCTCCAGCTGTGTGGGACTCCAGCCCACCAAGATCCTCCCTCTATGGCCCATTAGGCTGTTGGCAGCTATATGATGGAATTTGTTTTGTTGTTGTTTTTAAAAAAAAGGAAATTCCACAAACAAAACTATGCTAAAAGAACATTATTAGTTTGCAAAGTCAAGCACTCAGAAATTAGGAAATGCCCAAATTAAGGTTGCACAGGCAACCCTAATTTGGCCCTGTTGTGCGTATGTGTATGCTATGAACTTTAGGGTTTTTTTCCACAGGACCCCTGCCTCATTAGTTGCACAGGATGGACTTGCTGTGGGGATGAATCAGGGGTGTGTGGTGAAGGAGGCTGTTGCTGTAGGACCTTGCTTCATTTGTTGCAGAAGTTGGAAGGTGTATAGTGAATGAGGCAATGAGAAAGGAGGGTCTCATTGTTAAGGCACTTGGATGCTGCCCTGGAGAACTGGATTCTGTTCCTGCCTCTGCCACAGAGGTCCTATGTGATGTAAGGCAAGTCTCACCCCATACCCTTGTTCCTTGTCCCCAATCTCCATGCCCAGCTGGTCCCAGTTTCCCAGCTCTTCATCCAATGTCTCTCCCCGCCCCACACCCTGTCTTCCAGTCACCTTCCCACTCTGCCCACGTTCCCAATTCCCACTAGCTCCCTGTCCCAATCTCCTTCCCCAGGCTTCTCTTCCAATCTGTGTTTCCCCCCCCCCCCATCCCCCAGTCTAAGCTTCTAGTCCCAGTCAGCCCCAGTTCCCCCTCCCCTAACAACAGCTGTGTGTAAGATCTGTCTCCCCTCCCCACTCACCTCCTTCCATTCACCTGATTCTATTCCCATTGTCCTTGCCAGCAAGCTCCCAGTCTGTCTCTTTGCCCTGCCAGTACCAGTCTCCCCCACCAACCTCCAGTCAGTTTCTCTCTCCCTCCCACCAATCTGCAGTCCCAGTTTCCTTCTCCCCAGGCTCCTTGTCCCACTCTACTCCCCCAACCCTCTCACGGGTCAGTCTCTTGTCCCCTCTGCATTTGAGTCAGGCAGCTTCTTCCTTCATGCTGCCTGGGCTGAGCAGGAGGTACCTGAATGCAGGAGAGACCGGCTCCCTGCACTCAGTTCAGATGCTCCAACTGGACCTAGCCCATAACTACAATTGCTCAGCACCAGGCTGGAGCATGCTCAGTGTGGACAGAATCTTCAGGGAATGCAGCTGCTAATATTTAAGAAGTCTCTGAGCATATGTGAACTGTGATTTTTTTTTCAAAGGCTTGTCACTTGATGAAATTTGGAAGGATTTTCACTGGGATGGCAAAAAGCACATCCCTGTCACAATGACAATACCCTTGCCAAATTTCAAGTCCATGCTCCAAAACATGGGGCCACTGGAGCTTCTCAAATAAATGGTTGCTGGAATTTTTTAACATGCACAAAAATACGTAGTTTTCCTAGCCTTGGTCTTAGTAACAGCTGAACCATTTTGGCTGACATTCCCTTTCTTCTTCCTCCCGGTCCCAAACAAAAAAAGCTTGAGGCAGACACCTGGTGTGGAAGCCCAAACTATTAAAGTTTGGCAAAGTTATAAGTAACTAAAACCAGAGACTTATAATGGGAAGTGTTGAGCAACCTTAATAATAGGTGGTGCTGGCACTCCCACCTATCATTTATACTACAGAATAGCCCAGAGGCCCCAGGCAGGCTCAGAACCTCATTGTACTAAGTGGTATACAGATAAATATGAAGACAATCCCTGCCCTGAAGAGTTCACAATCTAAGAAAACACCTGCCATGTCCCCAGGAAAATGAAACTAATTTTGTCAGGGCCATGATAGCTTCCTTCAGTGAATGAAACTAGTAGTTGCAGAGCAGTGTGGAGGGCACACATGATACATTTCTCAAAACACAACACACTGATCACATACACTTCCCAGGTATGATCTAGGGTCTGTTGTGCTCAGACAGGACTTCCTTCTACCTTAGTTGTAGTTTATTTATTTATTTATTTGTTGTATTGCAGGAGTGCTTACAGGACTCAATCAAGGCCCCATTGTGCTAGGTACTGTACGTATATACAATGAAAATCTGGTCCCTGCCCCAAAGAACTTCTAGTTTAAGCAAACTAGCATTATGGCCTTTCACTTTGCCAATGGTTTGTAGCTAAGGGATTGTATTGCAGCTCCTGTCTGCTCTGAACTGACATCCAGAGCACGCAGATAGAGAATTTTTGCCTGCTAATTGTCTTTCTGTATCTTCCATTCAGTACAGTCAACCCTGAGGAGTATCTAAATGTAGGTGTTTTATGTGGATTGATCAAGGTTCTTGAAGCACTCAGACCTCAGCATCTTATTTAGCAAGTTCTAAGTGAAAAAGCATTTTTTGGAAACATTTTATTTTACAGAGAGCAAAGCTCTGGAAGCCTCAAATGAAATCCCAGAGAGAAACCAATAGAGGGCACTAAAAAGTCCTGCTTACTGATTGCTTGCTGCTATTGATCAAAATGGAGAGTATGAATTGGAATGCCTCTTTTCCAAACTGAAACATGGGAGAGCAAAAAAAGATACTTAGTAAGTAATTCTCAGTTGAACTGCCTGGTAAACAACTGAAAGACATCATTTATATTTTATGTTTGCCTTTCATTGTCCCCTTATTACATATATTGATGACTGTGCAACCTTAATTCAGCCTCCTTGCGCTTATGCATTATGAGTAGGGCCCTACCAAATTCACGGTCCATTTTGGTCAATTTCACAGTCATAGGTTTTTTTAAAATCATAAATTTAATGATTTCATATATTTAAATCTGAAATGTCAGTGTTGTAATTGTAGGCAGCAGCGCAGAAGTAAGGGTGGCATGGCATGGTATTGGCTTTTGGATCGGGACCCCCAATTTGAGAAACGCTGGTCTCCCCTGTGAAATCTGGTCCTTTGCGTACTTTTACCTCATACTATACAGATTTCACAGGGGAGACCAGATTTCATGGCCCGTGACACGTTTTTCCTGGCCGTGAATTTGGTAGGGCCCTCATTATGAGATCATCTTTAATTACATGACACACACAGGAGCTGTGAGGGGTCAGAGCAGGCTCAGTTCACATAGAATATCCAGGAATGTAGCTGCCAGAATCCAACAAGGCTCTACTGAGCATGTGTGAACTGTGATTGTGTTTTGTTTTTTAAAAGCTTGTAACTTAGCCAAATTTGGGTAAATTTTCATGAGGATGGCAAAAGGCACATCCCTGACATCAGGGCAACCACCTGCCAAATTTCAAGTCCTTGCTCCAAAGCATGGGTACTAGAGCTTCTCAATAAAATGGTTGTATGTATTTTTTTTTATGTGGGCAAACCAGTGTATTTTTCTATATTCTCATTCTCGGAAATGGCGGAGTCATTTCAGTTGAAACTTAATTTAATTGATTGATTGAGTTATTATTAGCCTGAGGCAGACACCCAGCCTGAAAATTTTTAGCCCCAATGGCTAAAGTTTGATAAAATTAGAAACAGCAGAAGGTAGGATATTCTAATGGGAACAGTATGGCTACCTTAATAATAGGTATCATTGCCAACTCTGCTGATAGCAGTCACTGTACAGCTCATTGGCAGAGCTCTGGGTATCATCTTGCCATCTAGTAATAAATATTCTAATTATTAAATGTATAATAACCAAATGTACCCAGAGGCGTTAAGTCTCATGTCTAGTCAGTTATTTTCAGTATTGCATAAATTTTCTTCAGTTTTACATAGCTTAAGCTTCATATTTATTTTTGCCTTTGACTACATTTAAGAAACTGTAGTTTATTGGGACTGTGACGGGGGGGGCCCTGTTTGTCAAGCCGGGCCGCCTCCGTTGGCCCAGTGCAGGATTGGTACATGCCATCACCCAGTTGTCGGAATTGCCTGTTAGATCTGATAATTGCAGTATGGTGGAGTCCAGACCCCGGCGGGGCCGAGCAAACAAACAGGCAGTAACACCTGAGTCTCCGGGCTGGGGCCAACAACAACATTTGAAGTTCTGGCCCTCTGGGTAGGATGGAACAACGGTCAGTCTGTAGCCCCTGGGCGGGGCTGGGCAAACAACCAGTCTATGGCTTCCAAGCCTCTTGGCCGGGGCAGGCAGTAGCAATTGGGGTTCTGGCCGTCTGGTTGGGCCAGAACAAACAAACAGTTGATGGACCCTAAGCCTCCTGGCAGGCAGTAGCAGTTGGGGAATCGGCCCCTGGGACAGAGCAGAACAGCAATCAGCCGGTAGCCCCTGGGTGGGGCAGAACAAACAACCAGTCTTTGGTCCCTGGGTCTCTGGGCTGGGACTGAGAGCAAACAGCAGCCACACTTAGTGGTCTGTGGTAGGGGAACCTGACTCCTCCTGCTCCATTGAGTTCTGACCCAGGGCCCTATGAAGCCAGGGACTTCCCTGCTAAGGGTTTAGGCATTGGCTTCTACTACATCCCCTGGGTCATTTCCTACCACAAATTGCGTCCCAGGCATCTCCTCGGCTGTCGGCGGCTTGGCGTCCCCGTCAGTCTCCGCAGTTGGTGAGTTGCCCACAGTGTAGTCCAAGTCCACGTGCTCTGCCGCTTGGAGCGTCACCAGCCCTTCTGGAGGGGCCTGCAATACACATCCTTCCACCTCTACAGCCAGCCCTGACTGAGCTGGGCTGCCTCCTTTTATCCGGCTCTTCCACCTGGAGCATGCACAGCAGGGGAAATTGGGTGTGGCCTCCTGGGCCCACAATGATTGATCTGCCCCTGTTGGCTCAGTATGGGGTTGGTACACCCCGTCACAGGAACCCTGATTCAGGAAAGCATCTCTATTCAAGAAAGCATTTAAGCACATATTTAAATTTCTTAATTTCACCATGAACCAATATTAAAAATAATTGTGTGTTGGGTCAATTGAACTGTTTTGTTTTGACAAAATCTAATCAGTGTGTTATGATTTTGACTTTTTTCATTGTCTAGTATCTTTTATAGAATAAAACAAAAAAGTCGAAACAAAAGGTTGTCTTGAAGCAGAAAATTGAAAAAAGTTCCATTCCAAAAAGATTGAAGTGGAATTTTTCAACATTGTCAAACTTTTTTTCAATTTCCATTTCTCAATGAATTTTCAAAGGTGATATGGTTCCATGAAATGTTTCACTTTTGACAAATTGGCATTTTCTAGCCAGCTCTAATTAGTTTCCCTACATAGAAAATTGGAGGAATTCAGAATCTGCAGAGAGTAAAGTATTATTCTTAGTTAATTAGTCTTCATTGTTGCACAATGTGATGATCACGAGCATTAGAATAGACCAGCCTTAAACAAGCCTTTCAGGTCATTTGTGTCTATTTATTACGTGTACTTTCAGGGGCACAATAAACTATCCATGATCAATTGACCTCTTCTCATCCCTCTCTCCATTTTGTGGGTCCTCTATGAAATCTTGTAAAGATTTGTGATAAATTTACTTTTCAGTCAAGTAATTATCCACAATGGATAAAATGAATATTGCGGAAAAGAGTATCTCATTTTAAAATGAAAGTTTGTTCTTTGCCTTTGGATGTATTTTTGTATGGAAGGAAAGCACTGAGTAACAGATTTGGGAGCCCTCAGTTAGTAATCCATGCTATACGTAGTATTGCACAGTCCAATTCTTATGGGACATAATAAAACCAGAATGGGGTGTAATTTATTACCCATTCAAGAGAAACCAGTCAGGGGAAATCAATAATTTGTTGCCAGCACTGACCATGAATGTACCATATTTGTCTGATAAAGTGGTATCTATGTTTCCAGAGTACTGCAAATTTATAAATCCTTCTCACAGTGCCTGTATCATCCTGAACTCATTCTCCAGCTTCAGAAGACTTAAAAACTATCTCCAATCATCAATGGGACAGACCCAACTGAATAATGTAGCTGATCTTAATGTGCATCAAGACAATACCAGAGAACTAGATGTAAATAACATTGCTGACCATTTCATCCAGAAAGCTGCAGTGAAACATAATGTCTTTAAACTGGGACATTAGTGAAGACAGCTTGTAGGTGATTGCAATGATTTTAATATACTGTAATTCATGATAATATAATTGTGTAGTTCATAACAATTTAATTATTAAAATAGTAAAGATACCAATGATAGACACATTCAATAACTAGAATATGAAAAGTGTATAAATATGCTGAAAATAGCCTCCCCCCCAAACTGGCAGAGTACCCCTTCCATCCCGCCACCAAACACGCACACCTCTTCAAAAGCACCCACCGGCAAAAACAAAAGTCAGCGCCTATGTCTATAACCTGTTTAATATAAAATGCTTACCTTTAAAATATGTGGCATTGTACATGCCTATTAGGGCAGGAATGCGAGGAGAGAGCAGAGCATCCAAGTAAACTCTTAAACCCAGTTAAGAGAGCACACATATGTCTTTCTTCTCCTCTGGGAGTCCCAAAGGTCCATGTATGTGTGATTTCCTATAGCTGTCTCATGTCCTGACTGTCTGAGTAGGCACTAAGGTTGCCAACCCACCAGGATTGTCCTGGAGTTTCCAGGAATTAAAGATTAATCTTTAATTAAAGATTGTCATGTGATGAAACCTCCAGGAATACGTCCAACCAAAATTGGTAACCCTAGGCACCTAGATGGGGAGATGGGAAAGGTATTACCCTAAAGACCTATTTCAATCAGGTCTTCTGTTTTCGCTTAAGGTTTCCTTCGTTTAGCAGGTTGACTATACTGGCATAAAGAACTTTATCAAGTGACTGTCCTGATTGCTAGGACAGTGGCACTTTTAATTTCATTGAATTCTCTCTCCTCCTTAAGGCCCCGATTCAGCAAAGAACTGAAGCATGTGCCTAACTCTAGGTGCAAAAGTAGTCTTATTGGATTCAGTGGGACTATTCTAACGCTTAAACTTAAGCACACACGTAAGTGTTTTACTGGATCAGGGCCTATGAAAGGGTTCTTAGCTGTATGGTGGCAGACTTTTATTTGTTCATTGTCACCCTGGCTACAACAGTCTCTCCTCCCTTCCTCCCCCATCATTTTGTGTTGGGAGTTGGAAAGGATATTCAGATTCTCAAGAAGCATTTTTGAGACTATTCAAAGAGTGCTGTGTGGGAGCAAAGATCAAAGATTTTATTGAAATGTCCATCTTTGAGGGGGCTGTGTCTGTGGATCCCATCAATTTATATCCAGCCTTATCTTGACATTGAAAGAGCCAAGTGTATGTCATTGCTCTGAGTTTAATTGTTCTGCTTGATAAAGTGATTTCATGTCATAGAGGATGTTTTTCATAGCTCTTAGGACCATGTACATGGTATATGCAATACTCCCAATTCTTATTAAAGATGCAGCTTCAAGGGGAAGATATAGCCTCTGGTACTGTAACCTTAGCAAACAGTGCAATGTTCTATCAGAGTGGAATATGAACGCACATCTGGAAGCAATTATTCCTTTAAAAAATATCTCTTCCATGAAGTCAGCATTGAAAATACACTCACCAGGAAAATGAAAACTAACAAACATTGAAAATTCCAGGTATCCCACAGCTTGAACAACCAGAATTGGAAACAAGGTAATATCTAGAGAGCCTGAGAGAGGTGGGCACAAAGCCCGCCTTGGAACCCAAACCACTCCAATCTACGCTCTCACGAGGCCAAGCACCACTTTTTGTGTAAAAAATCAAATGTCTGATGAGTATTTGCTTCTATTACATTACAGGAGGAGGAGAATAAAGCAAGAAAACTTGCCATGCTAAAAAGTTTGCACATCAAGAAATATTGTTGCTAGAATTACAGATTTTGTAGATTTAGGGCCAGATCCTCTCCCGCTCCCCATGTCAGAGTGGCATAAAGTGACCTTAAAGCTTCTTTAAAAGGATAGCTGGGAATCACGTCAGCCCGGGGAATCTTTGGCTTTACATCAGTCCATGGTGCTGGGGTGTAGAAGGAGCATGATGGGCTGTTGGGAGCTGGAGTGCACTGTCTTCTGGTGACCCCTGCTGGCGTAGCAATGCATAGGCGGGTCTTTACAAGTAGGTGGAAGGTAGAGCAGCCCTTGGGCAGCTTTGGCTCTTGACAAGGGTGGGTGTAACCAGTGCTTAATTGGTGCCAGGGCTGAGCCCCGGCACCTCTGGGCTTGCTGCATCAGTTATGAAAGTAAAAAAAATTGCTTGAGCCCTGGCACCTCTTTCATTACAAATTAAGCAGTGGGTGTAACCCCCCAGCCAGCCCCAGGATTGGGGAAGGTGGCAAGGTGGCTTGGAGCTAATTTTGCCTCCCTTCCTCCCTCAGCTGCTCCAACCTCTGCTCCAGCAGAGGAATGAGCCTGTCTGTGCAAAGAGGTGGTTATTTAAACTGGCTTCTAGACAAATATGAAGAAACATGTCTATCTTTGAGCTCTACAAATACAATTATTGTATTACAATCTGGATTCATTACTTATACGGTTCTTGGGGGGGGGGGGGGAACCCTCACGTGTAGGAGTCTTTGCAAGAGTTTGTATAATATGAAAACTGTTTTATTTATATATATATATATATATAATACCTGGAGGCAGAATCGGCCTATCGTGACACGTTTAGCTGAGTTTATGTAACACCGACAGACCCTGGTCGTCGGCAGGCGGGATTGAATCTGGGACCTCTGGAGTTAAATGCATGAGCCTAAAGCCATATGGCTCATAGCTAAGGATGTAGACCAGACTCACTAATCTCTCTCTAAGTAGTTTTGGTGCCACTAGAGGGGACAGAGCACAACACCCAGGAGGTGTGTGGGTTACATTTAGTTGTACTAAATACATAGGACTGCTCTTGGCCCCCATGCCAATGAGGCAAACAGGATAGACAGCTGCGCTGACAGGCCAGCTAAAAATCCCAAGTTGACAAAAAGCCAGACTAGCCAGCTCTACACCATATGCTTCCCCAACCATGCCTCTGGGCAAGGAAGGTGCTCCTGGGTAGGCTAGAAACAAGGCTCTGGTGATCCTTGGTGGGTGGGGCAGCCCCTCATTTTGGATCCCAGTTAGTGCCAGGGTTTCAGGACCAGAAAGGTGCGTTAGAAGCACCTTTCCTGCCCTCCCTCAACCCAAGTTTCTGTGCTGCACAGGCCTCAGCCAGCTTGGGAGAGCTGGGCTCTGGAGTGAGATACAGTGAATTTTTTCTCTCAGAAATATTTTCTTATTAAAAAACCCCAGAAGACAGTGCACATACCACTCGCCTGCTCCATCTGACACAGTTACTAGGTTGTAGTTGTAGTTACTAGTTTGACTTATAAGATGCTTTGCTGTATTTAATAATCTGTAGATAACATGGGACCTTAGCTCACTCTTACTTTAAAATTCTAAACATAGCACTGTTCCTGTGCCTTCTATGGCTCTCCCTTCATTTGCTCCCCTCCCCATATCCTGCAGACGAGCAGTTGTACTAGCACTGTGTATACAGGTTAACATTTTTGTAAGGATGCCTTCCTGTTTCCTTGTGCGTGTGACCTCCCCCTATGTTTTACATCCTGTTTTACTGTGTATCATTCTGACTCTCTTTTGTTGGCTGGCTGTACTTGTAGGGAGTAAATGTTTTGATCCCTCCTGGCTTATTCCATCCTAGTGAAGAGAGTGACCCAGTAGCTCATTCTACACTGACCCACAACTTGGGATCCCGATTCACTCACTCACCCCAGCAGTGCTATTTTACAATACTGCTTGCTGGAGTTGCTCCACTGCCCAGTGGTTACCGTCTTAAAATATATCAGTACTTCCTTAGATGGTCTGCAGTGTTTAATTATCTCAGGCATTTGAAGAGTTTCAAAGGTGATTGCTGTATTTATGTCGTACGTACTTTTTATGGTGATATCTGATTGTTTGCTTTTCTGGTACTATGACACTTTCACTCTTTACTTTTTTACCCAGTTTCAGGGCCTGATATAGTCAGTAGGGCTAACATTAACGTCACTGATGAGCTGAACTCCTGGGGTAGAATCCTGGTTCCTTTGAAGGCAATGGCCAGGATATCACCCCGAACATTAACACCTGATTTCAGAGTATCCTTTGCAAGGTGACAAAGAAGCAGGACTTTAAAAAGCACCAAAGAGGAGATCCAGCCTAAAACTTTGTCTACACTAGCACTTTTGGTGGTAAAACTTTTGACAAAAGTGCCGGTGTGGACAGCACTATGTCGGTGGGAGACAATCTCCTGCCGATACCACCCCCAATGAACGGAGGTAGCTGTTTAATTACACTGGCAGGAGAGCTCTCTCCTGCTGGCATTGAGCAGCTACATGAAAGACCTTACAGCTGTATTCTCATTTGGGAAGTTGAACAGACCTTGACTGCAATCAGACTGACTCAGTTCCTCACAGTAACTTGCCCTGGTACCCTCCCCCTTTCTCTAGATAGAGCTCTGCTTCCTGTACAGAGCTCTTCCCAACCTTGGTTTGCCCTCAGCCTCCTTTGGATTGGGCTCTTCTGGCTCTCCAACCCAATAAAGGGAAGGAATCCCCCAGTCGTGCTGCAGGGCCGAGTCATCTACCCCACACCCTTGCTAACCTCATGTCTCACTCCTTTCCCCCCCTCTTATTTATTTTGCTCTGTCACTACCCCCCTCCTTGCCACTCTCATACTCATGGGCCTGCTACAGGCTCTGCTGGTCTGCCATCAGCTGCTAACAACACATAGCTCCCTGCACCATTGAGGTTTTTTCCTTTCAGCAAAGTCCTCCGTGTAATAACATGGTTGTAATCAGGCTTCTAGAATATGAATAGCACTACAGTCTACATGAATAAATGTCTATCCTAAAAGCATAGCCTCATTCTTCCATAGCCTCACACTAACACTGAGAAGATAACAAATGTCTGCTGCACAGCAGGCTCGCCAAGGTGGCTGTGCCCCGATGCTGGTAGCCCTGTCTGTAGGCATAAGTACATTGGAGCATTAGTCCTCTCTACTGGGTGACAGTCATTCTCAAGCCCTGTGCAAGCCAGCTCCCTTATTCACAAGGGTCATAAAGGATGGGACATAGACAAGGAGCATCTGAGGAGATGCAAGCTTAAGTGTAGTGCACAACCAGGGATGCTGGAACAATTTGTGTAGTGAGGGTGCTGAGAGCCATTGAACCAAACTGTAAACCCTGTATATAATGGAAACCACTTGAAGCCAGGGGGTGTGGTAGCACCCCAAGTTCCAGCAACTATGTGCTCAGCTACATATTCTCCTCAGACCCCTTTCTCCTACTTCTTGGCAGCTGGGATATTTCAGTCATGGAGCAGCACACTCTTGTGACTGTGGGGGTGGACTCCGCAGAGTTCCCTGTCCTCTTCAGCATTTTTTATTGTGAAACACTTCAAACCTGTGCTGTGCAGCATCAAAATCAGTGTTACTTAGAGCCTGATTTTTCAAAAATGCTCCACAATTCCACCCAATATCAGTGGGAGCTGCAGGTGCCTGGTGGCCCCTGAAAAACAAGCCCTTACTGTGACTTAGCAGATGCCTGGGAGGCAAAACACCACAGGTCTAGTGTCAGCTCTGTCACTGATTTGCTGCATGGCCTTGAGCAAGCCACTTAACTATCCTGTTCCATTTCCCCCACAGGTAAGATAGGAATAACATTTACCTCCTGGATCTCAGTTAATTATTTAATGTTTGTACAGAGCTTTGAGCATCTAAATTACGGTAGAAGGGCTAAGTGATAGTATTAGTGAACATCTTTGTGCTGCTAAATATGGTGCCCAATTCATATGCCAGTTGGATCATCTATTCACCTGCTACTCTTTTTGCAAACATAATTTTTTGTAGCATGAATGTGTTTCTGGCTTACCCTACACAAGCTCATAAAGCCTGGCTGGTGTGTCTATCTGAACAAGTGTCTCTTACTAAGCCAAATGGTTTGTACAAAGAAGCTGACTCTGTACCCAGTACAGTGGCCATTTCCTGTTTCCTATGACTTTTTGATCCCTTCCTCACTACTTAGATTATGGCTGCATGCAAAGAGAGTCTTATGTCTCTGTATGCATTAATAAAGGAAACAGTATTTTTTTCTAGTTAGCCTGTGTTCATGTTATAAATTGACTTTGATCCAGGGAAAAATTTCACTGCCAGGCAATAGACTGTTTTCTTACTGCTTTGGGCACCAGTGCTTAGATTCTGTGCAAAGTTGAACCCAAAGCTCAGCATCCCCTCGAGCAGTTGTAAGGCAGCGCATTCAAATGTAGAGACCAGGATATGCTGCACCGTGTAACACACACTTTTATATAAGGTATATAAATAAAGGTTCTTTTCAGCAAGTTGTCCATAGTCACTCATCCAGGCAAGCATAGAAAGGTGGGCTAGAGGAAAAGAAAAGGCAGGTGGAGCTGCAAGCTGGTAAAGATGCCCGAGGGAATTCTAGCTGTCATGTGGTGAGGGGGTTGGGAATGGAACACTAAAGGCAAGAGGAAATTATGAAATTATTTGTATTACAGTAGCTCCTGGAGGCTATACCCAGGGCCCCATTGTTCTTAGTGTTGTACAAACATGAAGTGAAAGACAGTCCCTGCCTCAGAGAGCTTTCAATATAATTAGACAAAATGCAGGCAAAACAGAGGGGGAGGAAGTATTGCTACCTCTCTTTTCAGAGAGGGAGCTGAGACAGAGAGATTAAGGACAAGAACTCAAAGGTATTTAGGCACCTAATTCCACCTGAAATCAATGGGAGTTGGATGCCTAAATAGGATGTGGGCCTACGTGACTTGCCCAGGTCACACAGGAAGTCCATGGTAGAGCTGGGAATGGAACCCAGTGAGTCTCAGTGCGCTGCTTAACCACCAAGCTGTCCTTGTACCTTTGTCAGTTGAAGGGAAAGCTTTTAAAAAGCATTAAAAGATGAGTGAAAGTGATTCAGTTGCTCAGACGGAAGGAGTGAATCTCAGCAGCTGGGTGGCACAATGGGATGCCCTCCTTCCTCCCCACATGGGAAGGGTTAATGCAGGGTGGACAGAGAGGGGGTGGAGCAGCTTGTGCAGTCAAGGGAGTAGGTGCACGAACTACCAGAAAGGTGAGGGAAGTAAGTCCCTCGGAATTGGGAAAAACAGCAGGTTGTCCCTCTACGTCAGTACTGAGGCACATTGATGGGGCCAGCTTACACTGCGGCTGCTCAAGCTGTGCCCATTCTGTCAGTAAATGGAAGGATTCCAGTTTTTAGTGCTGTTGGGCCTGCTGTTTAAAGGAGCACCAAATTCTCACCATTTAAAAAAAAAATCAAAATTAGACAAATACAAAAAATAAAAGGTACAATAATAATGGAGAAAACATCAGACAGCATTGTAAACAGTACTGAAGCATTTGCAGGTTTCACATTTAATAGACACTGAGCCAAATTCTCTTGTATTTACCCTGCTCAGATGGGCCGTATTCTCATTGTAAATGGCCAATTGAGACTTCCCCCAAAGGAGAATGTCCACTGGCATAACACACTGGAGATGGTTCTTGCTTTAGCTGCCCCCTCACCCCACCATGAACCACCCCAGCATATGCAGTGGAGAAGACCTCCACTACACTGATCCTCCACTAGTGTAAGATCTTTAAGCTGCCTTAACCAATACCTGGGTCAGGGTAGCCCAGAATCAGGGAACCATATTCAATTTCCTAACAGACCTTTTCTCCCCAGAGCTCAATGGAGCTTGAACACAGGGAAAACCATTGAACAAAGGTAGCTATTACCAAACTTCATCAAAAGAAAGACACTAAAAGTCAGTGGAGAGGGTACTAAAAGATGGTAATCACTCCAAGTTGGAGGAGATGGGGACATGGAGTAAGAGAAGAAGAATTCCAACATCTTAGAACTCATTGCAGAGGATTAGTGGACACAGTGGTCCAGAATTCAGTTTCCTTAGCTTTCTGAGGGAGAACCACAAGTGGATGAGCAATCCTGAACTGAATGAGCTGGTAGCAGTCAACCGTAAAGCTGTCATAGAATTGTAGGACTGGAAGGGACCTCGAGAGGTCATCTAGTCCAGTCCCCTGCACTCATTCCAGGACTAAGCATTATCTAGACTATCTCTGACAGGTGTTTGTCTAAACATCTTAAAAATCTCTTAAAAATCTCCCATGATGGAGATTCCATAACCTCCCTAGGCAATTTATTCCAGTGCTTAACCATCCTGACAGTTAGAAAGTATTTCCTAATGTTTAACGTAAACCGCCTTTGCTGCAATGTCCTATCCTCAGAGGTTAAGGAGAACAATTTTTCTCCCTCCTCCTTGTAACAACTTTTTATGTACTTGAAAACTGTTATCATGTCCCCGCTCAGTGTTCTCCAAACTAAACAAACCCAATTTTTTCAGTCTTCCCTCATAGGTCATGTGTTCTAGACCTTTCATCATTTTTGTTTCTCTTCTCTGGACTTTCTCCAATTTGTCCACATCTTTCCTGAAATGTGGTACCCAGAATTGGACACAGTACTCCAGTTGTGATCTAATCAGCATGAAGTAAAGCAAAATATCCTTGGCAGATCCTTGGCATCCCACGGAATGCACATGCTGTTATATATTGTCCAGTAATAAAGTTTTGTACAATGTCTTCAAGGAACTCTAGCTCAGGTCAGAAGTTCAGATTCAGATTGAATTCAGACTCCTGTCTGATGAATGAAGCCAGTTCTTGGGTATGTATGACAAAAGCAGTTAATTTCTCTATCAGACTGGTGATAAAGGTAACACAAACTTATTTAAGTATGAGCTAAATTCTTGTTAGTTACTGTGCTAGTGTAAATGTATTCATCAGCATCTTCTTGGATGAGCCTGGTTTGAACATGTTGTTCAGCTATGCTACCATTCTTCCGTGTGAGTAAGATGAAAGTGTTCCCTTTCCTTACACAAACAACCATTACAAAATTAGAGGAAGCTGCTCACTCTGGGTCAGATTTTCAAAAGTGGTCAGCTTTCATTTTGGTACTTTAATAATGGCCTGAGTTTTAAAAAAAAATTCAGCACCCAGCAGCTTCCATTGTGACACTTAGTGCCAGATTTCCAAAAGAGCTCAGCACGGGGGGATGTTGAGCATCTTTCAAAATCTGGCTACTTATGTTAGCACCTAAATGAGAGCTGAGCTCGTCTGAAAATCTGGCCCCAATTGTGATTATTGGACACTTCTGAAAATCTGTTCCTCTATTGTGTGGCTGGGAAAATGTTACATTGCAGAAATGCTTTCCTTCTGAATACGTACCCAGCTCTGTATCAGTACTTCAGGAATCTTTTTTACTCTGTTGATAGTCAATTGCTTTGAGATTATCTCTTAAATATATTCCACATACACCTTACTCTGCAACGGTAACTGGTGATGAAAGAACTTCTTATTTTGGTGCACCGATCTAAGTGATTCACTAAAATAATCCAATGGTGCCTAGAGGACGTGATTAAATAGCAATGATGGATCAAGCTCTACATTACATAGAGGCCCTTTCACACATTTTAATCCTGACCTTGTTGATAGTTAGTTTGTAGTCTACATTTTCCTTTGCTGTGTTTGCCAAAGTGCAAAAGAATATATCTGAGAAATGCTATGCTTGTATCGTTTTTTAGATTATGGCTGCAGTGGAGAAACAGCTCATCCAGTTCTAAATATACCTCCCTGAACAGACCTGTAATAAGTCCACTGATTAAAATAGCATCCTCGTTCCCAGTTCAAGATCTTACTGTATAACATCAGAATTTGGCTGCCCTTCTGCTCAACTTGGAGAAGAACTGTTTTCCATTTTACTGCTTTGAAAATGAAGGACATTTGAGAATTGTCATCTAATAAGAATGTACTGATCCTTACCATTTCTAAACAAGGCCTCCTTTACAATGATTGACAGTGCCAGATGAGATTTATGGTAAAATTATTTGGTTAAATGTAGCCTGAAGGAATAAAAATGAACAGCTAAAAAAAAAATGTGTTGAATGTCTTGGCAACCAAACGAAGTTGCCTGATTTATGAGAAATAGTGAGTTATCTTTCTGCAAACAGACTTCTGAGAATTATTTCAAACCCACACATTTTGGAGCCGGCAGCTTTTAATGAAATGAACATATGGCTTTTTAAAAATTCTTATTAAAGACTGAGGGGCAGATCCTTTGCCCCTTTACACTGCTCTACAGCACAAAATGGATGTAAAGCTGCCCTCATGGTGCTGCTAGGGAATGATTCCTCTTGCTTATGCCTCCATCCCCTCGCCTAGGGTGGTGTATTAAGGTAGAACGAGGCATGGCCAGAGCACTGCGGAGCTCTGCTGATCCTCAGCTGCTTTGTTGTCCCTTGGGAGGTGTTACTGGAGGTGTAAGTTAGAGAAGTCCTGAGGCTGCTGTAATTTATGCAGAAGGCTGAACTGGCCCCTGGCTGACCTCAGGCATGGAGAAGTTCATAGGTGGCTAAAAGACATCTTTGCCCCTCCAGCCACCTGAGGTCCTGCACCAAATGCAGCACGGCTGGATCTCAGTGGCTAGGGTTAAGTGTAGAAGCTACATCTCCTAGATAAAGTGCTTAGATTGTGGCTCCACTGAAGTCTGTGGAAAAACTTCCAGTTAAGTCTATAGTTTTTCCATTGACTTCAGTGGGGCCAGGATTCCACCCACAATCGTTTTTGTAGTACACACTGTAATATATGCGTAGGGGGTCAATCTCTCTCTCTCTCACACCTACACCCACACCCACAGCTATATTTTCATCAGCTGAGCTGAGGTCCTGAGCTGAGGTGCAATTTTTCTCTCACATTTGCAATTCAGTTAGGCATACAATTGTGACCACTTGCATCCCCAGCTACAGTATTTATGTCTGCCTGAAACTATAGTCCTAGCGGTGTATAATCCAGGCTGGCCTTACCATGAGGCGAACTGAGGCGGCTGCCTCAGGTGCCAGACTGTGGGGAGGCGCCACTAGAACCCAGAGTGTAGAAAATTGTGTCTGCTGCTGGTGCATATGTATTCTCTCTGCTCTAGATGCACAGAGATGGTGGAGTGCTGTGCTGGAGGAAGGAGGGCACAAGAGACATAACAGGCAGGCAGGAGAAAAGGTGAGAGGGAATAACAGAAAGCAGCAGGAGCTGCAGGGAGAGAGAGGAGGAGGAGCCGCTTATGTACCTCTCTAGCACCCCGAGGAGCCTGGACTGATTAACACCAACTTCTCAGGGAGCTTCCTGTTTCCTGCTGCTTCCCTGAACCCACTTGAGGAGAACGGGCAGTCAACTGAAGTAGTAGGAGCCAGTTAGGCCCTTAAGACGCTGATATATTCCCTCACTCAGGCCCTGCTACCAGCCTGCTTATTTGTCCCCTTCAATTGAGTGTTGAGAGCCACTATAGCTGGCACAGAACAGCAGTCATGAGTGAAAGAAGAAAACGCTCCTGTGGGGCAGCATTCAGAAAAAGAAAGAAAGCAAAGGAAGCTTTTCTATCTAAGCAGGAAGGAGCTCTCCTGAGATACATAGACACAAACGTTCATGGTGAGCCTTCTGGCCCCAGTGAGGATGTGAGTGGTGAGGACATGCCTGATCTTCCAGTTAGTCAGAGTGCAGGTGACCTGGCAGCTACTGCAACATCCATATCTCCATCTCAAATGGATGTAACCATGCACATTCCTGAAGAAAAGTGTAGATCAGAGAAGAGTGTGGTGGAGGCGCAAGAAACAGCTGCTGCTGAGTTTAGTTCCTTAAGTCTAGATGATCCAGGACTGTGGACCCACTTGAGCAGCAGCCTGAGGGACTTCCTTGTACTGCATGGGCCACAGCAAATGAAAAACTTCATGTTCCCCAAAGACAATGAAAATAGAAGTTTCCATCCAACACATTACTGGCGTGAAATCCCCAATGGTGACAAAGTGGAGAGGCCATGGCTTATGTACTCAAAAACCCAGAATGCTGCATACTGTTTTTGTTGCAAACTCTTCCAGTCTAATGTTCCTGCCACATTGGGTTCTACAGGAACAAAGGACTGGAAAAATTTGGCTAGAAATCTGGCATGCCATGAGAAGGCAGCAAATCACCAGAGAGCATTCCATAGGTGGAAAGGGCTTGAGATGAGACTAAGGTTAAAGGCCACCATAGATGACCAGCATCAAGAGAAGATTGCATCAGAGTCTCTTTACTGGCAAAATGTTCTGAAAAGGCTCATTGCCATTGTGAGAATGCTTGCTACCCAAAACCTAGCATTGCATGGCACTTCAGATCAGCTGTATGTGCCAAACAATGGAAACTTCCTTAAAATTGTGGAGCTGATGACTGAGTTTGATGCTGTACTCCAGAAGCATCTAAGAAGAGTCACCACCCAAGAAATGTACACACACCACTACCTTGGAAAAACAATTCAAAATGAGATCATACAGTTACTGGCAACAAAAGTCAAACAGAAGATTGTGGCAGATCTGAAATCAGCAAGATATTACTCTGTTATTCTGGACTGCACACCTGACATCAGCCATACAGAACAAATGACTTTAGTGGTGTGTTTTGTAACAACAACAGAACCTAGTGAAAATGTCCCTGCAATGGTGACTGTCAGAGAGCATTTTCTAGACTTTATTGACATTGATGATACTACAGGAGCTGGTATGACAAATGTGCTTCTTAAAAAGCTGGAAGATACGGGAATTGCGATAGCTGACATGAGAGGTCAGGGCAACGATAATGGTGCCAACATGAGAGGAAAGAACAGAGGAGTTAAACCTTCGAGTTTTTTTTTTCCCATGCAGTTCTCATTCATTGAACTTGGTGGTCAGTGATGCAGCATCAGCTTCTAGTGAGGCTGCTGAATTTTTTAATGTAATTCAAAGCATCTATGTATTTTTCTCTGCACCAACTCATCGATGGCAAATTTTGAAGCAACATCTGGGAACATCCTCTCTGACACTGAAACCACTGACTGACACATGATGAGAAAGTCGAGTGGAGGCGATAAAGCCTATAAACACCAAATTGGGAAGATAGATGATGCCATAATTGCCATTATGGAGGATAATGCTATGACAAGAATTGTTCATGGGGGAACAGTGACAGAGGGAAATGGAATCACAGAAACATACATAACTTCAAATTTCTGTGTGGCTTAGTGTTGTGGCGTGACATACTGTTTGAACTAAATGTTGTAAGCAAGAGTCTACATGGTGTTGACCTTGATATATCTGGAGCAATGGAATAACTGGACAAAGCAAAGTCATACCTACAGTCTTACCGATCAGATGAGGGATTTCAAAACATTCTTAAGAGTGCACAGAAGTTGGCAGAGGAACTTCACACTGAAACTATTTCCCCACCCATTCAAGAATACAAGAGTCACCGAAGAAGAAGACATTTTGATTACAAGGCATGGTATAATCCTATAAGAGACCCCAAACAACAATTCAAAGTTGAATTCTTTAACCAGGTGCTAGATTGTGCAATACAGTCAGTTGAAGAATGTTTCATGCAGCTCAAGGAACACAGCAGTATATTTGGGATGTTGTATGATATTCCAAAACTCCTCACTATACCTGAAGAAAACCTACTGCAGCAATGCAGGGCACTAGAGACAGTGTTGACACATGATGACATGCGCGATATTGATGCGGGTGATTTAGGCAATGAACTGAAAGGCCTTTCAAGATACATTTCAGCAGGATCAACTCCAAAGGCTGTTCTGGAATATATGTGCACAAATAAGATGACCACCCTCTTTCCAAATGCTTTTGTTGCTCTGCACATACGTCTAACACTTCCTGTAACAGTTGCCAGTAGAGAACGCAGCTTCTCCAAGCTGAAGTTAATAAAAACACATCTGCGCTCCACAATGACACAGGAGAGGCTGGTCGGCCTTGCAACCATCTCAATAGAGCATGAGCTGGCCCAGACTGTGGCCCTTCAGGAAGCAATTCAAATATTTGCAACCAAGAAGGCACGGAAAGCACCACTTGGATTATTCAAACAGATAAAAATGCCAGTCTCTACGGTGCCACAAGTACTACTGTTCTTTTAGTCTTTACTATGCAGACAAGAAAAGTTACATTTGCTGTTCAGGCGTTTGAAAGTTAAGTGTTACTTAAAATTTTTGAACAAGGCATTTTACGTTGTTAGTTCTCCTTTATTGGGGTAGGTAGCAGAGCAGTACCATGAGAGGAATAGAACAGGAAGAAGGCAGAATTGAGACCTTTCAAAGTTTTGGCCCAAGCGAGGGGGCATGGGGGCATCATTTAAGCTCCCCACCTGAGGTGCCAAAATGTTGTGGGCCGGCCCTGTGTATAATACAGAAATGCAACTTTGTTGAATAAAATAAGACCCAAGCCATCACCTTATTGCACAGTCCAATCCCAAAATGAACATTTTTTTAAGCTCTGAAAAAGTTTGATTCTCTTTTTAAAGTGAATCTCGCTGCACTTCACGGGCTCCATCGTACAAGCTGCTGAGTACTCTGTCCCCTATCTAGCAAAGCACTCAAGCAGGTGCTTTACTTGAAGTATGGGAGGACTACTCAGATGCTTAAAGTTAAGCACATAGTTAAGTGCTCTGTTGTATCAGGGCAGAGTGCTCAGCCCCTTACAAGATCATGCCTTGCGTTTCTAGGAAGCTACACAGATTTGTATCAGCAGAAGATCTGGCCCTTTATTAAAAATATATTTTTTTTTCATCTTTGCTTTGTGCCAGAAGTGTTTGCAGGTAGTTCAGGATATTCCTGGGGTGGGGATGCTACATTTAGGAAAATCTCATTTGAGTTGAGAGGTTTCTCTAAACCCGATTTCCTAATTATGATCAGCTAATGCTGACATCCTTGGTTCAAAGAAATGAAACACCATTATACAGTATAAACAAGTCAATGAAGCTTGGAGGTGGACCCTGCTTTAACATAAGAAAACTAGAGATCCCCTGTGGCTTTTAACTCCTCTTTATTTCATTACTTAATTGAATCTGCACTTTTCTTCATTTGAAATTAATTATCTCACCAAAGAAAAGTAATGAAACTGAAAACTTCATTTTCTCTCTGGTGATTTTTATGGTTATCATGGATGTGCTTTTATTGCTTCCTTTTGTGACATAAAAATTTTCCATGACTAAGGAAAAGGGAAATCAATGTTGTTTAACTGGGGCCTTTTACATGGTTGGAGGATTAAAATTCTAAGTCATGTGGCCGGTAACTCAGTTCAGCCATTTCAAACTAAGAAATGCTCTGACATTTTGTTTTCAAAGCTAGAGCTGCAGAGTTTATTGAGGACCTGCTGCAAAGCCCACTAAACCAATGGGAGTTGTTCCACTAACTTCGATGTGCCCTAAAAACACATCTCATAAGTATTTTTAAAATGCATAATAATTACTACATACTTGGCATACAAGGAAAACACACTGGGACTCTGCCTGATCTTTGAACAAGATACGGAAGGTTAAGGGGCAAGAGCAATACATTTTCCAGCTGTCTCCATTTTTAGTGGACTTCTTTATTGTAAAATCTGGAGTAAACACCCCAGGTCTATATTTCCTGTATGTTATTACTCTCATCTCTGGTGATAAGCATCACTTTTTTTTTTAATTTCTTCATGAAGTTTGTACTCCCTCATTTTTCTATGTTCCACGTTTATCTCTTCTCCTACACTATTTTCTATGCAAATCAGTTACCTTCAGCTGGGTCAGGGCCCAGAGGATAGCATTTCCACTGTGGTTCTAAAACACCTGGCCAACAATGCACCCAGCTCCCTTTTACCTCTGTCTGAATACATGACTTTGTTACCTGCGTGGTGCATTTAGTCTTTGTTGGCTCACGGCCTGGAAACTCAAGTCTGAAAGTCTAAGTGGTTGCCAACTATTTACATATAGGATTTCTCCCCCTTTTTCTCCTTCTAACTGTTGCTCAGTTGAAACAATTTTAAAAATTACTATGCAACAACATGGATGTCCCAGTGTTGGCATAACACAAGCAGCTCTAGTCCATCAATTTATATACAAAATGCAAGAGCATATGTTAATGTAACAATGAGGTTCTAATTTTCAACACTTAAAAGTCAGGAAGCACAAAGTTAAGGGCCACTATTTTCAAAGTTATGATATCAGTTGCTGAATTTTTTGGGTGCCAAATTTGAGAAAACCTTAACAGGGACCTGATTTTCAAAGAGTGCTGAGCACCCACTCTTTGAAAATAAGGACCCTATTACATGTTTCAGGTTGAGCATCCAAAATCCCTGGTCACTTCTGGAAATCTTGGGGAAGATTTTTCATACAGTAGTCACCATAATTCACCCACATTCAAAAAAGGTTAGTGTTTGTCTTTAACTTCTAATTTTTTTCTTTTTTCTTTACAAAAATAAAAATGGTGATTTGAACATTAACCTTTCTGTAGATTACAGGTCTCTGGCATCATAATACTTCTACCCATTGCTATGTGGATGGTGCATCTCCTCCTTTGCCTGTCCCAATTCTACTCCAACAATGCTCTGTCTCTGGCTGGTCTCATTTGGCCCAGAGCTTTTTAGAAACTTCTAAAGACTCTTGAGAATTTTCTAAAGGTCACGGACAACATAATACTTGGCTCATAGTCAGTCACAAACAGAAAATGGCTTCATCCAGTGGAACTCTGAAGTGGATATCTGCTCAGGCTTAATTTGAAAGCCTGACATGAGCCCAGAGGATCAAGTCTTTTTCAGACCCAGCCAGACCCTAGCCTGAAACTTCCTCCCAAACCCGTGTCAGCGCCACCCCCTCATTCATGGGGCTCAGCCTGGAGGGTGCTTCCTGCTGTCCTAGCCCTGTGCCCATGATCTATCTCCAGCCGTGTCTTGCCCATGAGGTTAGTGTGGCAGTGGCTGTATACCCCACTCCAACTGATCATCACCCCGAGCTGTGCTGTGTGTGCTGCAAGGTGAGGCACTGCTACTCATCAGTACACTCCCTCCCCAGCGCACACAGTGCAGAGAGGTTGTGGTGGCCCACAGAAGCAGGGAACTCCATGGGCAGAAAAAGATGAGCAGAGATGACCCAACTGGAGCCTGAGTGGATCGGATAGTTTTCCTACGCAACCCGAAACCAACCCTTGCATTCAGGTCCTGTCAGGTTCAGGTGAGGTTGCATGCCTCTAGTCTACTGTGAAGTCATTGAGAGCTCATGAGACGGGAAGTATTGCCAACCCACCGCATTAAAAATGATGAGTCAGGTCCCACCAAAATCATGAGATCGAGGAACATAAGCCTTAGTCCCATTTCCTAAAACAACTAGCATCCCCAAGAATTGAATTTTGGTCTTCTGAGCATAGTGCAGCCTCTACTTGCTAACCTTTTGCAGTGTTAATCTCCTACAGCAGCTCCAGGAGGCAGGTAAAGTGTAAATCAACCCTACCACTAGAAGTGGCTGTTTTAAAATCTGTTTCCTTCTCATCAGAGCTGTGAAGCTGGGACCTCATAAAAATGGCTTTACTAGAGCTATAGAAACCACAAGATCCCATTACAAGCCATTTCTTTTTTAGTGACTACTAATAGAGAGTCAGCAATAAGCAGACAAAATTAACCCTTCACTCCTTCCCAGATTCTCTTTTTTTTTTTTTTTAGTAAAACCAAAAAACACTTGGATAATAAATCATGTTTGTCTCTAAGGGAGATTCTTTATACAGAATGCACACATGCCTGGTGATTTTGCAAGAGACTGACAGATTTGTGACCTTTTATGTTCTCTTGCTGCAAAAATATTTCCTTTTTACAAAGTACACCTCTACCTCGATATAACGCTGTCCTCAGGAGCCAAAAAATCTTACCGTGTTATAGGTGAAACCGCATTATATTGAACTTGCTTTGATCCACCGGAGCGCACAGCCCCGCGCCCCCCCCCCCCGTAGCGCTACTTTACCGCATTCTATCCGAATTCATGTTATATCGGGTCGCATTATATTGAGGTAGCAGTGTATGTTTTAGCTACATTGAAGACTCAAACTGTGTAATTGTGGTTTTGTTTTTCTTTCGTACATGAATTTACAAGTACATCTTTCTTACATTTCAATGCTATCAATAAGAATAAATCAAGGTTACAAATAGAGGCCCCCCTTAGAGCTGGTCAGGAATTTTTTGACAGCCATTTTTTTGTGGGAAAAGATCAGTTGCAACTAATTTCTCAACTTGAAAATTTTTGGAAAAAAAAAGTTCTGAAATTATTAAAATGTCCCATTTCAATGAAACAAAACATTCTGGTTTGAAATTACTTTTTGGTTTCAAATTTAAGCTAACTAGCATTTTACAAAATTTTAAAGGTCAAAATTGAAATCAAATGTTTCAAAATTATTAAAATAAATGTGTCAATTGACCCAAACTGATTTTTAATTTCTTTTCTTTTCAGTTTACAGAAATTTTCAAAATTTTGGCTTTTTGTCCCACTTAGAGATGGAAAAACTTTTCGGAATCTCAAATCTTCACAGAATGGAAACAGTTTCCCTCAGCTTTAGTCCTGACCATGCAATCAGATCCACGTGGACAGACCAATGCAGTGCCCCACTGAACTCATGTAGTTATGACTGCAGGGTCGGGGCTTAAGTGGTATTGTTTGCACATGTAATGATATCAGATGCAAAAAGTGGAGAGATCCGGTAGGAAAGTAACACACACACCCTACATTTAACAGGCATCAAGATGTGTAGTGCACATACTTTAGGGCCTGATCCTGCAAGTTATTCCACATAGTTCATCGAAGTTAAGATGTACTGTATGCTGGAATTTAAAATGTCAGTGGAGCTCTGCGTAGGTACAGGGTCCACCCACATGGAAACACTTATGTGATTGGGGCCGCACTGAGTAACTATGTGATCGCACCATCACCCTTGTTTTTCTTCCCCTCTTTATGGCCCTCATTTGCTGTGTCATGTTGAATTTAGATTGTACACTTGTCAGGACAAGGAGTTCATAGAGTTTAGGCTAGATGGGAACATTAGATCATCTAGTCTGACCTGCACATCACAGATAGTTACATTTAGTCAGTTACTCCTGCACTGAGCCCAATAACTAGTGTCTGACTATAACATAATTTGTGTTTGGCTAAAGCATATCTTCTATAAAGCATCCAGACTTGATCTGAAGGCATTAAGAGATGGACTTCCTTAATAGTTTGTTCAAATGGTTAATCACCTTTGCTATTAAAAATGTGGGCCTTATTTGTTATGTCTTTACTTTTTTGCAAGGCATCTAGAGTATTTTAGGTGTCAAAATATTTATTAATATCAAATAATAAGCACTGTTTCCGGGGCAGGGGGGGTTCTGTATATGTTTTAAAATTGTTTTTACTGATTATACTTATAAAGCACTACAAATGTGCAAGACAGATAGTTTTTTAATCTAAGGGCCTCATCCTCTCAGGTTTAGGGTCTGATCCTGCTTCATGGGTAAGTGTTTGCAGGATCTGGGCCTTCAATCTTCTTACAGAGAGTAGTCCCAGTAAAGCCAATTGAATGGGACTCCTTATGGTGGTAAACAGAATGTTGAGCAGTAAAAGTGTTTGTGGGCTGGGCCCTAAATGAAGACAAGAACAATATGAGGAGGGGACAACATCTGGAGAATAGATGTTGAGAGGATGAGGGTGAAGACAACATGATCATAATCAGTAGTCGATATTTCTGGAGGGTTGCGCACACTATAATTATATTAATTTGGTTTATTTAAATATATATTAAAATTACATATATACATATTTGTGTTTGGCTAATGTAATTTTAATATATATTTAACAAACCAAATATAAATATAAAAGGCCCTTCATGTGTTTAGGAAATGCTGAATAGTTATTGTGACTTTTTTCTGTATTGTAGTTTAAATAACTTACTAAAACAATTGAAACTGGTGTGATTATATTGCATTATCTTTACAAATAAAATTTGCAGAATTTTGCAGAATTTTTAATTTTTTGGCACAGAATCCCCCCAGGAGTATCTCTTTACACCTGGGACTGGTGCAGCAGTGAGCATAGACTGTATTACGTAAGCGCACGTGGATGCACTTGCTTCCCTACCCTTTGGACTTCCCCCTCTTCCCCCAGTTGCATTTGGCTGGTGGGCTCCCTCCACCCTCTGTTTTGCCCACCAGCCTCCCTGCAGCAGTTTTCCCCTTTCCTCTTGCTGCCTGCCCCTGGCTTCCCTCTCCCCACTCCACCATGGCCCTCTGGAAGTTCTTTTTATTAGGGCTAGTCTACACTGGCTACGTTAAAGTGCTGCCGTGGCAGCACTTTAACGTGGCTTCTGTAGTCACAGCAAAGGCCACCTCCCACGAGGGGCGTAGCTACCAGCGCGGCTCCCAGCGCTGATGCACTGTCTACACTGGCGCTTTACAGCGCTGAAACTTGCTCCGTTCAGGGGGGTGTTTTTTCACACCCCTGAGCAAGAAAGATGCAGCGCTGTAAAGTGCCAGTGTAGACAAGCCCTTAGTCTGCCTGCCTCCTCCCAGCCCCGGAGTGTTTGTTAGTTTGCCTGCCCCGCCCCAGCACTCCAGTGTTTGATAGTTTGCCTGCCCTGCCCTAGACTTCAGAACTTGTCCCTGTTCCCAGTCGGCTCCCCTGTTCCCCTTACCTTTCATTGCTCCCCACCATCGCTCAGCCCCCTTGCTTCGTGCACCCATGCACTCTCCCTAAGTGCTTCTGCCACTTTTCTCTTGTGCCCCCCCACTGCCCCCCCCCACTGATATTGTAGTCCCTCCCCTTCCTAGTGCAGCCGGAGGAGCCGGTATCCCCACCCCACGCCACTGATCACCCTCCCTGCTTCCCTGCCTCGATTGGCCTCCCCGCATGCCCCCCCCCCCACATTGGCACTCTCCTCCCCTGC
>NW_020664471.1:10289638-10294495 GCF_002925995.2 Terrapene triunguis
ATCCGGTATCCCCACCCCACGCCACTGATCACCCCCCCTGCTTCCCTGCCTCGATTGGCCTCCCCGCATGTCCCCCCCACATTGGCACTCTCCTCCCCTGCCCGCAGCCTAGCGGGGAGGAGTGATTGGCCTTCCCCCTCGCCCTCCCTTCTCCCTCTGCCACCGGTGCTACCTCCTGCCCCTTGCCAAAATGGTGGGGGAAACTGGGCGGTGCCCCTCGTGCTGACTCTGTGCTCCCCCTCCCCCGCCAACTCCCCTGTCTCTCCCTGTGGCTAACCTCTCAACCACCACCGCTGGCCCCTCTGCCTCTGCCCCTGATCAGGCGCCTACGGCAGACACGGGTCTGGACTCCACCGCTGCCATGGCCATTGCTCCCTCCGGTTTGGGGGAAGCCCCCTTGGCCAGTAAAAAGGGCCAGGAGAAAAAAAAGGGCAAGAGCCCTGCCTGGAAGGCGAAGCCTCCCATGGTTGGGGATGCTGCCCCTGCTGTTGCCCCGTCACCCACCGCAACCCCCACTTCCCCTGCTGTTCCCTCCACCAGCTCTGGAGGCATCCCTCCCTTGACTCCCAGAGCGTGTGCCCAGGTGGCCACAGCCCCTCCACACGCCTCTATGATAGAGCCCAGCAGGTGGAGATGGCCGAGGATGCCATGGTGTCAGAGGGGGATGGTACCACCCCCCTTTAGGAGTCCCTCCCCAAGGAGGCCTCAGGTGGAGCCCCCCCAGTCCCCTTGTCATCTGTGTTCCTTTCCACACTAAGGCTCCTGCCAGCAAGGATCCTCCCCAGCCCTCACAATGAAGCCCACCATCTTTGCGACATTGAACACCTGGGGCTTCAGGGCGGGTCTCCGCAGATGCCAGGTGCTCTCCTTCCTTTGGGACGGGGGGGTACTCTGTGGTTTTCCTGCAGAAGACCCACATGGATCCAGTCGCCAAGACTAGTTGGCAGCTGTAGTGGCGGTATGGGGTGTAGCCACCTCAGCGCTCATTCTGGGAGTTCTGGCTGGCCTGGCAGGAGCAGCGGCATGCCTTTCCCTCAGCACAGCGGTGGTGGGATGTGGGGAAGGTGCGCGCCCAGCTCTTCTCCCGTGCCTACACCTGAGGCCCCAGCCAGCGGAGGGATGCAGTGATAGAGCAGTTGGAGCGGGAGGTCTTGGAGCTGGGGAGGCATCTAGTTGCCAGCCCCAGGGATCCATCCTTCAGCGGAGCATGCCAGGAGAAGTGGGAGGAGCTCCAGACCCTGGAGGACCATCGGGCTTGGGGCGCGTTCGTTCATTCCCGCATCCGTCTCCTTCGGGAGATGGATCATGGCTCCTGCTTCTTCTACACCCTAGAGAAAAAGAGGGGGGCCAAGAAACACATCACCTGCTTTTGGCAGAGGATGGCACACACACACCCCCACGGATCCAGAGGAGATACATGGAAGGGCCAGGGCCTTCTACTCCAGCCTCTTCTCCCCGGATCCGACCGACTCCAATGCCTGCAGAGTGCTCTGGAATGAACTCCCAACAGTCAACGCGGGTGACCGGGACTGGCTGGAGCTACCTCTCACTCTGGTCGAGTTCTCAGATGCCCTCTGTCTCATGCCCACTAATAAATCTCCAGGCATGGATGGGCTGACCATGGAGTTCTACCATGTGTTCTGGGATGTCCTCGGCCTGGACCTTGTCTCTGTCTGGGCCGAGTCCTTGGGGAGCAGGATCCTCCCTCTGTCGTGCAAGCGAGCCGTGTTCACCTTGCTACCCAAGAAGGGGAGGGGACGCCAGTTCCGAAGGTCGCGGAGGTCCCCTGTCTCGCTTCTCATCACAAACTGCAAAGTTGTAGTGAAGGCCATCTTGCTGTGGCTGAGGTCTGTGCTGGTGGATATGGTCCACCCCAATCAGAACTACACCGTCCCTGGCCACTCCATCTTCGATAACCTGTATTTGGTCCGGGACCTTTTAGAGCTCGGGTGTAGGGATGGTCTGTCGTTCGCCCTCCTGTCCCTGGACCAGGAGAAGGCATTCGACAGGGTGTCTCCTGGGCACTCTGTGGGCATTTGGCTTTGGGCCCCAGTTTGTGCGTTTTCTCCAGGTGCTGTACGTCTCTGCGGAGTGTTTGGTCAGGCTCAACTGGACCCTGACTGATACGGTCAGCTTTGGGTGAGGGATACATCAGGAGTGTCCGCTGTCAGGCCAGCTGTATCCTCTAGTGATTGAGCCCTTCCTCTGTCTCCTCTGTCAGAGGTTGACGGGATTGGTGCTTCGGGAGCCGGAGTTGCAGCTGGTCCTGTTGGCATATGCCGATGACGTGCTCCTTATGGCCCAGGACCCTGGCAACCTGGGGCGGGTGGAGGCCTGCCAGACGATCTATTTGGTGGCCTCCTCTGCCCGGGTCAAGAGCTCTGGTCTGGTGGTCAGGGACGGGTGGCAGATGAGCTCCCTCCCACCCGAGCTTCAAGCCATTCAGTGCCTGCTCCAGTGCCTTTCCCCCAACTAGTCCTGTCCACACTCTGAGCCTGGCCCCGGGGATCCTGGCCCGGCTCCAGAGGGTAACTCTGGAGTTCTTCTGGCTGGGACTGCACTGGGTCTCTGCAGGGCTTTTGAGTCTTCCCCTGGAGGAGGGAGGACAGGGTCTGGTCTGCCTCCGCAGCCAGGTCCATGTCTTCCACCTTCAGGCCCTGTAGAGACTCCTTTACGGTGCAGGGAGTCCGGCGTGCAGCACGTTGGTACACGCCTTCCTCTGCCACCTCCAAGGGCTCTGATACAACCAGCAGCTCTTTTTTCTCCATCCGCGAGGTCTTCCACGAGACCTCTCTGAGCTGTCAGTCTTCTACCAGGACCTCCTTCAGACCTGGAAGCTGCTCTTGGCGACCAGGTCCATAGTGGCCACTGAGGGGGCGGATCTCCTTGCGGAGCCTCTGCTACACAACGCCTACCTTTGTGTGCAGGTGGCAGAAACCATCAGAATCGGAGACCTCCTGGACTACGACGGGGGACTGGCTGGATCCCCAAGTGCTAGGTTGGCACATGGGGCTCTCCACCCTTCAGACCCCCCATGTGTACTCCAGGAGGTGGGGGCAGCCTTATCGCCCACTTCTCGGGTTTTCTTGAGCAGGTCCTTTGAAAGGTGGTCCCTGCCCTCCCCTCACCCCTGGCCCTCCGGACTTTTACATCAGGCCCCTGCCCCGTGAGCCCCTGCTCCCTCCCTTCCACAACCTGAGCTGACTGTGTATCTTGCAGCCGGTTCACTTTCGAACTGCACCTAGGGAACAACTCTACATGCTCGTGTTCCATATGTTTCACTTCCTCACCCTCGTGTCCCCCCCAATACCAAGTGGCAGGACCTACCACCACCTGTAGAGGGTGAGGAACCCTGGTGGGCCAGCCTCTATTCCACCCTGGTCCCATGGTCCGCTGGGGATTTCGGTTGGCAGCTCCTTCATGGAGCCGTGAGCACAGGCATATACCTGGCACAGTTCACCCCAGTCCCTGATGCCTGCCCCTTTTGCAGCCTGAGGGAGAACCTGGTGCACGCTTATCCTGAATGCGCCAGGTTGCAGCCCCTATTCCAGCTCCTCTGGAACCTCCTGTTGAGGGTCTGGCTGCTTTTTTCCCCAACACCTGTTTATATTTGCACACCTTGTCTGTGGCTCCACAAAGTTACGAGACCTCCTTGTCAACCTTCTCCTGGCCCATGTGGCCATCTTCAACACCAGGAGGAGGATTCTGGACAGGGAGGAGCTTTGTGACTTTCCATTCCTCCCTGGTCTCACGCATCTGGGCAGAGTTCCTCTGGGCGGTGTCCGCTGGCTCCCTAGACAGCTTTGAGGAGCAGTGGGTGCTATCCAGGGTTCTCTGCTCAGTGTCCCCCTCTAGATCCCTAGTTTTGAACCTGTGACCTCCACTCCCTGCCCTGTTATTTCTTAGTTGTCCCCACGTATTTAGTTGAGTCCTGTGTCGAGTGGCTCCTCCCAGATGGCTGGGGGAGGGTCCTTTAGATGCCCCAGAATTTCAATAAGGCCTCACTACAGTGGTATATGGCCATTCAGGGGTGGTATAACAATAACAGTATGAGACAGGAGCACCATGTAGGCATTGGATTCATGGACATTATATAGGGATACAATAAGGGTTTAAGTTAGCCACATTTTCCTATTTCTGCACAGGGAGGATGTATTACTTCCATTTGCTTTACGAGGGATATGGGCAGTTGTTATATTTTCATTTTTCATTTCATAACTTTTATCTATGCTGTAAAAGAATCCCTAATTTTCAAAATGGGCCTCTAACTTGTGCATCTATGCCCACACAAAGGTAATTCATCTTAGGAAAATCTGCTGTTGCCTGTGCAAAATGGTTAATTTCATATGCAGTTGGGTAACTGTTGCATACTCAGCAGTGTATTTGCACCTGCTTGTGCATATTTTCCATTTGCAACTTAGGCACCTAGTTTTGAAAATTTGGACCAAGGCACTATGTTAAAACTCAACTAATTTAATTGTACATTGTGATTGCCTGATCTGAATCATATAAACAGGTGTCATATCACATTAATTGTAAACAAACAACTTGCTGCACCACATATCTGATTGTATTAGCCAAAGTCAACAAATCATTTATTTAATAAGTCATGTCCTATGGCGTCTGCACATTCTTCTGGAAATAGTTTAAGATGGTAATTCAGAGGCTTCATCTTTTCAGAAGAGATGTAAATCCTGTCACAGCCATGAACAGAAAGTGTGTCATGGGCATCATATATGGTGGCAAACAAGAAAGTTTTGTCCGTGTGTGACGGTCCATGCTCCTGGGGTCAGGGCAGTGTGGCCTAGTGGCCAGAGGCTATAGCGCCACCCTTGGGTGCAGGGCAGCGTGGCCTAG
>NW_020664471.1:10294505-10297505 GCF_002925995.2 Terrapene triunguis
CACCCTTGGGTGCAGGGCAGCGTGGCCTAGCAGCCAGAGGCTATAGCATTGGGGTGTGACTGCCCCAGTAGGAGGGCCCAGGCCCACCCGACTCCACCGGGCCCCAACCCAGGGCCCTAACAGTGGCGTAGCTGCTTGCCACTGACTCATCAGGGGGGTCCTGCTAAAACACACTGAGTTTCCCTTGGGCCATCTTTGTGAGAGTGATTCTGGAAGGGTGGAGGGGCTAGAAGGCACACTAGAGAGAATCAAGGAGAGAGAGAGAGAGAGGAGAGAAAGCCAGACTAGTGGAAGCAGACAACATGCTCAAGGCTTTTGGAGGCTGAGGGAAGGAGATAGGACAGCAGATGGAGCTGAGGGAAGGTTTTTTCAAGGCAAGGGATACTAGAGCATGCTTGTATGCATTCTTTGTTCTCTGCTGTGTGTAACAGCAAACGGGGTGATTTGAAGTGATACACTGACTTCTCTTTCTTTCCAGCAGCCTGAGAGAATCACCTCTGAGTACCCTTCGCTTCAATGAATGGATGGCATTGTCCAGAGCTGAACACTCATCCACTGCATGGGACTGTAGCACACCACCCTTCTGCCACTGAGCCAATATTGTCTTGCTGGCAGCGCTAACCCAGCAAATCTGCAGCCATGTACATCATTTCCAGTGTTATAAAGACCTTAAAGGTGCCACCAGACTCCTCGTTGTTTTTGTGGATACAGACTAAAATGGCTACCCCTCTGATAAGTGTTGTAAAGCTTTCCAGCACAAAGAATGATGGTTTGATATTCCACACCCATCATGAATTTCACTCACTGATACATTAATTGGATGAGGACCTATTAAGTCTGTGTCAAAAGAAGCAGGATTAATTAAAGGAATGTTAATCTCATCTTCACATTAGTTCAATGCATACACAGTCTGGTGGGCATGAAGAACCGTACCCAACAGTGGAATCCTGGATCCTGAGCTGTCTGTCAAAACAGAGGTTTAGTTACAGAATAAATTCACACCCCTCCTCCATTTTCTCTTGCTGTGGCCAATCCCCTCCTGGATATATTATCACCAGATCTGAAACAAACCACATGATTTTGTTTTCTTCCAGGTGGCTGAGTTGTAAGAGGGAATGTGGAGCTGTTTGGTTGAAAAAAGACCTGTGGCTATTATGAAGGAGAGAAGCTCATCAGCTGAGCCACCTGAACTAGATACAGTGTCAACTCTTGAGGCTTATTCTTCTGTCAAAGGCCATGTGTAGCTCCTGATGGCATCTGTGCTCCAACGGGGGTTACCTATATCATGCTGCAGGAAAACAGAGTCCCAGACATTTAAAAAAAATATATGGACAGACTTTGAAAGGGCCTGATCCTGTGGTGAGCAGAGTGCACTCAATCCCTTCTGAAGTTACTAATAGCCAAGGGCACTCAGTACGTTACAGGAGTAGGCCCAGGATGTGCAGTGATACCGAAGAAGGACATATTAGTACTGTACTCTCTTTGGGACAGGGACCATCTGCTCTGTGTTTGTCCAGTGCCTAGCACAGTGAGGCTCTGGTCCATAACTGGAGCTCCAAGGGGCTACCACACTGAAATAATAATGATAATAACAGGGCAGGAGATAACTCATGCTGTACGAAGTAGTTAAAATGTTTTGAAATGATTTCCTAAAAATAATTCTGTAACCCCAGCTAACACACCTGCCCTTTTCCTGGCTTGGGATCCATTTTGGGATCCAAGTGGAGAAGGTTTTAAAGTGACTTTTGAAAAATGGCATCACAGGGTCCCATGTTGTTTGGGATAGCTGGGGAGGGCAGGTGGGCTCGTGCTCAGGGCGGGTCAGCTAGGGCTCCTCTGGCTGCGGTGGGGGTGGGACGGGGATTAGGGGCTCTGGGGAGTAGAGGGGGGACAGAAGGGGTGGGGTAGGGGCAGGGCCTTGGGTGGAAGGGGCGGGGCCGGTGGTCTAGCCTCCCGAAGGGGGTTATGTGCCACCTATGTGTCTCAGTATTTGTATCTGTTAAGTGGGGAGAACACCTACTTGAGAAAGATATGGTAAAGCTTAATTCATGCTTTAAAAGCTCTTTGTGACACTCTGATGGGCAGAGAGGCCTATTAATCCTCATATAAACTTCACCTTTCCTACCAGACTGTTCTCTGGATTTTCATTCCTTCCCCACCCTCTATTATGTCCAGGGCCTGATTAATGCAGGGGCTTTGGGGGCTGCAGCCCAGGGCCTCGGGCTAAGAGGAGCCCCACCCGGCCCATGGGCCCACTGCTTCTTTTCATCTGGCCCATGGCAAGTCTCCACGCTGCAGGCCGGCATGCCCCTTCAGCCCTGTGATAAATGAAGTGTGTGGGGGGGGAAGCTCCCTTTTATGGACACCCAGCCAGTCAGTTAGCTATAAAGTCCCTCTTGGTGGCTGTTCTCTACTTGCTTTACCTGTAAAGGGTTAAAAAAGTCCCCAGGTAAAGGAAAAGGAGTGGACACCTGACCTAAAGAGCCAATGGGAGGGCTAGAACTTTTTTAAATGGGGAGGGGGAAGCCCATTGTCTGTGTGTTGTGGTTCTCTGGAAAAGAGTGGAGACATAGAGTAGCAATGCTGTAAGCAGCTTTAAAATCAGGTATGAAAAAACATCAAACTTACTTATCAGAAACTCCAAATGTATAAGTAAATCAGAATGTTTAGATAGACGTGATCAGATTTATTTCTTTATTTTAGCTTGTGGATCTCCTCTGTGCTAACCCCAGATGCTTTTGTTTGCTTGTAACCTTTAAGCTGAACTCCCAAGAAAGCTATTTTGGATGCATAGTTTTTGGAATTGCTCTTTTAAAATCTAGCAAAAGCCTAAGTTCCAGATGTATTTTCTTCCTTTTTGTTTTTAATAAAATTTACCTTTTTTAAAGAACAGGATTGGATTGTTGGTGTCCTAAGAGGTTTGTGCACATGTTGTTTAATTAACTGGTGGCAACAGCTAATTTCCTTTGTTTTCTTTCTCAGCTCTTCCCTGGAGGGGGG
>NW_020664471.1:10307505-10310094 GCF_002925995.2 Terrapene triunguis
TTAAATGAAAAATTGCAGTTAGTGCATTGATAAGGCCAATAAAACACTTGATGTTTTGGAATCATGAATGCACACATTCTGAGTGAAGTTCAGCCAAAGCTACAGCTGCAGCTGTCTTCCTCTACAGCCGTGCTTCTCAACTGGGGATCCGGGGCCCCCTGGAGGGCCGCGAGCAGGGTTCAGGGGGTCTGCCAAGCATGGCCAGCATTAAACTCACTAGGGCCTAGGGCAGAAAGTCGAAGCCCCGCTGCGCAGGACTGCAGCCTGGGGCCCCGAGCCAAAACCTGGGTCTGAAGCTGAAACCTGAGCAACTTAGCTTCACGGTGCCCCCAGGCATCTGCCTTGCTTGTTACCCCTTAATGCTGGCCCTGGCTTTTATATGGAGAAAAACAGTTGTTGTGGCACAGGTGGGCCATGGAGTTTTTATAGCATGTTGGGTGGGCCTTAGAAAGAAAAAGGTTGAGAACAGGGGCGGCTCTAGCTTTTTTTGCCACCCAAAATATGGCAGGCAGGCCGCCTTTGGCGGCCTGCCTGTGGGAGGTCCCCGGTCCCGCGGCTTCGGCATACCCGCCGCCGAATCCACGGGACTGGCGGACCTCCTGCAGGCACGCCGCCGAAGGCTGCCTGACTGTCGCCCTTGCAGGGACCGGCAGGGCGCCCCCCCCCCCCGTGGCTTGCCGCCCCAGGCACGCGCCAGGCACCGCTGGTTGAGAACCCCTGCTCTACAGGCTTATAGGACCTGATGGGGCAGACTGGTAGGACTCCCAGTCTGGCTGGCTAGATTATTATTTTTCGCAGAGCTCCAGATTAATACCTCTTGTGTAGCTGAATGTGGAAGAGATGTCAAAGCAATGTTAGCAGCAAAGCACAGCTTTGAGATGCCGCTTTGAAAAATGCTGGTAAGGATAGGACATTCTGAAGCATCAAATGTTTATGGGGTTTGGGAGGACAAGGACAGGTTTGGCCTTTACTGACAGCATATAACCCACTCACTGTCAGTGATTCAAGTGAGTCCCCACATCTACTAGTGTATACAGTGCTGTGTCATGTGCTGGCCTGTGTGTGTGTGTCTGCGTGTATGTATGTACTACCATCCTCTGCTGGCTGGAATGTTAGGCCACAGAAAGTGTTTGCGGTTATCTTGTTCTTTAATGGCTGCAGCCCATATATAAGATTTAAGCCTTAATACTACTACAGGTAATAGAAATTTTCCTTTCGCTCAAATGTTAGGGACTGGGTTTTGGAGCAGCATGTCTTTGATTTTAATAATGTCTGTAACGTCTTGGGGTGTGTGGTATAAATGTAATCTGTGACATCTGTGCAGGCACAGAGGAATTAGCACAAGGGAGAGTGTTTCTATATAAGGTTTCCTCTTTGCATCAGAAGCCTGTCTGGTGGGAGGGAGGGGGAGAGAGAAAGGGAAATGGGGGGGGGGGGGAAAAAAAGAAAAGCCCAGTGACCTGCCATCTGATTTTAGAGAGGAAGGGTGGTCTTGTGGCTAAGGCCCTGAACTGAGGCTTAGGAGATATGGATTCTATACCCAACTCCACCAAAGAGCCCCCGTGTGACATTGGCACGCCCCTTAACATCTCTGTGCCTCAGTTCTTCCTCTGTTAAATGGGGGTAACAATACTTCCTTTTTCTGCCCTTTGAACTGTAAGCTTTGGGGGGCAAGAACTGCCTGTTTCTTTGTGTTTGTACAGTGCCTAGCACAATGAGGCCCTGATCTCAGTTGAGGCCACGAGGCACTGCCCTAATATAAATAAATAATTTATTATTTTTATTGCAATAGCACCTACCATGCGCTAAGCTTTACCCCTCAACTTGGAAGACACAATTCCTGTCCCCCTAGAACTCTCAATGTAATAAGACAATCAACAAATATGGGGTGAGGGAGAGGGATAAATTGTGCAGTGTGTTTTCCCCGTACATCTAGCACTGGCCCCCACTGGCTCTCAACCAAGCTATTGTTAGTTGCCTGTTTTCTTGTAGGTGTTGCAGCAGAAGTGGGTGCTGCAAAGGAACATTAATGAAGAGTGAGCCTGGAGAACAACATTCAGTCACTTTAGTTTATTGGGGAATTGGGGAAAACTGCTATGGGAGTTGCTAGTCTTCAAGTATAAATCAGATAACCATCCAACGTTTGTCTTTTAATATTATTAATGAAGCAAAAGAAGTGAAAGAGAAGAGGGAGTGGATACCTGGGCTAGAGGGGAAGATAGAACGTGGAGTTTTTAATCATAAGACTTCTTCAAACTCCTTGTCAAAACCCACTTCTACCATGATATCTAAAGAGAATCACCAGCTAACAGTGACCAGGAGTGGAGCCATTGGGATTTTGCATATTTAAGTGTATTTAAATTATTCAGAACCCTCAAGTTGTGTGTATGGTTAACCTATGTGCACACATGCTCCTAGCATTGACTCTCATCCTCCCCTCTCTTATTTGTCACACTCTGGCCTTACCTATACTCATAGTTGCTCTGGTGGGACAAGCTCTCACTTCTTGCATATTTGATCATAAGCTCTTTGGGGCAGAGACTGTGTGTGTGTGTGTGTGTGTGTGTGTGTGTGTGTGTGTGTGTGTGT
>NW_020664471.1:10310104-10319648 GCF_002925995.2 Terrapene triunguis
TGTGTGTGTGTGTGTGTGTGTGTGTGTGTGTGTGTGTGTGTGTGTGTACACACAGTGCCTAGCACAATGCAGCCCTAAATGGGATCTTCGGGTGCAACTGGAATACAAATAATAAATCATAATGGATGGATGAAATCACAAGAAGTTTCACGTCTCCACCCCCATGTCTTTGTGATCAAATGATAAAGTAACTCAGAGAAATGCAGAGGAGACTGCTTTACCCCTGGCATGCCCTGATTGGGGTGAGCACAGATTTTAAACAACAATTCTACAGCTTATTTATAGAGCTAAATGTCATATGTTTAAAACTAATAGGTTGGTTCACTATGAAAAATCCCTAAGTGATTAATTAATGGAAGTAAAGTCATTGTCAGCATAGCAGTCAACTAATATTATCCCAGGCACTCTCATGAAGTCAATTACCTGTTGGAAAAGTCTATTCACTCTCCCAAGTCTGTCCAAGTTCAACAACTAGAATTAATGAAGCAAAGTTTTCGATCATGGAACAGTAAGCTTCTTCGTAATTGCTCTTATTTCCTACATTGTACTGTGCCAGTCAGATTCCAAGATAACTGATAGTTATTCACAGATAAAATTTGAAAACAATAGAGTATAGTCAAAAACAAGCTTTAAAGTATACACCCTCCTGACGGACTGCAACAGGCAAAAAGTTAGTTCTGCAACTCACTGAGAATGACCAGTGCAATAATAATAATAAAGGCCTTGATTTTCCTCTCACTCACACCACTTTAAAACAGAAGCAACTCCACTGAAATCATTGGTGTTACACCAGTGTCTGAGGAGAACCAGGCCCACAGTGAGGTCTGCTGCAGGATCATCCACCTAATCACTACGATTAAGGGTAAAAATTTCAAAAACACCCAGATGATTTAGAAGCCTAAGTCCCATTCATTGACTTTTGAAAACATGACCTTAAATCTAATTTGGAGTGTCTCCAGCTTTCAAAAAAAAAAAATCTCAGTTTTAGTAATGCTGCTGTGATTTTTGTTGTGTTGAGTGTTAGAGCACTGAGGGCTTCGTACAAGTATCTTTTTATTATTTAAATCTTTTAAAAAAAATCCTAACAATAACAGTCCACTGTACTAAAGTGGTGTAGATGTTCTGGCTCAGGCTGCAGCCTGAGCTCTGGGACCTTCCCACCTCACAGGGTCCTAGAGCCCGGTCTCCAGCCCAAGCCCAGGTGTCTACACTGCAGGACATTAAACAGCCCTGCCACCTAAGCCCCATGAGCCTGAATCAATGGGACAGCCGCCGGTATCTAATTGCAGTGTAGACACCCTTATGCGGTGGCAAAGCCAGGACTTAAAAGGACACAGGGTATCATTCACAGAGATACTTAGACGCCTAAGTCCTGTTTTTAGGCACCTCTGCAATCCACAAAACTCCTGCCTGGCTGTTGTTTAAATCTGTAGGTGTCTAAACTTACTTGGCGCCTAAGTTTTTTGTCTCTGGGCAAGTACACTGCTGCCTACCTCTAGGTACCTGGGCACCTATCTCCCACCTGATCATGAGCACTGCTGCCTCACAATAGGTATCCAGGTGTCTATCTCCTGTCAGTCTCCCGGTGACTCACAAACTGGGAAAGATAGGTATTCAGCTGTCTAATTCACACACAGGGGCCTATTCCGGTAGGCATGCACAGAGGCTGCCTTCCAGACCAGGCTCCTCAGGCAAGTTCACATGAAACGGGAGGAGACCCTTATGATCTTTAGCCTAGTGGTTAGGGTACTCACCCAGGATGTGGAAGACCCTCCATATTCATGTCCCACTCTGCCTGAGGGGTGGGAAGGGATTTGAAGAGGAATCTGGTGCTTCTCAAGTGAATGTCCTGACCAACTTCAACCGGAGAGACTGAGGGAACCTTACATCAGAATATCCCATAGCTCAGTGGCTAGGGCACTCACCTGAGAGACGACAGGATTTGAAGAGGGGTCTTTCTGCCAACTTAGGTGGCTCCCTGTCTTGCATGCTGGCTTTATAGATCACATTTTAAGATGCCTATCTGTTCCCATTCATTATATCATAGAATATCAAGGTTGGAAGGGACCCCAGGAAGTCATCTAATCCAACCCCCTGCTCTCAAAGCAGGACCAGTCCCCAGACAGATTTTTGCCCCAGATCCCTAAGTGGTCCCTTCAAGGATTGAACTCGTAACCCTGGGGTTAGCAGGCCAATGCTCAAACCACTGAGCTATCCCTCCCCCTTATATAGGGAGCCTAGCCACCTAATGCAGGCTTTGTGGATGGCAGTGTTGTTCCTGTGACTTTTTTTTTTCTAAGTGTCTTAAATATAAGTGCCTAAAAGTATCTAAATGTTGCAATGCCTAAGTCCTTTTGCGGATCTGGGCCATGTTTCCTAGAAGGAGAACTGTAAAAACCTGAATTTAAAATGTGGGGGGTGGGTGGGAGGGGGTGCTGGATGCTGCTCTTTTGGGTGCTGGATGCTGCTCAATACATTAGACTCCAGGCAAGGGGGAATATTACTTTAAAGACCTTTTGCTGTGAGTAAGTTATTTCTGGGTACTCAGATGGAAATCAAGGCATGGTTCCTGCAATAGCACCCCAGGCCAAGAGGGGGCACCCTTGGATGGCAATTGTCTACCCCTTTAGAGGATCAGGACTACCCAGATGACCAGAGTAGGAAATGCTGTGCTGAAGGAGTTTGTTAACCACACAAAGAGGAACTGGAGGGAGGGGTTAGTTTCTCTTAGAGAAGTCACTTACTGCAGGATAGAAATAGACTAAGAAGGTTTCACTTGTTTAAGCTAACTGTAGTGCTGCAGGTAGCATTAATGGCTGCTGAGACATGTAGCACGGTGCCCTGTGCCAGGTTCAACAGGAACACCGCTAGCTCAACTCCTAGCACAGAGCATGGCTGGTCCCAGGACTGGGGACTCGTTGTGCAGGTTGAGTGTAGCTAGCACCTACGTTTATGGTAAGTGATGGCCTTGTTCATATCTAAAAGCGCTGGATGAGCCAGATGGTGGACTTCACTTGCAAGAAGCCAAATCCTGGCCTCTGCACACAATGTGGTTATGCCTTGGGAACTTCCGAGGATGGGTGAGATGAAGGAACCCTCCCTCCCAGGTTATGGAGCCACAGTGAAGCCACTTCATCGTCACTTCCACAAATGCTACATGCCCTCCAACCTACTCTGGGGGAGAGGGATTGGCTCACTGGGCTATGGATTGCAGCCCCACCCACCCAACCACTCCCTCAGCCAGCCCTCAAAGCAGCCTAGCATGTTGGGGTGGAGGGAACCCCTGCAGGGGTCAGCTAGGTTCAGGCTTTTCCATAGCCATGGAGAGGGTTCAGGACCTGCCCCTCACTGATGATATAGGTCTTTCCCTGGCCTGTCGCATTAGAATTCAAAGTTTGATTGTTGTCACAGTGAACGGTCAATGGGCAGCGGTGTGCAAAACTTCATTTCGTCTGGTAGCGTAAGTATGTCTTTGTGAGGGAGCATATAGAAACCAGGGGCCAGAGCCTGCCTTTTGAGAAGGGTGCAAAGCTGCCCTAACTAGGGAAAAGATGCTCTAAAACCTTCTTAGCAGGGGCATAAGGGGAGCCTCAGGTGGGGTGACCTAGCCATTGCTGTTCCTATAGCACCCCACACACACTGGGAGTGGCACAGGGGTATGGCCAGGGCTCCCCTCTGCTCTGGCAATCTCTGGCTGTTATAACAGGCCTCTGGGGAGGTGGGCAGTGGTGTAAGTTGGAGCAACCTTCAGGATGCTCCAACTGGCTTCAGAGGATCAATGCAGCCCTAGGACTGAGGTGTGCAAAACTGGCCTAGAGTCATGTTTGCAATCCCTCCTCGACCTGCTGTGCTGAATGCTCTATGGCCACAGGTTAGCATCTGGCTCCAAGTGTCTGGGGATTCAAAGTTCCTGTGGCAGTAGCTAGTAAGAAGTCTATATAGTATGTATAGAAATAGGGAAAGAAAAAAATTAAATGGCATATCCTGGATGAATGGATTAGAAACAAAACCTTCCCACATGATGCTTGGCCACCACCTTTATTATAACATTTTATTATAACAGCCACCATATAAGACGTTACACTCTATAAATTCGGACCTGCCCACACGCTACCGCTTGCGTGTGAGCCAACTGACCTCAGTTGGGCAGGGCATACCGCATCCAAACCCTCAGGGCACAGCCCTCCTTTACAGTGCCGCAGTCCCAGGCCACAAACAATATCCTTGCCCAGTCTAGTGTGGAAAACATGGGAAGACTGAGGCGTCTCAGAATAGCATAGCATTCATGCAACTCCCTGTGACGCTGCTATCCTTCTGGTGGCCTGGGGGAGCCCTGAGGTGTCTGACAGAGCGGAATGAGGACATATCTAGGCCAGGGTAAATAACAGTTTTCTTTTGTACCTGGCTTAACAAATAGAAGGATAGAATGTGGGAGAGAAGGTGCCAGATAAACTCCAGCTAAGGCATAATATAAGAAGGGACATAAACAACCAAAGCAGAGATGAAATGACTGATGAGGGTCAGATCCTTCTCTTCCTCCTCCCTTTTCCCCTCCCTAGTATTTGATAGGGCCCAAACCCATTGCCGCTCTGTCCAGCCAGTCCAGGTTCCTGACAGAAAAGGGAGGAACCGTCTCGAGTTCTGCTTCCATCCAAAACACTGGAGAGCTACTGGATCCCCAGAATGTAGAAGCAGTGCTTAATTTGTGCCAGGGCTTGCCAGGGCTGAGCCCCGGCATCTCTTGGCTTGGCACTTCATAGCTCCAGCACCTCTGGGCTTGTTGCATCAGTTATGAATGTAAAAAAATTGCTTGAGTCACTACAGATCCCACTGTGGGGGATCCTTTATGGAGTCATGCTTCTGATGCTGTCTGGACTGTAGGCAAGCTGCTAATGGAAAGGCAATTAGCGGTCATGAGCCCTCTGGGAGGATGTCATGCATCCCCAACCACCTACAACATCCATCTGGCCAAAATAATACCAAGGGCCCACAAAGCAATAAGGAATAGTTTGTAGGTGTTTGTGTTTAAATGGACAACGTTTTACTATTTCAGTGTCCACTGCCCAGGGGCTGAGGTTGTCTCCCTAACTGTTTCCATGTCTGTGGCGGGAGGTACACCTCCAGTGAAACTAAAATTTCTTCAAACTTGGGTTCTTTGGAGAAGCTGCTGCAAGACTGAACGTTATTGGAATGCTGGCTGCTCTGAATTCACCTTGGTTAGGCCTGAGGATGACTGAAACCCAGAGGACTGGAGCTTTATTTTGTATGGCCACTGCATTTCCACAGGTGCCGAGGAATTCTGTCTGCAGTACGGCACCTCGAGAGGATTCAACTACTGCAGTGTTAGGCAGCAGAGCTGGTCAAAAATCTTAGGATGTCAAAAAATTGACAATTTCAAAATCTGAAATTGTCAAAGTCATCTCAATTTTTTCCTCTTTGACCAACTAAGGTATTTGCAAAAAATTTTCAAATTTCAAAAACAAAATGTGAAAGATTTTGTAAAAATGTTTGATTTCCCTGGCCCCCGCTACCTTTCTTTTCTTTTCTTCTCTTTTTTTTCTGAACAGCTCTGGTACAGAGAGTTCTGAGCAGACAGAGCAGCCCCAGGGGCATCCCTGAAGCTCTTTCCCAGAAGTAAACGCTAAGATGTGAATTTAAGCCACTATTGTTTTTGTACCAGTAGAACCCCCATGTGGATACTCTTATTCTGGAATGAGAGTGTCTTTTTAGGTTTAGCTTTTGTTGCTTTGGAAAGGGTTTAATCGAAATTCTGGAATAAAACGGTCCAGGGTGGGGGTTATACTGATATAACTATAGCTGTTTAATTATATCAGAATAACTGTACTGGTATAAATAATAAAAAAAAATGCCATGTAAACAAACCCGGACACAGGTTGGTGGCTATTGGCTAGATTCAAGCTAAGAGGGAGAAATAGGTTGAATTGCAAAAAGAGATTGCAGTGTGAAAAAGGTGAAAACTACTGTCCTAAGGGAAAATCTGAAAGGGCTTGCCTACAAGGGGAAATTACCAGCATAGTTATTCTGGAATAGCTCCCTGTGTGGATATTCTATTTCAGAATAAAAGTGAAGTTATTCCAGAATAATTAATCTGCTCAAAATTGGAATTTTTTCTATTTATGGCACCTTTTAACCTTATAGGAGTTACTGGAACTCTTGTAGTTATTTCCATTGCAACCTGTCACAGAGGACGGACACACAATGTGCTCTCTCATTGAGACTTTACTTTTGCCTTTTCTTATTTTGGTGTTTGTCCTCTAATCTAAAATTCCTCTGTGACACTGAGCTAGTGAAGGTTAAGCAACCAGCAGTCTGAGTGACCATGGGCGGCGCATAATGGAGGCAAGGGGAGGGTAAGCCTCCCCAAACCTATTGCTGCTGGGGGTATGTGTGTGCAGTATGTGTGCAGTAGCAGATTCCTGCATTGGCCCATAGGGCCCATGCCCAGAGGCTCCAGCCAATTTGGGGGCCCCGGAAAAACGTCCTCCCATCATGATCTCGAGGCTGGAAGAGCTTTACTGGTCTCAGGGCTGCAGCAGGGGTGGGGGGCCTGAAAGGAGTGAGTAGGAGGAGCTCAGGGGGAAGAGGCAGAATGGGGGAGAAATGGGGGCGGAGCTGTAGGGGAAGGGGCAGAATGGATTAGGGCCATGGGTGGGGCCGCAGGTGGAAGGGGGCCAAATGGGGGAGGGGCTCTGTGCTTGGAGATCCAGTCAGGGCTGAAAGCTCCATCGCGGTCCCAGATGGGGCTGTGAGCGTAACCCCAGCCCGGGCCAAGCTCTCAGCCCCTACCCCTACCCCTACCCATACCCCAGCTGGGCCACCAAGGGGCTGAGAGCAGCGAGGGGACATGGCCTCAGCCAGAATAGGCGGGCCTTGGCCAGAAGAGGTGGGGCAGGGGGATAGCCTCCCCAAAAGGAAGCTTCACCCGCCACCCATGTGAGTGACATAAAAGGAACTCTTAAGGACATATTAGAAGAATATTGAAATGGTAAACCGGGCCACTCCTTGAACATAGTTATCAAAGCCATGTTAAATAGACCAGAATCCTTGTGTTTACCTATATCTTGTTAGAAGTTTAATAATATGATCTAATTAGCTTATAGATGCTGAACTTCTGTTCCTGTCTATAATGTTGCATTACATTCATTCTATTGATTCAGAGATCAAAAGGGGATATTATCATTTAGATGGGACTTGTGGTATCATAATGTTATTGACTTCATTTCTCTTTGAAATTTATAGTAAAACTACCTGTGCACTGTTTGATGGTTAATTGTCTTATGGTAATGAATACAACTAGTTACTGGTGCACTCCTAGGAAACCGAGATTAGCTTCAAAGCAACAATGTACATAACCTGTTCTTCATCCAGGGAAGCCCTGCTGTGATCATTTGCTGCCAAGAGACTTATCCGCTGAACTTCAGCTATAAAGAAAGTTTCTGACCTGATCCTTTTTATCACAGATCTGCTTAAACTTTTGACAGGGAAAGACTAAGCCCACAAGACTGAGGTCTCTAGGTCTATGCTGGATTAACCCTGCAATTCTCGTGAAACAATTTGAACAAACTCTGCTTATGGACTGCGTATTAGACTATAAATTTTAAATTGATTCAAGAAGGATTATTACAAATCATCAGCCTCACCATCTCTGATATGAAACTGACCTAAGAACTTTATTCATATCTGTATGTATATTGATCTTTTAACCATAGCAACTTTTTTTCTTTTCGCTTTTTATTAATAAATCTTAGATTTAGTTAATAAGGATTGGCTTTAACAGTGTTTTGGGTAAGATCTGAAATATTTATTGACCTGGTGGGTAATGTGTCTTGGGATTGGTAGAGCTTTACATATGGTGAATAAGGTTTTTAGTACCCCTTATTATATTAGACTTGGCTGTGTGGTTGGGAACCAAAGGCTGGATTGCTTAAAAGGGACTGTATTTTGTCTTCTTGGTAACCAGTAAGGTATTACAGAAGCTGTTTGGTTACTGGCTTGGAGAAATGTAATTATAGAATAACCACTAGTTTTGGGGATTGTCTACCTTTATTTTTTTGTAGTTTGCCCTGAATAAGCATTCTTGGTGTGGCCTCTGCAGGTACCACAACCCCATTTAGGCCTCAATGCAGTAAAGAATTAAAGCATGCGGTATATTTAAAGATGAATAGTCCTGTTGAAGTCCATGAAATTACTTTCATGCTTGATGTTAAGCATGTGCTTAAGTGCTCTGATGGATCAGAGTCTTAGACTGAAAGTATATGGTTGCTCTTTGTGTAATGGGAAACAACAGAGATCTCACATGAGTAAGGACAACAGAATTTTATTGATCAATTTTGAAGTGTTTAGTTCTTTCATTGTCAAGATATTTTGGGGTAAGAGATGTGGGGGGAGGAGGAAGTATGTTTCCTTGTTTGAGACGCCATTTCATGTTAATGTCTCAAGGTGATTCTTGATGATAAAATTAAATTGGTCTTGGTTTATAAAAATGTCTGAGCTAGTTTCATACCTTAATGCAGGTGTAATAAATACATACATTAGAATATGGCTCTGCAGTTGTTCTGCCCTGTTGCATAGCATGGCATATTTATTTTAAAAAAAAAAAACCCCACCATAATTACAGGTATTTATTTAGCTGAAAGACCAGAACAGGTCCAATGAAGTTGTTCCAGTCTCAGAATTAAATTAAATGCATCTTGCAAAACTGTCTAATTACATATTTATCCAAGGAGCTGTTCTCATCTTGAGGGTAAATAAAGCACAATTTATAGAAATTGATGAAAGTTTTTTTTTTTTTTTTTTTTTCCATTTTACATAGAGATCCAAGTTGTGACAGAGGCTGGCAAGAGCATAGCCAGGAAATTCAGAGCTAAAACTGACAATATGTCCTCAATACATATAATTGTACTTCTTTCCACTAGAAAAATCAGTATGTGCCAGATAGCAACTTAAAGTTGCCTGGAGGAGCGGGGGGTTCTTTTCTTTGTATCACGTTATTTAAATAAGAGGTTTTGGAATTAAATTAAAATGTAATATATTATTGGCTTTCCTATATGTCAAAAACATTTTCGAGCATTCTTTTCATGGGACAATATATAACTATGGAATATCTGTAAAGATCGGTGTGTGGTTAAGGTGGATGGGAGGGAGAGGTGCCATGAAGCGATGCAGCTGAGGAAGCAAAGTTACTGGATATGAATGGGTGAGGTAGGAGTCCAGGAAACTTTGAGGTGGAGGTGGGGCCTTGCTGGAAGAGCTTGGAAGACCAGGGAGGTTTATGCATGTTCAATATGTTCAGTTCTCATTTCTACCAGTCAAAATCTGGAATAAATCCCTTGAGATCAACAGATTTACTCTGATTTATATACTGCATCTGAGATCATAATCTGGCCCAGTGTGACTAAAGGAGGATTTCTGTGGCATGCTCAAGATTTTCCTTGCGTAAACATGTTGGGTCCATTTCTGCTTTCTTATTATACCAGTGATGACGTCATTAGGCCTATATATGAACCAGAGTTCTTCCATGTTT
>NW_020664471.1:10319658-10345564 GCF_002925995.2 Terrapene triunguis
CAACGAACCCCTGTTGCTTTGCCTCGGGCACCTCTGTGCCAGCAACACCAGTGCAAATAATTGACTCGCATTAATGTAAAAGAGTGAATTTATTTGGTTGCATACTAAAGAAAAGAAAAGCTAAACAAAGCTGTCTTCAGAAAGTTGCCTAGTAAATGATTCCATATGCATTAATTCACCAGCACTAAAGATCCTTAACACTTGAGGATAGAACCTTAGCAACAAAATGGATCATTACTCAGACAAGGAAGAAAGATGACTGAAAAACATAAAAAGCATGTGCTGTGCAGTAACCATCAAATGAGGAAAATGCTATTGGGATTTCTGTGATTTTATGATGTTCCATAAATCTGGGCCTGTCTCTGATGTGAATGGAGAGGGCGGAGGGTTGGCAAAGCGCTTCCTCAGTTTTCACTTGTCCATTTTTTATCATGTACAAAAATTTCCGTGTCAGATATTACTTATTTTGCAACCTTGTTTGTAAAATGTACAGTGAGGACCAGCCACGTTGATTATAATCTATAAATAATTATGTGGGGAACAAATATTTAATAATGGGTTCTTCAACTGAGCAAAGGAAGGTATAATATGATCCAATGGCTTGAAGTTCAAGCTAGACAAATTCAGACTGGAAATAAGGTGTAAAATTTAACCGTGAGAGTAAATTAACCAGTGGAACAATTTACCAAGGGTCATGGTGGATTCTCCATCACTGAGAATTTTAAAATCAAGATTGGATGTTTTTCTCAAAGAGATGCTCTAGGATTATGGCCTGTGCTATAGAGGGGATCAGACTAGATGATCACAAATGTCTCTTCTGGCCTTGAAATCCATGAAATATATTTAGGGATACAGTAACATGCATTCATAAATTATACCTCACAACAGCCCTGTGAGCTAGGGAAGTACTATCTGTAAAAGGGAGAAACTGGTAATAAGTAATTTAGAAGTCATCTTCAAACATGAGTGCTGTAAAGTGAGTAGACAGGCACTAAAGAGTTAATAATATTGTATTGCTCTTGTAACCCACTCCCTAAGTCGGACACAAGCTTCTTCCCTGCCACACTCAGTCTGTACTAGCAGCAGACAGTAAAGCAGACCCTGAAACTGTGTGTGTTTGTATGCACGCAGTCATTCCTGAGCTGTAAACACAACAGGTACCTAAAGTTATCCATAGACCTATGCTTTAAAATTAGACACCCTGTAAGCCCCTCATTGTGCAGTTAGACGCCTAATTTTAGGCTTCTAGGTCTGGAAATTGCAGTCTACTGATAAGTGACTTGCCTGTGTTTGTACCATATGAACAGGTTTTCAAAGGTAATTGGGTGCCTAAAAATGCAGATTGGTGCCTAGTGGGATTTTCAAAAGTGTCTAAGCAAATTAGGTGCCTAACTCACTTTTTAAAATCCTCAAAGGTGCCCACCTGCATCATTAGGTGCATACATACCTATGAAAACCTGGTTCTAAGTTCATTTTGCAGAGCTAGACAAAGAACACAGGATTCCTGACCATTCCCTTTTCTAACAGCTCCTGTTCTTTACTGGGCTATTTAATTGTCCAGTTGATTTATCTTTGGGCTTGTCATGAATCTTATTTTAAAAACAGCAAACTAACTATACGTTTTCCAGGATAGAAGGGCTACTGAACTATTAAACAGAGCAGTTGATTTCACTTTTTATGCTCTATAACAAAGTGGGTTGGCCTTGGCCTAGCAAACCACAGGCTAATTTTAAGCACATACCCAAGAGAGTGCTCATATAGCAATGAATTTATTGATTACTGATTAATGTTGTTCTGTAGTTGCTTTGGCTGACAAACTGATAGCACAAGATGGCTTTGGCTGTTTTATATCGGGTGAATATATTCCATCAATCTGCTAGAGTGACAAACAGTGTGTCTCTCAGAAACTCCTTTTTAGTGCAACAAATGCCCACTCTCTCTTCACTCAACTCCCTTCTTTCATTAAGCCTTTCAATAATAATCCACCAGATAAAGAAATAGATACACTGGGACATGGTGAAAGTTTTTGTTTATTATCTTGTCTTGGTCCTCTTTCTATTACATCTTACAATGTATTTTGTCTGTCTAAGGGTATGTCTACACAAAAAATGTAAGTTGACCTATATTGGGGCGACTTACAGCCACCACAGTAATTACTGAGGTGGTGCATGTCCACATGACCCTCCTTGGGGCAGTGGTGCATGTCCTCACTAGAAGCATTTCCACCAACCTACGTAGTATAAGGGGACTACTATCAATCAAATGTAGGCCCCGCCCCTGACCCCTCAGGCCCCCCCATCTGTCACCATAACACCTGCCCCCTGGGGGCATTACTTCCGTGGTCAAGACGGACACAAGACCGGAAAGAAAGGGTGTCATGTGACCCCCTCTAGGAACTCCTCCCACCACCCTCTACCAATCAGGATGGGCTTCACCCCCTGTAGGACCGCCCTGAGAGGAGATTTGACCAATAAGGGGGTGTTCCAGGGCAGGGTGACCCGCCTGGAAGAGGGTCATTTGATCCCTCTAAAAGCTCCACCTACTGCCCTCTATCAATCAGAGTGCAGCACCACACTGGGAAGTCCTCGCGCTGTGCAGAAGAGGCCATTTCATTCCAAGAACCCGTGTTTTAGAAATAGTGGAAAGGCTGAGAGGAAACATGGACTTCTTCACCACCCCCGTGAGAAATTCGGACTTCATTTTAGCTCCAAGGGCCTTCGACCGCCCGCGGAGAAAGCGCTAGATCAGCTACAGTTCCGAGGAGGAGGGAGTGGCCGAGGAGAGCCCTTTGGCCCAGCCGTTGATGGATACACCAGAACCTGACTCCAAAAACCAACCACTCGTGAGGAAGACCACCCCTATGGAGGAAGGCGACCACGGCTCAGGGGAGTCACTGGTGGACAAGGTGAACGGAAAACACATCACTCCAGTAAATGAACGATTAAGAAGTGACGGTCAAGGATGGGGTCTAATGGGGTTAGGAACCAACCTGGGGTTGCATAAATCTAAAAAAGTGGGGGCTTACAGTTTTTCTTTTCTGAAAATCTCTCAACAGCTCAATGATGCCTTTCTAGAGGACCCGGAAGCCCTGGACAGCGTTGCATCAGACAGCGAAGAAGAACCGGGCCCGCCTTGTTTTTGCTCAATGCTGGTACAAAGCATTGACGAGGACACCGAGGATGACAGCTACGTGGATTTAAGGAGGAGGCTTGGCATGGAACTAACTGAGGCAGTGCCACATCGTGAGCATAAAAAAGTCATGCATTCTATTGTACGTATTGCTGTTTATGCTCTCCTTAACCACTGTCTTAGGAAAAAGCTTTTTGAAGATTCTGAGGGCTGCGTCATAGACGCACCAGCCCAATGGCACCATGACTGTGAGTTGAACTTCGGAGGATATAAACTGCAAGCTCTGGGACCTGTGTTTGAAAAGCTTATTAAACACTGTTATTGCCACAGGTTATGCTTTGCAATGTCTGATTCCTAACCCAGGAATGGTGAGCGCTGATTAATATTAAATGAAATAAAACCTCAGGAGTTCGTAGACCCTATTGGACAGTTTAAATATAACCCCAGGAGTTGGTTGAAAACTATGGGTCACTCTTTCTAGCAACTCAGTCATTAAAATAATATATTTACAAAATTAAACAAGGGTCTAACCCAAAACTGAAATGTTTCAAGGGTTCACAAACCTCCACCATACTTTTATAGAACAAGCATTTGCTGTAAAAACATTTAAAAGCTATTGGTATTTGTAGGGTGTTTACTAGGGTTGCGATACATCCATTTTATTTCAAAACAACCCAAAACTTTAAGCATGAAAGAAACATCTTTTAAAAAGACAACCAAGCCATTCATTGATATCAGTAACATTAAGGATTGTTGCGTATGGTGATTTACTGTTTAATATTCTAAGAAGGCCCTACAGTGCTCTGTTATTTCATTGAAACAGAAAAATGTATTTTAACTTTAAAAAAAAAAAAACAGCTCAGTTGTGCAGACAACTTAATTCTCCCACCCCTCAGATCACAAAAGGGAACTTTGGGGAGGGGTGCCTAATTTCCGTAAGTATCTATTAATTGAGTTGTAAGTGATCGAATCAACTTGCTAACTACAGATGCTGAAACAAAGAGTTAGGATGGTATAAAAACCTCAGATTTTTGGGGACTGTCCTCTTTCAACAGAAACTATCTTGAACAGAATAGCTGCTGGACAGCAAGACTAAGTATACTGCTTGTTTTTAACTCTTAAAATTTATATTTTATAATGTTACTCTTTGTCCATGCTGTCCTTACTATATAATGGTACCTATCTTTATCGCAGTGTGATCTGTTTAGCATGTAAATAGCAACTTCAAGCTGCTTTTCACCAGGACCAGTTAAAACCCCATTTTTAACTACAGTTGTGCTTAATACTGTTAAATTAAAAAACACCAGGTATAACACAGATTGCATAGAGATTTGATAGCAATTGGGGAATAATACTAACTAAATTTTTGCTTATTCTTTAATCCAAAGGCCCAAATACACGTGGGAGAAAACAGAATAACCATGTGCCAGCATCTCTTTACCCTGTGGTGGAATGTAACTTTCTGCAATTGGTTTTTAAAAGTGTATGTGTGTGTTTTAAAATGTTTTTTAATTAGTTAGTGTTTAAATTGTTGTTGGTGATTCAGGGGGCCTATGCTAGAGATAGGTGTGGGTTTTTAAAAGTATTTGGTTGCAAACTGTTGATTTGGTGTGTTTAAAACTGCTGGGTTGTTTGTGTGTGTGTGTGAGATTCAGGGAGCCTATGCTAGAGATAAGTGTGTGTGTGTCGCTCTGTACCTCAGGGGAACACCCAGCACCCCCATATTTATCCTTATAATATGATTGTGTGGTATCCAATGCAAAGTTTGTCATTTCGAGTGTCTTCAGAAGGCTCATGATACACTGAGCATTGTTGTTATAGGTTGTAATTTCATGTATATGAGGCTGAAAATGTGTCCTCATGGCTTAAAACAAGCCCAGGCAAAAACTCTCCAGAAACAGAGGGGCAGTTCACACCTTATCAGGGCATGTATGGGACAAGCCCAGCCCAGCCTCACAGGAACAAAGGACACTGGCCTAGGCAGCAGCAAAGGATCTGTTGGACTCTCAAGTGAGTCACCCCCCCCCCCTTCCTTTGGTCAGTTTGGCACTGCAATGAGGTAATGCTCACCTGACTCTGAAGGGTGAGGGGGCAAAGCCAAAAGGGAAGAAAGAACATGATAAAAGGGAGAGACATTTGCCAAGCTTTTCCTCTCTCTTCCATCTCCATCTACAGACATCACCACTAAGCGACTGAAGCGCTGATCAAAGGGGAGAGCCTGGCTGAAGGGCAACCAGCCAGCCTGTGGTGAGAAGCATCTAAATTTGTAAAGGCATTGAAAGTGTTAAGATCAGCTTAGAATGCATTTTGCTTTTATTTCATTTGATCAAATCCGACTTGTTATGCTTTGACTTATAATCACTTAAAATCTATCTTTGTAGTTAATAAATATATTATTTATTCTACCTGAAGCAGTGCGTTTGGTTTGAAGTGTATCAGACACTCCGCTTGGGATAACAAGCCTGGTGCATATCAATTTCTTTGTTAAACTGATGAACTCATATAAGCTTGCAGCATCCAGCGGGCACAACTGGACACTGCAAGACGGAGGTTCCTATGGTTGTGTCTGGGACCGGAGATATTGGCTAGTGTCATTCGGTTGCACAATCCAAGCAGCAGCTGGCCAAAAGTGCCCACTCACGTAGCTGGGAGCAGCTTACATGCCAGAGGCTGTGTGTGAACAGCCCAGGAGTGGGGGTTCTCACAGCAGAGCAGGGTCAGGCTGGCTCCCAGAGTTGAGGATTGGAGTGGCCTAGCAGATCACCGGTCCAGATAACACCAGGGGAATGTTACAGTGGGGTTTTACAGTATTTTGTTTCAAAACAGTTGATTTTTACTCTGCAAAATGTGATGTGTTTTTAAAATGGGTTGTTTTAAAATTAGTGAGTGTTTAAATTGTTATTGGTGATTTAGGGGCCTATGCAAGACATAGTTATGGAGGGGGATTAAAAAATTATTTATTTGCACACTTTGTTTTTGGGTGCATGGTGGAAACGTGCTTGTATTAAAAAAATGTCTAGGTTTTAGAGAAACACTAGTGGTAGAAATAAACCAAAACCTGTGTTTGTTGTACAGTCTGAAATGGATTATTTTGTTTTAAATCTATGACTTTTTAAATAGAAATCACCCTAATGAGTATTTTATTTTTTAAGCTTGCAAGACAGTTTCATGTGTTTTATAATAAGAATGTTGTCTGCTCCACAGTACGGTCAAAACATGAGAGATCCTTAGACCAGAGGGTAAACAAGTTCAAAAGAAAAAGGAAAGACAGCTGAAAAGGAAAATTCACCAGCATCAACAGCTGATAGATGGATGAAGCCCAGTAAATATGTTTTGCTTATTGCTTTGGTTATTTTATGAGGCTTTGTATTTTAAGCAAATACATCGGTGTGGGTGAGAAAGATGGTAAAGCAAAGTTTTGTAAAAAGTTTATTTGATGCTAAATTGGAACATTTCTGTTTTTCTTAATCAGGCATGGGCAGCTCTCCAGACAATACTGTAGTCAGAGCTACAGGGACACCTCCACCAGGACCGCCAAAGAACCAGAAATCTGCTCGGAGACCTTTAACAACAACAACAACAGCGCCAACGCAAAACAGCACAGATGAAGCATCAGGGCAGTCCAAAACTCGTATACGTCAAACCCAAGGACAAAACAAAAGACTCTGGTAAAAAGCAACCAGGCAAACACAACTCCAGTTCCTCAGCGGCCACCACCACACCAAGCCCCGAGAAAACTGTGAGTGAAAACACACACATTCACAAACCTGGAGAACGCGCTTTAGGGGTTGTGAATAAAAAAAACAAGGACTGAAACCCCAGCGTCACAGGAGCTATCTCCTTATGAAGTATTTGAAAATTATTATGAACCATTTTCCGAACACAACAAGCCAGGCACAGCGCTTCGGTATTCTAAAAAGATTTGGGAAAAATATGACGCTTCGTTCAGAAAGCTGATGGATGCTGTATCCTATGGGGTTCTAAAAGAAAGGGGGACTGGAAACTACATCAAAAATGCAAACGCTCTTGCGGGTGGCTTTTTGAAAAATACTTCGGTTTTTCCAGAGGGTGGTTCTGAGCAGGCGTGACTAGTTGTGGAAAGGGGCCTGGGCAAAAGGGGCATCCTCAAGGGAACACATCAGCTAAGGCGTAAACAAAAGGGGGGACAGCATTTGGAGGATAAACGGATGGCTGCCCAAAAGTTATGGGCCAGGGTCGCTGTAAATCTCTTTTAAACGGCTAAAGAGGTGATGAGGAGAAAAAAAACAAAAAGAGATGCCCCCTATTGGAGGCTCTCAGATTGATGTGTCTGAGAATGGGGAGGCGGAATCTGAACTGCGGGGTGGTGGTGACTCTCAAATAGAGTCTGATTTTAAAAAATTCCCCAGAAGGCCCTCTAGATGGGTCCCTGTCTACTCCTGATGATCCTCAGAGGCTGACTCTCAAATAGCATCTGACAAGGAAGATGCAGCTGATGGTCCCATAGAGAACGCCCAAGTAACCCTGAAAATGCAGCTGCAGACCCCCAAACAGATGTGTATATGGAGTGAGTGAGAAGTTGGCAATGGGAACTACCTAGATTTGGGGGTTCGGTGTATTGTGAGGAATTTTGTAATTTAACCAACCCTTTGTTTTCAGTAAGAAGAACTAGGGATGAGCTGTCTGCTGAAGACTTCTTAAATCAGACCTCAAAGCTGTTACAGAGTAATAGAGAGATGCATGTCAATGGGACGTTGTGCCTCATTGTGACAATTATAAAAAACATGGGCTGAGGTGGCTGTAGAGTTTTTAATTCTATCCTCAGAAGTCAAATCATCCATAAAAAGAGACAGTGTTTAGTAGACCTGATTGACACCAGTACCAATCTGTGTTTTGCGGGCGGGCTCTGCCGTCATGTCCGACTGTAAACCCACAGACGCGGAATTGTTAGATGGGGTGAGAAAGTTGCATGAGACACTGGAGTGGTCAGATTAAAAAAAAGATTATGCTCAGCGATGTAGCAGCGTTTGAACAGCATTTAGGAGTCAACATACAGGCGGTGCTTTATGCGGTGAAAGGCGGGGGGGGGTAAAACGGGAGGCCCAGTGTACCCCAAGACTTTTTTCATCCTGTTGCACGATGAGCATTATTATGGGGTTCTGGATGTGAAAAAGTCGTTCAGTGTGAAAAATTATTGTGAGTTTTGCCACATGTTGTACAGTCACGACCACCCTTGCAGGTATCATTGCTGCCTCCGCTTGAGTGCGACGTGCTCAGACACTGTGGGCGTGCAGCTGAGGTGTCCTAGCTGTAGACTGTATTGTCGCTCCAGAGAGTGTTTAGACAGACACATCGACTGTGCATCGAAAAAACAAGTCAAATGCCTGTCTAAAACTTTGTGTGATAAGTGTCAGTCTTACGTGGACAAGGGGCACATGTGTAAAGGGAGGCGTTTGTAAGCAGTGTCAGGGTTTGATCACTGCTGATGTAGACAGTCACCTGTGTTTTATGGACAGCATTAGAAAGCCCGAATCATTGGAAAAGTATATTTTTGATGATTTTGAAGGCATGCAGGAGTCGGGGTTGCATGTGTCCAATTACATTTTTGCTATGTCCCTAAAGCCGGAAAAATCCTGGAAATTTCAGGGCAGTGAGTCTTTCTACCTTTGTTAAGACCTTTATTGGCAAAAAGTTCCAGGACTACACGTTCCTATCACACAATTACAATGTGTACTTCATCATTAGACAGTTACTGAAGGAAAAGATGTGCATAGAACTGATCAGGGTAGTAAACTAATGTGGGTGGAAGTTAAGGCCCTGGGCATTCGTTTTATCGACGCTTTAAACTTCTTGCCCATGCAGCTTAGCAAGCTCCTGCAGGCAATGGGGTTTGAAGGTTGCAAAGGGTATTTCCCACATTTTTTTAACACTTTATAAAACCAAAATTACATGGGTCCTATGCCCGGGTGGAGCACTATGGCGTAGACAGCAGGATGCCCAGAGAGAAAACAGAATTTCTTGACTGGTATTGGGACAACAGATATGAGACATTTGACTTGCAGAAAGAGCTCGCGTATTATTGTCAGCAGGATGTCAACATTTTGAGACGGGCCTGTATCCTGTACAGAGAAGAGATCATGAAAATGACAGAGACGGGGAATATTGTAGAGAGAGGCCCTGGTAAATTCACAGAGGTAAAATTGTATATAGATCCTTTCCGGTACATAATGCTGGCATCTGTCTGCATGGCTATGTACAGGTTTATGTTTTTGCAGCCTAACACAGTAGCTCTTCTCCCTCCAGACAACTATCACAGGCAGAAAGAGATATTCGACCCCCTCTATTTAGTGGCTGCTGTATACCGCTCACAAAGAAAATATACAGATACGGCATGCTTTACGGGGTGGGGAATTACAGGTAAGCCCCTACTTTTTAGACAGTTACGCCAGTGTTGATGGGGTACGCATGGCCTTTGAGTTTAACGGGTGTTTTTTACACAGCTGTGTCCTCTATTATTGTGAAAAAGCACAGCACCCTATGACGGGGACCACTTTTGGGTTTCTTTATTACAAGATGCAGCTCAAGATTGACTATCTGAAAAGACTTGGTTATGTGGTGAGGAGTCTCTAGGAGCACGAGGGGGAGACGATAGTAGAAACAGACAGGAAGCTTGCAGATTTCTTACATAAAGCCCAGCTGCCTCAGCCTCTTGTGCCTAGGGATGCTCTTTTTGCTGGGAGGACTAACGCTATCCGCCTATATTACAAACCTAACCTCGGTGAAGAAATCCACTGTTATGATTTTACCAGCCTGTGCCCTTTCGTAAACAAAACCAAAGAATCCCCAATCGGACACCCCGCTATAGTTCATGACAAATTTGGACCCCTCATGAATTATTTTGGAATTGCGAAAGTTAGTGTACCCCCCACGAGGTCTCTCTTTCCCATTGTTACCTGTCAGAGCGGGTGGCAAACTTATGTTCCCACTATGCTGAACCTGTGCGGAAACCGAGCAGCGGGAGATGTGCACCCATACTGACGAGGAGAGGGCCATCCTGGGGACTTGGTGCATAGTGGAATTGAACGTGGCCATAGCGAAGGGGTACGCGGTGACTAAAAATCTATGAAATCTGGCATTTTGAAGAAAAATCTGACAAACTCTTTTCAGACTACATAAAATTACACCTCCGCCAAAAACAAGAGGCTTCAGGGTATCCCAGCTGGTGCACAGATGAAGAAAAACAAAATAAGTATGTTAATGATTTCTACTGGAAAGAAGGCATGCGTTTACCCCAACACAAGATCACATTGAACCCCGCAAAGCACCAAATTGCTAAACTGTTTTTAAATTCTCTGTGGGGTAAATTCGGTCAAAGAACAAACCTACCCAATACCAGCATTGTGAGAGATGCTGACAAACTCTTTCAGTCCCTGTTTTCCCCCAATTACGAGGTTTCATCCTGCAAGTTTGTTGATGATGAAACAGCGTGTGTGTCTTGGAAGCACGCGAAAGACCAGTACTCAGTCTCTGGCAATACCAATGTCTTCATACCCTGTTTCAGCAGCGCTTACAGCTGCTTAGAACTATAGAACCTGGTAGACGGGTCCAAGAGTGGTGCCTGTACCATGACACTGACTCGGTGATATTTGTGAAAAGGGAGGGTGAATGGAATCCTCCTCTGGAGGATTATTTAGGGGACCTCACAAGTGAGATCCCGCCAGATCAACACATCACCGAGTTTGTGTCAGCGAGCCCAAAAACATATGGATACAAGCTGTCGGGAGGAAAGGCCTGTATGAAAGTCAAAGGGATTACCGTGAACGTAGCAAACTATAAAAAGATCAACTTTGACAGTTTGAAAGATCTAGTTCTGGACTATAGAGCAGCGCTGGGAGAGAACACCCCAAAAAAGTAGAGGTGCAGCAGCCCTGTATCATAAGGAAGAAAAAAAAATGAATAGCAAATAGAGACAAAGACCCTTAAAAAAAACGCAGAAAGTCGTTAACAACAAGAGGGTCCTTGGAGAAAGGTTTAAAATCCTGCCCTACGGCTTTTGAAATGGATACAAGGTGGAAACACCCCTTTTCTGTAATTCACACAGGGCCTAGCAACTGTGGGAAAAGTTATTTTATAAAAAATGTGTAGGATAATGCCAAATGAACGTTGTCTGTTATGCCTGAGAACATTGTGTGGTGTTACAGTTGCTGGCAACCTCTGTATAAAGAACTGCTCAGTAAATATCCCTTTATCAATTTTGTGAAGGGGCTACCTGATGCTTTGACAATGACTGTTTGTTTCCTACCAATAAAGTAAGTATGATTATCGTAGACAATCTGATGAACTCTGCTTGTGAAAGCGATGAAATTGAGAAAACCTTTACCAAGTATGTGCAGATGTACAAGTCAATATCCCATTGACCATCAATGGGATATTGGCTCCTAACTCCCTTTTGAAAATGAGTTTAGGCTCATAAATCAGAGATATTGCATTGCCGAGTGCAGCAATGCCTAAATACTTTTTAAAATCTAGGCCTAAGTGACTTGAACAAAGTCAGCCAGCAAACTAGTGGTAGATCTGAGAATACAACTGCTGACTCCATACTCTCATCACTACCTGGTCCCTCCATGCAAACTGATTATTATTAACTATAGAGTGTTGGAGTTTTCAGTGCTATGTAAAACATACCAGAAGTCACAGTCCTTACCATAACATAGGGCTGGTCTACACGAGTTAGGTCAACATAAGGCAGCTTATGTTGACCTAATTATGTTTGTATCTACACTACATCCTTCCTCCTGTTGATGTAAGTGCCCCAGTACACAGACTTAATAACTCCACCTCCATGAGAGGCTTATGTCTTTGTAGTTAGGGCAACACAGTATCTGTGTAGACACTGCGTTCCTTACAGGAGTTGTGAAATTGCCAAGAGAGCCAGGCAGCTAGAGCCCAGCTTCCCCCCCGTTCCCCTGGACGAGCTGGGTGATTGGATCCAGCTCCCAGCTGGGAGCAGGGTCCAGGGAGAAGCCCTGGCGACTTTGGTCCCCACTCCGAGCTGGGAGCCGGGGCAAGAAGCCCCAGCAGCCCCCCCCCACACAGGACCAGGAGCCAGGCAGCCTTGTCAATTTATGGCTTGGTGAGCTGTGAAATTGACAAGGCTGCCCAGCTCCTGGCCGGGAATGGGTTGGGGAGGGGGACAAGAAGCCAGAGCAGCTACACCCCTCTCCTTGGGGGCGAGAAGCCCCAGGTGGCTTCCCCCGGCACCCAGCAGGGAAGGGGGAAGGAAGGGGGGGCAGCCCACCGGGAGCCTGTGGGACAGCCGGGCTCCTGGCAGGGAACTGCCAGTGGAGCTGAGAGACCGGGCTCTCAGCTCCTCAAACTGCCCTTTTTAGGTTGGTGGAAACACTCCTGGTGAGGACGCGCACCACCGACCCAAGGAGGGTCATGTGGACATGCACCACCTCAGTAATTACTATGATGGATGTAAGTCAACCCAATGGTTGACTTACATTTCTAATGTAGACATACCCTTAGACAGACAAAACACATTGTAAGATGTAATAGAAAGGGGCCTATCATCAATCAAACGTAGGCCCTGCCCTCTCCCCTCAGACCCCACCGATCTGTCACCCTAACACCCGCCCCCTGGGCTATTACTTCCAGGGTCAAGATGGACACATGACCGTAAGCAAAGGGTGTCATGTGACACCTCTAAGAATTCCTCTCACCACCCTCTACCAATCAGGATGGGTTTCAGTTGCAGAGGACCTCCCCAAGAGCAGATTTGACCAATCACGGGGGAGTTCTGGGGCAGGGTCACCCACCAGAAGAGGGTCGTGTGAACCCTCTAAGAGCTCCCCCTACTGCCCTCTAACAATCAGAGTGCAGCACCACTCCCGGAAGTCCCAGCGCTGCACGGAAGAGGCCATTTAGTTCAAAGAACACGTGTTTTAGAAACTGGAAATGCTGAGGAAACATGGATTCCTTCACCACCCCGTTAAAGAAAATATATTACACCCCTGGGGAAGTTGGGAGCTTAGGCGGGGTGAACCCTCTTTTTCAAGTGGCCAAAAAGCATAGTAAAACTTTAAATAGAAGACAAGTACCAACTTGGCGTTCAGATCAGGACGCTTACGCTTTAAACAAACTGGCTCGAATACGTTTTAAAAGAAACGAGACCATTGTTTCAGATGTACGGGTGGAGAGTATGCCTATAAAATTTGTGGATGACACCAAACTGGAAGAGGTTGCAAACACTTTGGAGGACAGGATTAGAATTCAAAATGACACTGATGGGCTGCACTCGCCCTGCACTGGACAGGGAAGGGTTAACCCCACACTGTGGGCTGAGGAAGCCATGTCCCCGCCCCCCTGCTGGGCATCCTCCAATTGGAGCACCAGTATAACAGGGAGCAGCTCATCTCAGTCAGGGCTGACCGCCGAGGAGGGAGGATGCACATTGCCAGCTCCAGCCTGGGAGCTGCGGAAGCCCCAGATTGTGGAGGCCAGACCCGCCGAGACCCAGGCTGATACCTGGCTACCTGAGGATGCCCGAGGGAGAACGGAGCCGCAGAGATCTCTACAGGCCAAAGAACCCGGATACACCCGGACCACTGCATCGAGAGACAGGGCAGGAAGTAGCCCAGAAGGACATTGGTCCAGTTATAGAGCTGGGCATTAATTCAGCATGTTTTGGTAGGATCCCTGCTGACTCAGTGATGAGTACATTCACCGTTGACAGGGCCCTGGGCTGGGACCCAGTGGAATGGTGGGGCCCAGGCCCCCTACCCTGGCCATCTCTCTCTACAACCGTTAAACTGCACCTATATTGACTGGGTGCTAGGCCACACAGCCCTGCAATAGAGGAGAACTGTGTTGACCCTGGCCATTAAGCCGCACAGCCCTGTGAAAGAGAACAGCCACATTGACCCTGGTCATTAGGCCATCCAGCCCTGAGGGAGAGGGCATCTATATTGACCCCAGCTACTAAGCCGCACAGCCCTGAGAGGGAGGGCAACCATATTGACTCTGGCCATTAGGCCACACAGCCCTGAAAGAGAAGGCCGCTATATTGACTCAGACCACTAAGTCAGCCTGCCCTGAGACTAAGGGTATGTCTACACTACGAAATTAGGTCCATTTTATAGAAGTTGATCTTTAGAAAGCGATTTTATACAGTCAATTGTGTATGTCCCCACTAAGCGCATTAAGTCGGTGGAGTGCGTCCTCAATACCATGGCTAGCATCGACTTACGGAGCGGTGCACTGTGGGTAGCTATCCCACAGTCCCCGTAGTCTCCGCTGCCCATTGGAATTCTGGGTTAAGCTCCCAATGCCTGATGGGGCAAAAACATTGTCGCGGATGGTTTTGGATACGTCGTCAGTCGTCCCTCCCTCCCTCTGTGAAAGCAATGGCAGACAATCATTTCACGCCTTTTTTCCTGGGTTACCCATGCAGACGCCATAGCATGGCAAGCACGGAGCCCGCTCAGCTCAGCGCTGCTGTTGTGAGCATTGTAAACACCTCACACATTATCCTGCAGTATGTGCAGAACCTGGCTAGGATCTGCCAGCACGAGGACGATTGTGAGGAGGACATGGACACAGACGTTCCTGAAAGCACGGGATGTGGCAATTGGGACATTATGGCGGCAGTGGGGCAGGCTGATACAGTGGAACGCCGATTCTGGGCCTGGCAAACAAGCACAGACTGGTGGGACTGCATAGTGTTGCAGGTATGGGATGATTCCCAGTGGCTGCGAAACTTTCGCATGCGTAAGGCCACTTTCCTGGAACTTTGTGTGTTGCTTTCCCCCGCCCTGAAGTGCAGAAATACCAAGATGAGAGCTGCCCTGACAGTTGAGAAGCGAGTGGCGATAGCCTGTGGAAGCTTGCAACACCTGACTGCTACCGGTCAGTCAGGAATCAATTTGGAGTGAGAAAATCTACTCTGGGGGCTGCTGTGATCCAAGTAGCCCAGGCAATCACTAACCTTCTGCTAGCAAGGGTAGTGACTCTGGGAAATGTGCAGGTCATAGGGAACCCCATTGCAGCAAAGCCATCCATTAACTGTGGTGGGGCGATAGAAGGAATGCATATCCCTATCTTGGCACTGGACCACCTTGCTAACCAGTACGTAAGCCGCAAGGGATACTTCTCAATGGTGCTGCAAGCACTGGTTGATCACAAGGGACGTTTCACGGACATCAACGTGGGATGGCCAGGAAAGGTGCATGACGCTCGCATCTTTAGGAACTCCGGGCTGTTTGAACAGCTGCAAGAAGGGACTTACTTCCCAGACCAGAAAATTACCGTTGGGGATGTTGAAATGCCAATAGTTATCCTTGGGGACCCAGCCTATTCCTTAATGCCATGGCTCATGAAGCCAAACACAGGCAGCTTGGACAGTAGTGAGGAGCAGTTCAACTATAGGCTGAGCAAGTGCAGAATGGTGGTAGAATGTGCCTTTGGATGTTTAAAAGCTCACTGGTGCTGTTTGCTGACTAGGTTAGACCTCAGCGCAACCAATATTCCCATTTTATTGCTGCTTGCAGTGTGCTCCATAATATCTGTGAGAGTAAGGGGGAGACGTTTATGGTGGGGTGGGAGGTTGAAGCAAATCACCTGGCGGCCGATTTTGAGCAGCAGCCAGACACCAGGGCGATTAGAAGAGCACAGCTAGGCATGCTGCGCATCAGAGAGGCTTTGAAAACCAGTTTCGTGACTGCCCAGGCTATGGTGTGACAGTTGAGTGTGTTTCTCCTTGATGCAAACCCACCCCCTTTGTTGATTTTAATTCCCTGTAAGCCAACCACCCTCCCCCCTTTGATCACATTTGGCAAAGGAAATAAAGTCACTATTGCTTTGAAACCATGCATTCTTTCTTTATTAATTAAAAAAAACCTGAGAACTGACAAGGTAGCCCGGGTGGGGTGGGGGAGGAGGGAAAGACAAGGCCACATTGCTTATTGTAGCCACACTACAAGTCAAAACTGTTTGAATGACAGCCTTCTGTTGCTTGGGCCATCCTCTGGAGTGGAGTGGCTGGGTGCCCGGAGCCTCCCCTCCCCCGCATTCTTGGGTGTCTGGGTGAGGACGATATGGAACTTGGCGAGGAGGACAGGCTGTTATACAGTGGATTCAGTGGCAGTCTGTGCTCTTATTGCCTTTCCTGCAGCTCCACCAGATGCCTCATCATGTCCGTTTGCTCCCCCATTAGCCTCAGCATCGCCTCCTGCCTCTGCTCATCGCGCTCACTTAATGCTTTTCTGGCCTCTGTCACTGTATGCCTTCATGCATTCAGCTGTGCCCTATCAGTGCGGGAGGACTGCATGAGCTCGGAAAACATGTCATTGCGAGTGGGTTTTTTTTCGCCTTCTAATCTGCAATAACCTCTGGGACGGAGATGATAGGGGGAGCGTAGAAACATTTGCACCTGTGGGGGGATAAAAAAGGAGAGTAGAATTTAAGAAGATACATTTCTGAGAACAAAAGAGAGACTCTTTCACAGTGAATCAAGCAATTCACAGCAGACTGCACATGTGCTTTAGGTACAAGGTTGCATTTTGCATTTTATATTGAGCGCCTGCCGGTATGGTGACACATCGCACACAGCTGGGCAACAGAATTCGGTTTCCAGGCAGCCATGGTAAGCCAAAGGGTACGCGGGGTTGGCTTCTTCCACCTTCGTAACATGTGAGAATGGTTTCAAACTGCAGCGCCTCCTTTCCCATAGCAAGCAATGCCAGTTGGGTTTGCCATTTAAAAGGAGGGGCTGTGGTTTTCGGGTGGATGTGCAGCACACCCCTCCCACCACCTCAGTGTGTGGCTATTCTCTGGGATGATCCCTTCACCCCTCCCCCCACCGCGTGGCTATTCTCAGGGATGATCCCTTTTAGCCAAGCGCAAACAGCCCAGCATGAACGGGGTCCTTTTACTGATCCTTAACTAAAATTCCCCTATTTCAACCAGGTGACCATGAATGATATCACTCTCCTGAGGCTAACACAGAAAGATAAAGACCGAATGTTGCTTGAATGCAACCAAAACCCAGGACCATTCGCTGCCATGCTTTGTGTTGCTATGATTCCAGACTACTTGCTACTGGCTTGGCGTAGTAAAGTGTCCTACTGTGGAGGACGAAATAAGGCAGCCCTCCCCAGAAACCTTCTGCAAAGGCTTTCAGAGTACCTCCAGGAGAGCTTCATGGAGATGTCCCTAGAGGATTCCCGCTCCATCCCCAGACACGTTAACAGACTTTTCCAGTAGCTGTACTGGCCGCGAATGCATCCCAATTCTTCAGGGCAAATCAAACATTAAACACAATTGCTTTTAAACCCTGTAGTATAGTTACAAATGTGCACTCACCAGAGGTGCCTTCTCCGGCTTGGGAGGGTATTGGCTCCAGCCTCCAGGGTGATGAAAAGGTCCTGGCTGCTGGGGAGAACGGATTCTCCGCTTGCCTGGTGTGCATTCTCCTCCTCCTCCTCCTCTTCTTCATCCACAAAATCCTCCTCCCTGTTGCGTGAGACTCCCCCCTTGCAGGTGTCCACGGACAGTGGTGGGGTAGTGGTAGGGTCCAGCCCTAGAATGCCATGCAGCTGATCACAGAAGCGGCATGTATGGGGCTCTGACCCGGAGCGAACATTTGCCGCCTTTGTCTTTTGGTAGGCTTGCCTGAGCTCCTTAACTTTCACACGGCACTGCTGTGTGTCCCTGTTATAGCCTCTCTCCACCATGCCCTGTGCGATTTTGGCATATATATTAGCATTTCTTCTTTTTGCTCGGAGTTCGACCTGCACAGATTCTTCTCCCCATACAGCAATCAGATCCAGTGTTTCCCGTTCAGTCCGTGCTGGAGCTCGTTTGCGATTCTGGGGGTACTGCATGGTCACCTGTGCTGCTGAGCTCGCCACGCTGACCAAACAGGAAATTAAATTCAAAATTTCCCAGGGCTTTTCCTGTGTACCTGGCTAGTGCATCGGAGTTGAAAGTGCTGTCCAGAACGGTCACATTGGAGCACTCTGGGATAGCTCCCGGAGGCCAATACGGTCGAATTGCCTGTACACTACCCCAAATTCGACCCAGCAAGGTTGATTTTAGCGCTACTCCCCTCGCCGGGGAGGAGTACAGCAGTTGATTTTAAGAGCCCTTTAGGTCGATGGAACGGGGTTGGTTGTGTAGACGCATTGCTTATAAAACCGACCTAACACGGCTACATTCGTAGTGTACCAGGGCTAAGAGCAGGCAGGTGAACTTAGCTGTGGGGCTGCAATGCCTTCGGCCTGCCCCAAGAACGGGACAGAGTGTACTCACCCCACAACAGTGACTTCGACAAATTGGTTTGAAATCAACAAGATGAAATTTATTTAAGAGAAATTCAAAGTACTACAGTTAGGAAGGAAAAATCAAATGCACAACTACAAAATGAGCAATAACTGGTTAGATGGTAGTACTGCTGAAAAGGATGTGGGGGTTATAGTGGATCACAAATTGAATATGAGTCAACAATGTGAGGCAATTACAAGAAAGACTAGTATCATTCTGTGCTGTATTAACAGGAGCTTCGTATGTAAGACAAGGAGGTAATTTCCCCCTCTACTGGGCACTGGTGAGGTCTCAGCTAGAGTCCTGTGTCCAGTTCTGGGCACCACACTTTAGGAAAGATGGGAACAAATTGGAAAGAGTCCAGAGGAGAGCAACAACCATGATAAAAGGCTTAGAAAACCTGACCTTGAGGAAAGGCTGAAAACTGGGCATGTTTAGTCCTGAGAAAAGAAGACTGACCAGGAGACTTAATAACAATCTTCAAATATGTTGATGGCTGTTATAAAGAGAATGGAGATCAATTGTTCTCCATGTCTACTGAAGGTAGGACAAGAAGTAAAGGGCTTAATCTGCAGCAAGGGAGACTTAGGTTATATTAGGAAAAACTTTCTAACTATAAGGGTAGTTACGCTCTGGAATAGGCTTGTGTGACGAAGTGGGACTGTTCTTAATGTTTCCCCTGAATACTGTGTGGGTGCCTCAGTTTCCCCTATGCATTTCTTAAGTCTCTAGGTGGTGGAATAAAGGCCAGTGTGCATAAATCACTGACACTCTGTCTCCTGGCAACAAATGGCCGGGGCCTTTCCCCCCTGCAAGGGGATAGCTAAAGGTGAACCTCCTGGCCCGGGAAAGAGACAAAGGCCAGAAAGGAGGGGCTGGAGGGGGTTTCAGTTTGGGGCTGGCTGGGGACGGGAAGTGAGTGCAGACGGGGTTGTCTGGCTCGCTGGGCCCCAGAATGAACCCGGCTGAGGGGTCCCGTTCTCTGTACCTAGAAGCTCTGTTTTAGACTGTGTTCCTGTCATCTAATAAACCTCTGTTTTACTGGCTGGCTAAGAGTCACGTCTGACTGCGAAGTGGGGGTGCAGGACCCTCTGGCTTCCCCAGGACCCCGCCTGGGCAGACTCACTGTGGGAAGCGTACGGAGGGGCAGAGGATGCTGAATGCTCCAAGATCAGACCCAGGAAGGTAAAGCCGTGTGAGCTTCTTGCCCTGAAGACAGTCTACTCCAAGGGAGAGGAGGCTCCCCAGAGTCCTGACTGGCTTTGTGGGGAGCAGTTCCAAAGCATTGCCAGGGACTCCGTGACAGCTTGTCTAATAACATATTTATCCAAGGAGCTGTTCTCATCTTGAGGGTAAATAAAGCACAATTTATAGAAAAGCTAGGCCCTGGGCCTTGGAGGTTTTGAGCATTCTTCTTCACTGGATGTATTTATGTGCAGCCCAATCCCAGACCTGCTGCAAATCAATGGGAAGAGTCCCACTGACTTCAGCGGGAGTTGATGGTGCCTTTAGGAACCATGTTAAAGAATACTTTGAGATGAATTCAGTGGTCTCTAGTTCCCATTGGTGGGAAGTTTCCAAGCAGTTTTAGGGGATGTGTGGTTTTAAGAATAGTGTGTGTATATATATATGCGAAAGGACTAGAGAAATAGAGGAAGACCATTAATGTGAATTAATAGTGCTAAAAAAGAATGTTAAACTCTATGTTCAGCAACTATGGCCAAAGTAAATACCACCCACGCAGAACTAGATATACTGCTAATGCCAAAGGCTCAGGATAATACAGCCTCTTTAAAACATATGTTTTATAAATGGAGAAATAAACAAAGGCGGGTGCTGGCTAGCCTTCCGAGAAGCTGGACCACTCAGTCACCCATTAACAGTATAAAAACCTCACAGGTCAAGGGTTAAAAAACACAAAACTAACCAAGGACAAATGTTCATTTTCTAGATAAATCTGTTCAGAAGCTTCTCACAACAGTGGGTGTGCACCCAAGGGTACAGGAATTGCATTAAACTGTCTGAGATCCCAGATCACTGCAGGGAACCATAAATACCCTTATTACAAAAAAAGGAAGTGGAGTGCCATTGGGTCCTAATGGCTTTATCATTGATTATGATATAAACGTTAGCATCCCAATTAGCTAAACAAATGTTGGCCATGATCCAGCACTCCTTGAAGGATAAGACCCTTCTAACACACACACACACACACACACACACACACACACACACACACACACACACACACACACACACACACACACCCCATGCCGTTACTGTTTTATTAGGCAGTTAAGGACCCACAACCCTATTTAGACATATATAGCTCCTTAATCAGCTTAGTCAATGAAGTCCTTGCCAAAGTTCTAGCTAGGCATCTAGACAAGTTAGTCCTCATATTACAGATAAGTAGGTTTAGTACCAAAGAAGAAAATGTCAAGTGCCCAAAACTGTGATAGGTGTAATACAGACACTAAAAAAGATATGGGGCCCAGTCAAAACTGGGTGTAGGTCCCCTGAAGCCAAAGGAATTAAGTTGATGTTAAGCCAACCTAAGTAAGAGAAGAATAGGTTCCTTATCATGGCCCTGAAGGCTATACAATCTCAATCTGACATGATACAAGAAGCTAAACAGACAAATGAGAAAGGGAGGGAAAGGACAAAGATAACAATATTGCTGAGGAGAATAAATGAACTTGGAGGTAGCTGTGAAGAACCTGGCAGAAAATGGCATGTGATGCATGATTCTAAGAAACTGCGAGGCCTTTCCTTTGTGTGTACTGCTCCTTTTCATGATTAAGAATGCTATGTACAAAGACAGCAGCCATTTTGTTTTGAGTGGTAGCTGCTAGCTGCAGTGAAAAGTCACAAGCTGTGCTCTCTGTGGAGACTTTTGTTCATTCTTGCAGTGATTTTCCTTAATCTAAATAAGATACTGTGGTTAAGATGCTATGCTGCACTTTAAGCCACCCTTGTGCCCTCCTGATCCTAGGCTGTTCTGCGTCCCCAGCGTAACCTGGATAGACCAGCCTCCAGGACTAGGGTAGCAGAAAGGTGGCTTAGAGCCAACCTGCTCCTTAGCACAGCTGACAATTCAGCCCATAGAGTCACATCCACTTACATCAGGTATGACTATGCCTAATAGCTGTCAATGGTGGCCAATGTTTTTCTGGTAAAGTGAAAGGTAAGGGTGTATAGACTCCAGCACCAGAAGAAAATTGACATATTTCCCTATGCACAAGACCTGTAAATGTATGAGTATATGTGCTACTCCTTGTCAGCTTTGGATTCAAGAGCAGGGATTGCAAGTGTAGAGGCCAGAATGACATTTTGACAAATAACTGTCAGCTTTGTTGATGGGTGTGGCAAATTGCCAAGAGCTCAGCAAATTCTTGCGTTTGGAGAGACCAGTATTTGGAATAAAAAATGAACAGTGAAATAATACTGATAACAGGATTCACTGGCAGAGATAATCCACATTTCTGCAACTGATCCTGGTCCACGACTCTGACTCTACTTGGCAGCATTTGATTCACACTGGTCTTTCCTATCAGCTTCAAGAGTTCATTTTGACACTGATCCTAAAACTATTCTGTGACTCAGCCGAACCTATATGCAAAATAAGGCAGTTCAGTTCTTGGAATTAATATTCTTTTAGATTTGTTTCCTTTTTTGGTAGCATATTCACTCTGGTCGTGTTTGTGCCCCTTTGGTCCACTTTCTATTGACCTTTCACACTGAGTTTTACATGCATGAATATTTGTAGCAAGCTCTTTTTAGGTTTACAAATTTAAGTGCTAGAGGGATGCAAATATCAAAGACAGACGACTTCAGCATTAGCAGAAAGCAAATGCAAAAAGGGGATAAGATCAATATTCATTTTCAAACCAAATATTAGCAATATTTTTTCAACTATTAGCTTAGCTCTAATTATTTGTACTACAGAGCTGAGGATGAAGGCACTGATGATGCAGCTGGGCCCTGTGATTGCATGCAGACTTCGGTGGGAATCATGCAGGTGCAGGGCTTCACCTTTGCTGAGCCATCTGCAGGATGAGGGTCTAAATAAGCACTGAGGTTGACCTACCTGCTCAGCTTTCGAGATGGTCCTGTCAGAATAGACTGGACGCGCACTGGCAATGGACTCTGCAGGGAAGCTTGCCCAGAACAGTAATTCATCAGTTGATCAAGAGGGGGCAAATATTTACAAACACGAGCACAAAGTGGTTACAGAATATGCTTGCCCCCTCCTTATCACACATCATTTAATCACCAGTCGTGACCGGCACATCTTAAAATGCTCAATGCACTTTCCCACCAGACAGGAACATATTGTTGCTTTTTCTTAACTAATTCTAGAAGGCTGGTATGGTTGATTTCTTAGATCCCCATTTCATGTATATGCATGGTTACATGCCAGCCTAAAGCCTGACCATGTGAAATGAGTTGCCTACGTAAATCTCCCATTTTGTTTTTGGTATGTACAGTGCCACATCTCCCTCATGTCCAAGGTTTGCCAATAAATCCTATGGAAAAATTTGTTCAATTTGCTGGGGCTCATAATTGTGAAGAAGACAAAAGGGGACGGAGTGTTATTTTGCTGCGGCATATCCTGAGCGTCCTATAATGAGATTACATCCAGCATAGCTCCTAAAAGATAACATTTAAAACATAGTACATGATTTTCTTCTCTCCTGGGATAACAGATGCATTTTAAAAAGCTGAAGGAGAGCAATTAGAAGTGTTCCAAACAATGCACATTTCAGCCAATTCCACATAGAGTGAACACAAAAGAGTTTGACTCCACGTGTATCAGCCCAGTGCTGAGATTAAAATTCATTGGATTTTCAGGTCCTTGCCTGAAAGGGATGGAAAATGGAGAGAAAGCTCTGCTAGAAATGAGCATAGTCTCCAGAACCACAGACCTATGGAAAGCAGTTCAGATTCACATTGGCAGACAAAACCAGTGGATGCACATTTGCATCAAATTATCCACAATTCAGGAGGCTCAACACGTTTGAGGCCTGCAATCCCTCATACCGCTTCCTCCCCTAGGTTGCCCTATCAGCAATAGTGGGCCAGGTTTTCCAGGGTGGTTTTTGTGGAAGATGTTTACTAGGTCAGAAGCATGGGCATTCTTCACCTGTTTCTAGGAGTGTTCTTCAGGACTGTAGCCTTCCCAGTTCACAAGATACCACAGTGTTCCCCATCTGACTCTGGCATCAAGGATCTCATGGACGATATACTCATTGTGGTCTTGAACATGTACCATTCAGGCTGGGGGAGGAGGAAACAATGAAGGAATGGGTCCTGAATGCGGGGCTTCAGGAGTGACATATGAAAAACTGAGAGTATTTGGAGAGAATGGGACAAGTCGAGTTCAAAGATGACTAGGTTAATTTGCTGGTGAACTCAGTAGGGGTCAAGGAACTGGTAAGTCCAATTTCTGAGATTGCCTGTTGATGTGTACGTTTTTTGTTAAGAGCCATACTTTCTGGTCTACTGAAAGGATGGGTTCCTCCTGTCGTCGACGGTCCACATATTTTTTGTAGCTCTTCTTGGTGCCCTGAAAGAAATTTTAGCTTATCTTGGGTTTGATGCATCTGTTGTATCCACTCCAAGGCTGCTGGATTGTGGGAAGTTGCAGGTAGTTCCAGGTAGAACCAAGGGTGGAACCCATCGTTAAGGGGGCACCACACCGTAGATGCATGCTGTGCTTTATTGTACGCAAACTCTGCCTGAAGTAGCAGCAAGAGCCACTCATTCTCGCCAGACATGAGAAATAAATTGTGCACCACAGTCAGAGATGATGGACTCTGGGAGGCTCTGGAAGTGGACAACTTGTCCCACCCAGAGTCAGGTGGTTTCCTGGGAGGAGGCAGACCAGTGCAGGGGATAAAGTGTGCCATTTTTGTGAAGTGGTCCACTACTGTCAGAGTGGTCATGAACCCACTGGACTTGGATAGTTCTACTACAAAATCTAAGATGATGACTGTCCAGGGGCCAGGTGGAGTCTTGAGGGGTTGCAGGAGTCCAAGGAGTTTATTTTGTGGTATCTTGGAGAGGGCACATACATTGTAGACCTCCACTGTGGCCCACATACAAGGCCACCAGAAAATATGAGAGTTGAGGTGCTGAGTTTTAAAGCAGCCAAAATGTCCTGCCCGGGATAGTCATGACATACTCGTAGGGTTGTAGTCCTTGGAGGCCTGCGGGGAAACATATATATGCCCTTCTACGTAATTTACCCTGTCTCAGTCATCATGGAGTTCCCTACTTTTGGCTTCCTGCTTGACTGGAGGGACCTGTGGGTCAAGGCTGATGGTATGAGGGTGCACAGACCTTAGTGGGGAGCCTCACCCAGAAAGTTATGAGGTTGCAGGAGGTTTGTCCAGAATTTTGTAATGTTTCTCTGTGGATGTGAGTTTCCTGGAATAGAAGGCACACAAATGTAGCAGTTGTTGAGGACCATGCCTTTGTGATAGCATGGGTCCGATTGCCAAGCCAGAAGCATCCACTTCAATGAAGGCACATGAGGTGTCAGGGTGGACTAATATGGGAACGGTGGCAAATGAGAGTTTTCTGCTTGAAGGCCTGCTGGGCCTCAGGAGACTAGAGGAACTCAGTGTTGCTGCAGAGCAGGGCAGTGAGAAGGGTGATCCGCTCTGAAAACTTTGGAATGAGCCACTGATAGAAGTTCATGAACCTCAAGAAACTTTGTAGTTCATGAAAATTCCATGGTGCCAGCCACTCAAGGACTGCCTTTACCTTGCATGGGTCCATTTTGATACCAGCAGGAAATAGGATGAACCCTAGGAATTCTGCGGAGGACTGATCAAAGGCACATTTTTCTAGATTAGCATAGAGTAGGGTTACCATTCGTCCGGATTCCCCCGGACATGTCCGGATTTTTGAGCTAAAAATAGCGTCCGGGGGGAATTTGTAAATGTCCGGACTTCCCCCCGGACGCTAACAGGGCAGCTGGCCGGATGGTGAAACTTACATGGGGCTCTGACAGCCAGAGACAGCCCCTCCTCCGCTCCCCTGCAGCAGAGATCACTCCCTCCCTCCCTGCATTCCAGATTGCCTCCGGCAGTCTGGAGCTCCTCCCCCGCCAGCCAGCCTGCCGGGACGAACGGCTCAGGTCATTCCTGAGCAAGCTCACGGAAACATTAGGCGAAGGCCAACAACAAGGGGGTCAGGGGGTCGGAGAAGGGGCAGGGAGGTTTTGGAGGGGGCAGTCAAGAGACGGGGGGGAGTCGGGAGTTCGGGGGGGGCTTTCTGGGGGGGAGTGGATAAGGTTTTGGGCAGTCAGGGTACAGGTAGGGGGTAGGGTCCTGGGGGGCAGTTGCGGGGGGTCTTAGGAGGGGGCAGTTAGGGGATAAGGAACAGGGAGGCTTAGGTAGGGGGTGGGGTTCTGGAGAGCAGTTAGGAGCAGGGGTCCCAGGAGGGGGCAGTCAGGGGACAAGGA
>NW_020664471.1:10345664-10389096 GCF_002925995.2 Terrapene triunguis
GGAAGTGGGAGGGGCAGGGGCGGGGCTAGGGCAGGACGGGGGCGGGGCTCCTCCCGTCCTCTTTTTTGCTTGCTGAAATATGGTAACCCTAGCATAGAGGCCATATTGACATAGCCTTTTCAGGACAGAATGGATATGCATGGTGCGGTGTTCAGCATTGTCCGAATAAATAAGTACGTCATCCAGGTATGCTACTACATATTGGTCCAGAATGTCCTGGAGTACATCATTAATAAAAATCTGGAATGTCATGGGTTCATTTGTCAAACCAAAAGGCATTATGAGATATGACTGTAATGCATTTGAAAGGCGTTCTTCCATTCATCCCCAGTTCTAACGTAGACTAGGTTGTATGCCTCCTGGAGTCCAGCTTTGTATATACCAAACAGCGCTCATGTGGTCCGTGAACTCAGGATTAGTGGTAACGGGTATCTGTTTCTAATGGCTATCTGATTTAGGGTCCACTAGTCCACACATAGTTAGAGGCTTCCATCCCCTTTTTTTTTTTAAACAAAGAAGACCGGCACCCTGGCAGGCAGAGTGGATTTACCTTTGGCTAGATTCTCCTGAATGTAGGTGCATAGCATGTTTAGTTAGGGCTCCAACATGTGTATGTATGTGTGTGTGTGTGTGTGTGTGTGTATATATATATATATATGCAGTGTGCAGTGGTCCCTTGCTCTCGTGGGGAGAGAGGCCACTCCACCTCACTACATCAGGCAGCAGCACTTGGGCTCAGGTCCCACTGGCGGGGCTGAGCAGTAAGCAGTCTATAGTTGGTAGCCTCCTAGCAGAGGCAAACAACCATTAGCAGTCAGGAGCCCTAGCCCCCATCTCGGGTGGGGCAGAGCATAAGCAGTCTTTAGCCCACAGCCTTCTGTCTGGGGCAGACAGCAATTAACAGTCTATAAGGGAAGCTCAGGGCAGGGCAGAGCAGGGAGGAGGTGTAACCCACACACCTTCTGGGTGTGGTGTTCTGTCCCACCTAGTGGCACTGAGGGGGGGGGGGAGAGAGAGATGAGTTTGCTCTACAGCCTTAGCTAACAGCCAGTTGGCTTTTAGCTCTTGCAGGAGTGTCTCATGCACTAAGATCCAGAGGTCCCCAGTTCGATCCTGCCCACTGACGACTGGGGTCTGGTGGCATTACACAGGCTTTAGACTAAGCCTCCTGGCTAAGGCAAGCCACAAGCAATGCACTGGCCTTCTGGCCTAGGGATGAACAGGCCGCTACCCCAGGGATGGAGTTGGCAGCAGGGGACAGGCGGACCCGTGCCCACCTCCAACCGGGTCCCAGTCTGTGGATGGTACATGGATGTCTCCAACTTTTTTATCCCCAGCAGGTCACAGACCTGTCGAAGGAGCTTTGACGTAAAGTTGGTGCCCTGATCAGTCAGGGCTTCCTGGGGGAGGCTTACCTAGGCAAAGATTTTCAAGAGCTCCGCAGTGATTGTTCATGCTGTGACATTTCGGAGAGGGACCACTTCTGGAAACTGAGTGGTATAATCTGAAACCACCAGACACTCTTCGGAGGGGCCCCGTGAGGTCCGTGGCAATCCTCTCAAATGGGTCCAATCACTGGCAACGGAACGAGGGGGGCCCTCAGCAATCCATGCGGGACTGAAAATGGCATTCAGGACAGGAGTCACAGAAATCTTTCACCTCCTAATGCACTCTGGGCCAGAAGAACCAGGACAGAATTAATTCTAGTGTTTTCTCATAACCCAGGTGGCCGGCCACTGGAAAGTCATGGGTGAGTCACAAGACCACATATCAGTGGCATCGGGGTACCACAAGCTGAGCTTGGGTGTAATGTGTCCGAGGGTCATGGTCAATCTGGTAAAGGCGGTTACTGGTCAATTCAAAGTGGGGATACATTGTTGCCCAATGGGGCTCCATCACAGTCCAATTGACGCGAGTCAGCCGTTCATAGGCCCAACTGAGCATGGGATCTTCCCTTTGCTCCTGGCTGAAGTCTGCCCGCAAACTCAGGGCCCCTTCCTGAACAGATTGCCAGGAGGTGACCTCTTCATCCAAGGTGTTGTGGTCAGGATCTCTGTTTCCTAGCCCATTTGGGTTGGGGTTCTTGGGTTCCCTGTCTGCTTCTTCAAAGGGCTCTCTCTCGAAGGCTACTTCAGGCTGCTGGGACTGCAGGTTTCCAGTGCGCAGGACCTCCACGAATCACCTCCAGTCATGGCCCAAGATGATGGGATATGCTGGCCATGGTGCCAGGCCTACCATCATAGACTGCATCTCCCCCTTCACAATCACGGTTACCCAGGCCTGGGGGGTAGGGCTTCACATCCCCGTGGATGCATTGCAACCGAATGATTCCCAGTGTGAAAGTTACTAGTGACCTCCCCCCCTTTACAGCTAGCAGCCTTTATGTCAACCAGTGGCCATTAGGGGGAAGCAAATACCTCACTACACAGTAGCCTGAAGTTTTGAACTGTCTTCTCTCCTCTGCCTCTGTTCATTGAAACAAGGAGACTGAGTCTATGTAAAGATCCACCAACGAAAGACTGCTTTGGCTCCATGCTGGAAAGGCCCTTTCCAAGTCCTGTTAACCACCAACACCGCTGTGAAGTGCCAAGGACTGCCTACCTGGACCCATGCTTCTCACTGTAAAAAGACCCCTCCACCTCGGGAGGACTCTCCGACTGATAAGCCTATTTCTCCTTCTAGCTCTGCTGTGCCTTCTGGACAGCAGGAAAAAGGAAAAAAAGACAAGGTGAAGTGCTAGTAACCTCTCCCTTGTCCACTGACAGACCTACTGTGCCTTTGAATTTTTTTTTTAGACGATGCAAAACCATTACAGGGTGATGTGCTAGTAACCTCTCCCCTGTATGATGCTGAACCATGACTGTTTCAGGAAAAGAGAAGAAGGAACACTTGCTTCATTGGAACCACCAAAGTCCAGGGATTCCTGCCTACAAGAGACATTAAGAACTGACCCTGGTGGAGAAACAAAGAATTATACACTGGCAGGAAGAAACTTGTGGGACCCATGCTTGGGAATGTGGTATAGTACTACACCAAAGAGAAATGTATTAGGATATCAATGGACTGTGATTAACACTACACTAGGGACTGTTAAATTTTCATTACCCTTATCCAGTTTCTAGATCACCTCTACATACCCAGATTGCTCACAGAGGGCTGCCATTAGATTAGCACAACAGACGGCTTGGGTTATTTCCTCTAGAAAGAAGAGAGACTTAACCGGATCCCTTTGGGATGGGGCCAATAGTGCAGCAGCAGTTTGGAATATTTTTAAGAGCCAAGAACATGATGAGAAATTGGGGCAATTAGAAAAGGCCACTAGTCTTATTTTTGGGGCACAGCTAACCCAGGTACAGGCTGGAATTGGTGAGTTACATGTTATCTCCGCCCTTAGTTCTATGACCCAGAAGTTGCTGACAGAAATGGTATTAAATATCACTAAGGCTGGGAAGGCATTGCAGTGGGATCTAGCATGTTCAGGCTTGGCCCACTGCCCTTACAGACACATCAGGAGTACTATCTGATCTGTGGCCATGGAGACATACTTGGAAACTTTCTGGGTGGAAGTGCAAACGTTCTCAATGCTCCTTTCAAGCATATGGACCAATTAGGGGGGCGTGGGCTCCCACATACCGAATCCCGCCAGGTCCTTGGAGAGGATGCATGTGGAATTGAGTAATTCACCAAGACATCTGGAAAATTAAACTACCGCCGATGCCCGGGTGGACTTGGCAACCGCAGAGAGAAAAACTAAGGCAGATGGTTCTCCAGAACCGCTTGGCTCTAGATATCTTTCCCTCCAGCTTGATCGCAAATTGCGTAACAGGTCTGACAATTTGGGTTTGTCAGGCCCGAAGGGGGGACTGTGAAAGTTACTAGTGACCCCCCAACCCCCTTAACAGCTAGCAGCCTTTATGTCAACCAGTGGCCATTAGGGGGAAGCAGATACGTCACTACACAGTAGCCTGAACTTTTGAACTGTCTTCTCTTCTCTGCCTTGAGGCAGAGGGAACAAGCCCCAAGCCGGTTTTCACTGACCAGATAGCAAAAGCACGGGTCTGACAACCACCAATCAAGTGTTAACACGGCAAGGGCCTTTGTCTGAATGTGTATAAAGGACCTGTAAAATGTGTGTAAGACAGAGTTTTTGTACCAAGGTGCAAAGCTCTCCTTTCTTCTGCAGAATAAAGCAACTCTTTCTTATCCCTGTCTGGCTGTTGTTGGCTCTCAGCTAGGTGGACCCGATATTTCTGTGACACCAGCAGCAGGTCTGGAGGCTGGATGAGGTCCCGGCGGACGAGAGTCTGCCTTCATCCAGAGTCAATAAGGGTGGAGACTTGGACTCTATCCATGTCAAGGGAGACTGTCAGCTTACCCAAGGTTCTGCTTATGGGCCCGTGACTCTCCAGAGCAGACCTGTCCAAAACTGCATTCCATCATGGGACACTCATGTTGAAGGTGCCCGAATCAGCTGCAGGTGAAATAAGAGCCGATTTTGGGGCACCTTGGCCAATCTGCAGAATTGGGCGAGGCATTGACTCCCCTGTGATCTGGGGCTTTCCCCCCATGTCTGGGCTTCAGGTATTCTCCCTAATGCACGGGGTGGGTGTCAAGGATTGACAGTGTCCCATCCGTCGGGGCATCTGGGGACAGGCCTGGGTTAATTCTTTTGGCCCCAGGTCCTCTCTTCCCTGGGGTTGGCCATCACTGGGGCCACAGCTCCGAGTCCCAGGCCCAACCGCAGTCTCTGCAACCAAAAAGTCCTCCAGGACGGCTCCAGCTGCACTCAAGGTTGCCAGCCAGTGGTGAAGGGCCCAGGTTCTTCCTCACACTGGGAGGACGTACAAACTGCTCAAAGATGACTTGTTTGGTGACTTCAGCACCAGTACACCGTTCAGGCTGTAGCCATCGCCAGCACACATCCTTCAGCTGCTGGGCTACAGCCTTTGGTCACGCCCCAGGTGGGTAGGCCTTCTCCTGGAGTTGCTGCTGGAATTTTTCCAATGACATTTTGAGTGCATTGAGAATTGCAGCTTTCAACTGCCCGTAGTCTTGGGCTTCCCCTCCCAGGAGCCCCACCTAGGTGGCCTGGGCCGGGCATATCAAATAAGGGGCCAAAAGCATGACCCACTGCTTCTGGGGCCACTTAGCTGCTGAGGTGACCCTCTCGAAGGTAATGAAGAAGGTTTCTGGGTTGTCCTCAAGGCCCATTTCCATCAAGCATACCGGCACCGTGGGGTCAGTCTGGGCCACTGCTCCCCCGGGGTCGGAGCCCCCAGATGTCGGTACAAGCATGGCAAGCTGCTGCAAGCAGTGCTGCTGCTGATCACGGTGTTGGGCACCCAGTTCTCGATTAGTTGCTGTTGTTGATTCCCAAGCTGTTGCAGTAGTTGTTGCTGCTGCTGGAGCTGTGCTGCCTGCTGTTGTTGTTGGCTCCTGGTGACCCATTTGATTAATTTCTCGACCTCCATCCTTCCTAGATCGGGAGGAGGAGGTTTGAGTTAATGCTGTTCTCGGCTTCTCCCCTTGTCTCGGGGAGGGGCGATGCCCACATTCTCCACTAAGTGTAGTGGTCCCTTGCTCTCATGTAGGGAGAGAGGTCACTCCAACTCACTGCGTTAGGGAGCAGCACTTGGGCTCAGGTCTCACTGGTGGGGCTGAGCAGTAAGCAGTCTATAGTTCCCCTCCAACACACACACATACACATTCCCCCCAGCACACACACACACAGTCTCTCACATACACACACCTTCCCCCCACACACACACACTAATAGTCTCATACACTCTCTCTCTCTCTCCCCCCTAACACACACACACTCTCTCGCTCTTTCTCTCTCCCCCCCCAATACCACACAGTCCCCCCAACACACACACCCTCTCTCTCTCTCTCTCTCTCTCTCATACACACACACGTTGTTGTTATTTCTTGGTACTTCCTGTCAAAATGCACAAGGCACATATATTCTCTGTAATTTAATTCTTTCAAAGTTTAAGGATTACAGTGCAATTATTTTAGTTTTTTGACTGTTCTGTGCGTTTCATAATTTTATTTCTCTCTTATGCTTAAATTTAATTATTTGAGTAGTGAATTCTAAAATGCCTAACCTGTCCTGGCTGGAGTAATTATTATTATTACTTTTATTACCATATTGTGCTTTGCCATTCATTATTTAAAGTGGTACAACCAAATAATAGTATCCTTCTAGAATATAAATTTAGCTTGTACTCACCTTAGCAATTCTAGTTTTAAAAAATAGCTAAACACATAACTTTAGAAACTGTGCAGATGAAGGTCACTTATTTTCAAATGATATTTTGGTTATATCTGTAAAATAACTTAAAATTCAATCAATTTGCAAACACCTAGAGGATAAGATGATTAAGTAACAGTCAGCATTGATTTTTCAAGAACAAATCACGTCAAACCAACCTAATAGCTTTCTTTGACAAGGTAACAAGCCTTGTGGATGGGGGGGAAGGGGTAGATGTGGTATATCTTTACTTTACTAAGACTTCTGATACTGTCTTCTCAAAAAGAAAGTAGGGAAATACAACCTAGATGGAGCTACTATAAGGTGGGTGCATAACTGGTTGGAAAACCATTCCCAGAGAGTAGTTATCAGTGGTTCACAGTCAAGCTGGAAGGGCATATTGAGTGGGGTTCCTCTGGGATCAGTTCTGGGTATAGTTCTGTTCAATATTTTCATCAATGATTTAGATAATGGCATAGAGAGTACACTTATAAAGTTTGCGGACGATACCAAACTGAGAGGGGTTGCAAGCACTTTGGAGGTTAGGATTAAAATCTGAAATGGTTTGAAGTAAAGAGGATGAAATTCAACAAGGACAAATGCTAAGCTCTCCATTTAGGAATGAACAATCAGTTGCACACATAGAAATTTGGAAATGACTGCCTAGGATGGAGTACTGCACAAAGGGATCTGGGGGTCATAGTGGATCACAAGCTAAATCTGAGTCAACAGTGTAAAACTGTTGCAAAGAAAACAATCATAATTCTGGGATGTATTAGCAGGAGCGTAAGAAAGACACAAGAAGTAATTATTCTGCTCTACTCCGCACTGATGAGGCCTCAACTGGAGTATTGTGTCCAGTTCTGGGCACCACATTTTAGGAAAGATGTGAACAAATTGGAGAAAGTCCAGAGAACAGCAACAAAAAAGGTCTAGAAAACATGACCTTTGAGGGAAGCTTGAAAAAATTGGGTTTGTTTAGCCTGGAGAAGACTGAGAGAGGACATGATAGCAGTTTTCAAATACATAAAAGGTTGTTATAAGGAAGAGGGAGAAAAAATGTTCTTCTTAACCTCTGAGAATAGGACAAGAAGCAATGGGCTTAAATTGCAGTAAGGGAGGTTTAGGTTGGACATTAGGAAAAACTTCCTGTCAGGGTGGTTAAGCACTAGAATAAATTGCCCAGAGAGGTTGTGGAATTTCCATCATTGGAGATTTTTAAGAGCAGGTTAGACAAACGCCTGTCAGGGATGGTCTAGATAATACTTTGTCCTGCCATGAGTGCAGGGGACTGGACTAGATGACCTCTCGAAGTCCCTTCCAGTCCTACAGTTCTATACTTCCATGAAATTCATATGAAAATAAATGTGGGTCACGGTCTGATACTAATAGTAATGATGGAGTCAAATGTTAGTGAGTCACGTACATGATTGTGATCGGTAAACATAAATGCCAAAATAATTAGAAAAATACATTCTGATTCTTAAAAAAAGAGGTATAAAAAACCCTTAATCGAATGTGTTAAAATTAAGTAAACATGTTTTTAGTGGAGTGAAAAACAATTGACTAAAATAAAGTTAGACAATGGCAGTAACATAGAGTGTGTCTGTTAGAGAAAGTAATCAGATTTTATTTATTTATCTCTCCTAAAGACAGTGTACAAAGTATCAAACTTGTGTTTCTGATATCTGATAGTCCCAATCCCAGGTTTTGAGGTATCTTGCTGTATTATCTCCTTATTGTTCTAAACTTACATATAATTTTTAAATATGGCCTTACTTGATGTTTTTTTCTTTTTTTATATAGGAATTAGATACATTGCTCCTGTCAGCTAATTTCTAAATTATCTGCAAAAAAATCTATTTTTCAGGATATAGTTGCACCCCTCCATCAAAATCTGAAATTGTGCCTCTGGTGAGCCAGGAGTGGCCAGAAGGCTGAGGGATGACATTGGGCTCCAGCAAGATGCAGCCCCTGTGCACGGAGTCTGCCTTGAGCCGCAGGCCGAGCGTCAGTCACCACAAATTGCAGCAGCAGTGCAGAAGAAAGAGTTGCAATACACCACATATACCATGCCACCCTTACTTCTGCATTGCTGCTGGCAGTGGCATTGCCTTCAGAGCTGGGTGCCCAGCCAGCACCGGCCCCCCAGCCAGTGCTTAATTTGTGCTGGGGGCAGAGCCCCTGCATGACTTTCAATACAAATTAAGCACTGCAGGGAGGCAGTGGGGCCTCGAGGCGATGGGGGGTGGGGAGCCCACAAGGGCCTTGTGGCGCTTCCGATGGCCAGGGGTGCCAAAATACAAGTTCGCCCAGGGCACCATTTTCCCTAAGGGAGGCCCTGAATAAGGGCGGCCCTGAATAAGGGCATGCTGCCAAGGGAATGGTTGGGGATGTCCTGGGATTCATAACGTGACAGGTACTTATAGGTGTGCTGCTGACTGACAGGAGCTGGCCTGTCAGGGCCTCAGTTCGGGATTCAGGAGGATGCTCTGTCGGGATGCCCAGGCTAGCCTCCTTCACGGAGCCTGGGCTGGCTCATTTCCCAGATTCCTTCCGACTGGGTTCCCTGTGGGGCAACTGAAGATAGTGTGGCTTGGCTCGCCACAGTAGTAACACAGATTAAGGCATTGCCAGCCCGCTCTCTCTCTTCTGGGGTGATTTGCCAACAGGTCAGGTTATCTTCCACAGCTCAGTTGGTGGGTCTGATAGCGTACTTGTGACACTTTTCAATTTTTTTTCCCCATCGCTTGCAAAAAGGATTTGCAGTATGAATAACAAGATCTATGACCTGTTGGAGTCTCGAACCAGGGCAATTCATACTTACCCTAGTCCTCCAGGCCCTGTCAAAACTGAAATTACTGGACTGCCTCATTCCTTTCTGTGTCCAATGTGCGATGGCAGAAGTGAGCGGCATAGGAAGCAACTGTGCCTGACCTCTGTCAGAGTTTCCACAAGGTGGCCTCAGCAAAGAAGGCATTGTTGGGGTCATCGAAGATGGTTGATATCACCCGCTGCAAGGCATCCCAGTTGGACAGAACCGGACTGTTGGCTTCCTACATGGGAGAGGCACAGTCCAATCTCTCCCCTGTCAGCAGGCTAACTACCAGATCTACCTTGGCACGGTCAGTTGCACATGTCTGTGGTCAAAGCAAGGATAAGAGGTGGCACTGATTCATGAAGCCTTGAAATTTGGAAAAAGCAACAGAGGGTCCTGTGGCACCTTTGAGACTAACAGAAGTATTGGGAGCATAAGCTTTCGTGGGTAAGAACCTCACTTCTTCAGATGCAAGAAGAATACTTCTGTTAGTCTCAAAGGTGCCACAGGACCCTCTGTTGCTTTTTACAGATTCAGACTAACACGGCTACCCCTCTGATACTTGAAATTTGGAGTGGCTCCAATTGAAGCTCTCAGGCAGGACCAAGCTCGGGTGGACTTGCTCCCACAATATCTGATTCTCTGTTGCAAGCTGTGCATTCTGTGCCTGCAATGCTCTGTTGTCTACCTGGAGGTGGATCACTTGCTCACACAGTGCAGATGCCCCCGGGGTACAGGGAACTCCACTGGGTCCATCCTCAGCTGGAGAAATGGACAGTGGTCCAAGCAAGCTGCAGAGACTGGGGTGTGGGCATTTAGGCCTAAAAGTTGGAGTCAGAGACCTGGAACTGGAACCAGGGTCAGAGTCAGATACCACGCCAAAGGTCAGAGCCAGAGTCCGATTCAGGGGTAAGGTGTAGGAGAAAGGGCCTGGAGCAAGGCAGGAAAGGAGGAACAGGAAACAGACTGAAGTCTGGGATAAGGAAGGCAGGGCTCAGGAGTCAGGCTAGTAGGCAACATCCATAGCAGCTGCCGGATTCCTTTAGTGGCTCAGACAACTTCCTGTGCCTCTTTCTGGTTTAAGCAGAGTTTCCCAGCCAATTGGTGGGGCTGGGCTCCCCAGTCAGGAGCTTTGTGGACAGGGTCCTTTGGGAGCTAGAGGTTTGCTGGGCCCCCTTCTCCAGTCATTTCGGTAAGCTTCTGGGTGGTGGCTGTGGTCTGAGCACTGCCTCGGGCCCCTCACAGGGGCACGGTTTATATAAACACTGAATATCAGGATTGCAGGCCAGTTATGTGCATACTAGCCTTCCAAAGCAACAGAACCTATATACATCGAGGACCAAATACAGTGTGCAGTTATATATGAACAATCCTGCTAACTACACTGAGGAAAATAGCAAAGTAAAAACTTAGCTGTAGAGTAACAAGATCAGGTGAAACACATCAGGCATGTGCATTGGAAGAAGGCATTATAAGTGAATAATTTAATATAAAATGTATCAGAATGGCAGCACATAACTGAGCTCAATGGGGTAGCCTGGGTGTAACTGAGGGCAGACTTGTTATTGGCTCTGTTACTGCAGAGTTCTGTGTATATGGGCCATTAGCTTTTGGTGACAATTTGGCATCTTGTTTGTTTATCCGCTAACTTCCAGTTACATAATCACAACAGTTTTTATTTAAATGAGTAAAAGTGAAAAGGTAAATGTGTTGGTGGACACATAAAATATGTAAAGAAAGGAAGTCTCCGAAGGATAAGTCAAAGTTGTGGTGAAGTCGCAACCAGTGTGGGTATCACAGAGAAAAATCAAGATCTAAACAATTATGTGAAGAATCTTGAGCATCTCCCAATTTTCTTCTTTCTTTGCAAAGGTTTAGCTAAGGAGAATTACATAAGAGAAGTCTGGATGTCTTAATCACCATAATGAATTTTAATGAATTTTAATGTACCGCATGACTCTGTTCTTGGATGATTTTTATAGTAAAAAGGTACAGTTTGGAAGATAGGAACAAAAAATGGATGAAACTATCAATGTAGGTTAGATTATGCAAAACACAAATACACCTCTACCCTGATATGACGCGACCCGATATAACACGAATTTGGATATAACGCGGTAAAGCAGCGCTCCGGGGGGCGGGGCTGTGTGCTCCGGCGGATCAAAGCAAGTTCAATATAACGCGGTTTCACCTATAACACGGTAAGATTTTTTGGCTCCTGAGGACAGCGTCGTATCGGGGTAGAGGTGTAAGTGTCATTCTTCTCCTTTCACATAAATGATCGGTAAAAGTCACATGTTGGATCATAACAGGAGCCAATAATAAGACCATTTGCTGGAGGACTGTGATAAAGACAAGATGAGCTACAGAAATTAGACTCTTGTGCAGATCTGGTACCTGGACAGTGAAGTCTCAGCACTAGATCCCTTTGCATGACAGAACCTGCTGCACAGAGCCTGGTAATAACACTTAGCAATTCCATAGTGCTTTGGAAATGTTCATTAACTCATCCTTGCAACACCCTGCCGGGTAGCTAAGGAAGCAGGTCCTTCACTTTATAGACAAAGAAGCTAATGCAGAGAGGTTAAGGGCAGATTTTTAAAGGTGTTTAGGCCCCTAAGTCTCCTTGAAATAATTGAAATCTGGCCCTAAGTGATTTGTCTACAATGGGACAGATCTTCAGCCCCTCTTCTGGATCCTTCATACTGTTCAGGAAGCACAAAACAAGGATTTCCTGAATATGCCTGTGCATTCCTAAGTAATTTATAAGGTGAAGGTGAAAGGATCACAAATGGACAACGAAAGGCATCAAAAGAACAGTTATTCAAAGACCATGCCTAGTTAAGGATACTATTGTGTACTCAAAGCATTGCATGCTCAAATCTTTTCATGAGTGAGTGATCGTTGCACTTTTTCTGGAATAGGTGCCCATGTGTATAGGGTATGCTGAGTGGTACAAATTATTCAATGGCAAGGAAATAATCTACCCTTCCTAGCAATACTTGATGGAGCTAGGACAGATACCTAATCTGTGTTGCTTTTGGAGCTTGCTTGCAAATCTTCATGGTTGAGAGAGTTACCGTCCTCTCTTTTCCCCTGCGCTAACCCTCTCCAGTTGACTCCTTAAAATGCTTCTTTCCTTCTCTCTCTCAGTCACCACAGCTGGGATTTGGGAGGTCTCTTTGTATTAGAAAGTAATTGTCAAGTTGAGTCCTGTCTGGTTGATCCTATGCAGTCTGCTGGTATAGCAAAAGAAAGGAAGAGTCATTCAGGGTCTTTCCAGATGGGCCAGCTATGACTTTGAGTTCCTGAACTGGATGACTCCTGGTTAACCTGATAAGATCTGCCTTTTGTGAATGAGCCTCTACATGGACATTGGACACCTCCCACATCTCAAAGTTGAGGCCCATGTTGTTCTGTGCTTTACCTGTTGCACAGCACAGTCTCTAGGATAAATAGCATAGCGAATACCGTTTTTCTTTGTACCTCTTACAGGGTGAAATCAATGGACCTAGTGCTGATCTTGGTCAATGGGAGCTGCATTTATTCAGCATTCTTCAGGATCAGGCCCAGTGGGACTATGCAAGATTGGGCCCAAAGAGAGGGCCATTGTTTGATGTAGGGTCATGGAAAGGCAGGATAAAAAAAGATAGTTACATAGGTCCTATGAAGAACAATTTATTCAAATAGCACCTGACAAAAGAAGTATACTGTGGCAAGGCACCTCAGTCTCACCAGCCTCAGCTGCTTTTAGCCTTGGCAAGACAGGCTTGGGTAAAACAGTCCCTCTTGGTGGCACAGGGGAAGTCCATTCCTTCTCTCCACCAGTCTTTTTAGCTTGTTTTTCTCCCTTATGGGAGGAACTGCAGCCTCTCCTCCTGGTGAGTCTCACTGCTCCTAGCCTAGTAGCAGCAGAGGAAGGCTGGGTGGGTGTGTCCCTCTTCTCCCAACAGGGGAGGGGTTAAAAAGGTCTCAGGCAGCCCTTAGTTGGAATCAGCTGATCCTAATTGACCTCAGGTAACTCCCTCTCAGCTGATCCTAATTGACCTGTAGTTACCCCTCCTCAGTTGATAGGGAGGAGGGACTTTTAACTCTCTGAGACTGTTTTCTATTCCCCCCCCCAGCTGCCTGTTCTCAGTTTATCACAATACAGAGTGGGAAAGCTACTGTATTACAAGCAGAAATCAAATGTAAAGGAGTTTCAGATTAAAATGGAATACGTTTTGTTCTTGTTGGCATTGCTTCCTGACTCTAAACAGAAATGGAAATGGATCTAATGACATGAGGTTCAAATCCCAGATGGCTTATACCATCCTGTCGCCCACTGTGTGAAAATAATAAACTCTGCTTTTAAAAACAAATAGGTAGTGCCAGCCTGCTAGTGTTGCATTTAAAAGTTTTATTTCTGCCAAACTGCAGCAATTATCGGGGACTCTACCACATTGCATTTAGTATGATTATTCTCCTTCTTTTTTAAACACCATTGCATTTTGCAGCATGTACAAAATTAACTTTTATTTTATTAGAGTGAAATCTTTCTCAAGCAATCACTCAAGGGACAGACAAAAATCAGTTGCTTAATGGACATGGTCTTCTCACAGAGGTAGAGCACAGTTGTAGTCACTAAGCTTGGGGGGATAATTCAGGGCAATCTCTTAAAGAAGGCAGTTGCCTAATAAGAGTAGGCTCTTGTCCAGGTTTCACTCTGTTTTTAGAAAACAAAATCCTACTGACTCTTTTTATATTGACAAAATATATTTGTTCTTGTATACAAACATCATCTTATCAAAACAGATCTACAATAGTTAGCCTTATAGCAATCAGAAAGGGAGAGAGGAAGAGAATTTCAAATCCCTGTGTTACATTTTCTATGTGGGGCTGGGGGGTGAGTGTGGGGGGGTGTGATATGTCCCCCTCACTCCTGTCCACATAGTGGATAACAGTATACTCCTTTAGCTTAAGGGACAGAAGTCTATGCTTTAGTGCTAAAGGTCCAGGGTTTAAACCCTGCTGATGGCCTGTGGTGAGGGGAGTAAAAGCTTCATGCACCAAAATTGGACATGTCTTTGTGTAAACTGCCCACATATGTCCTGTAATTGCACACATCTGTGGATGCAAATATCCAATTATGTGACAAACATTATTATGTATGCAATGATCACAACTGCCACCAGAGTTTAAGTGTACAAACTCACGTACTTTTGCAGATGAAGAGATCTGATTTAAGAAAACACAGAACAGCAAAACTGAGCTCAGCTCAGAGAACAGAAATAATTTCTGAATTATCATTGTATCTAGGTCACTCTAATGCTACTCCATGATACAAAGTGATGCTAAACATGATGCAAACTTTAAGACAGAGCAAAGTAGCTCAAAGATAGCTGAGATGGTCGAGTTTTTGTTTTTGTTTTTGTTAGAGGATTATAGAATGCAGAGAAAGAAAATGCAGACTAGACAAAGTCTTAGAGCAAATAAATAGTCTGTTCACTGGCCCAGTTCCTCAGCTGCTGTAAATCAGCATAGTCCCATTGAAGTCAGTGGAGCCACACCGATTTACATTGAGTATCAGGCCTAAGTAGTAAAAGGCAATACATTGAATGGGCCAGATTTAGTCTGGGTGTAAGAAGGTGTAAAACAATAGAATTATATCTGTCCTGAGGCCAGTAATAAATGTGGCCCTGTGTCTCCACGGATACTGACCTTTTTCCATTGTCCAAAAATTCAATTTTTTCCCATGATTGATTGATTGATTTGGAACTGCCCGTGAACTGAAAAATCAGATGTGTTCCCCGTTCTAGTTGCAGTAAGTATTTGGAGTAAATAATGGAGTGGTTAATGGATGTAGATTGACAGTTTGGAGGCTGAAGTCTCCTATTTATCCACAGCAAGGGAACTGAAAGCCTCAAATATCTCCTGTCATTCATGTGAACCCTTGATGCTCTACAAAGAGTTTGAGGCCAGATGTCTTAGCTAGGAGGATGCAGCATACTAGGTGGTCTACATGTGTGCTGTTGATTTTTAATATTTACCTTCACTATTCTGCTATGTGGTCCTAAAAGTACCATTAGGCTCTGGCCCTATCCCCTCCCCCCACCAATCAAGAAGAATTAAAGAACTCTTGTGGTCACAGTCAGCCTCAACCTGCCCTTGATGGAACTCAGGCTAGCACTCTGAGACAAGCAGAGCTAGAGCCTAGGACTTCCTGAGCAGGCCATGTGGTAATGGCTTTAGAGTACTGCCTGCCTGAGCCCCCTGAGAAGGGAAGATGGGTTGGTTTGTTTCGTTTGTTGAAATCCTCAGGACTAACTCTTCCTTAAGCCATGCAAGAGGTCAGGAGCTGAGACTTCTTGTGGAGCCTAAAGGCTTGCTTTCCCCTCCTCTGTGTGAGGGTGCTGGCCTGGCACCTTATGGACTGTGAGACTATTTTCCTTTTCGTTAGGATTGTTTCCGCCCTGGAAGGGGTGGACTTGCTAAGAGATACAGCTGGAGGACTGTACCTTGTGACTGGACTACAAGCCTGCTATTGCTCAGGGAATGATGGATGAGGTAAGTGATGTGCCTGCCTTTGTCGCAAAGGGGAGACCTTGAGAGCAATCTCTGCCAGAAAGGGTGTAGCTACCCACCCTAGCTGGAACTCCAGGAGGGATTGTGCTGCACTAAGAATGTGGAGATGGTGAGAACATTGGGCCCACTTCCCTGTTCTCCTGGGAATGAGTTGTGCCCCTAGACGTGCATAGCAGGAGTTGTTCTTGTACTCTCTTCTCCTCCCACCCCAACACAAGGGCTGGGATTGTCCCTGGCATTGTGTGGGGTGCACATTATGAGCTCTCTGTACCTTCCCTACTTTCCTCCCACATTTGTACTTGCTGCAGAAGTAGAGCTAAGTGCTTGGCTGCAAGCCTGTGGTCAGACTGGAGGTGCACAGCTGAATGACCCAGTTTTCCATCATTGTGTTTTTCTTTCCTTGTTCTGAATTATTTAAAACCACATGCATACAGAAAAAAATATCTAGGGTTTTAAAATAGGCATGATCTAGTAGAGAAGGGAACTAGGAATTGGGGTTCCTGGGTTCTGTTACCAGCTCAGTCTCCAAATGACTGTAATCTTTGTGGGCCAATCACTTAGAAGGTCTCAATCCTGTGATGTGCTGAGCATCTCTGAGGAACACAATAGAAGTTGAGATCATTCAGCTCCTCACAAGATCAGATTCTAACATCCTGGTGTCTCCATTTATCCAGAAAACAAGCTTACCTAACCTGCAAGGAGGTGGCAGCTGAGATGTAATTAGTGTTTATTTTTATTGTTTGGTTTACTGTAGTTCCTAGAAGTCCTAGTTATGGATCAGGACCCCGTTGTGCTAGGTGTTGTACAGACACTGAAAAAGGAGATTGTCCCTGCCCCATGGAGCACGTACTAGAGATAATCACATGAAAGGCACCAAATAAGGGCAAAGTCTTGCTTATATAAGAAAAATCTTATCTGGTGAGTAATACTTTAACTGCAGATTTTATGTGAATCTTCGGGAGGTGAATTTAAATCCAGTGGCAAGTGATTTAAGTGTTTGGCAGCAGCAAGAAATGTTGGACAAAAAGTTTTAGAAGTGGGTGAGCCATTTCACTTGACACAAATCATTCTTCTCCCTGGTATTTCTTTTCCATTTTGTCGTCCTTGTTCTATACAAACTATAGGCAGCTCTGTCTGGCAGGCTGAGTAATCAAATTTTAGCTGAACATACCAGAGCGTGAAAGACAAATGCCTAGCCTGCAGCTGCATGCTCTGGGATTTGTTAATATTCAGCTGTTGAGGCCTTTTTTTAAAGCAGTCTTGTGATGGGCTCGGAATATCTTGCTGCCTCTTTAACTACATCTGCAGATTTGTAGGTTTGCTTCACTTTGTTCCTACCAGACTGTATAGCTGGTATGTAAACAGACCAATATCATATAGTCCTGGATCATCACCGCGGTGTAACAAGGCGGGATCTAGTCCACTATAACAGGAAGTCAGGTGTCCTCTAATAACCTGCTCATCATTGAGGGTATTGGCTTTCTAATTCCCATGAAAAACCACAGTTATTTTAGGATCGTTAAAATGAAGAGCAGTGGTCACTCCTTTCTGTTCACAACGGCTGGGAGAATTTCTTTGTACAAGTACATAATAAAAGCTGAGCCCTTTGCAACACATCTCCAGGAAAAAATATATAATCGTGCAAATACTGTTTATCCATTTTCCAAATTCTTCAACTTTATCAACAATAGTATTTACACTGTTTTTACTCAGGCAAACCTCTCGTTGGGCTAAAGGGAACAGTGATGTGAGCCTGGAGTCACTTCAGTGGAGTGACTCCAAATTTACATAAACTTAAAAAAAAAAAAAGGGGGGGGGGGGCAATTTAATGCTGAATGTTAAGACAGTAGAAACACTAAGTTCTTGTGCCTGCCTTTCATACGTGCATGAAAGAAGCAGTAGGAGGGGAGGATAGTCTAATGATTAGAGCACTGGACAGGGAGCTGGCCCTTATGGGTTCCATTCCTGGCTCTGCCAGTGAATTGCTGCGTAATGTGGCCTAAGTCACTAACACTTTCTGTTTCTCTGTTTCAGTTTCTCTGTTTTACGAATGCGGATATAAAAGTTCCTGAACTTACCTCAGAGGGTTTTTGTGGGATCTAATTCATCCAAGTGCTTTGAGGAGAGTGGATGAAGGCACCATCCCTGTGCAAAGGACTGTTATGGTGTAGAATGGTATCCTGAATTTAGAAACACTTTCCTTTTAGCTATTGGGAAGAATAAGGTTTTTATCCATTTTTAGCCATTAAAGAGGAGTCCCTCCACTTCCCCTCATGCATACCTTGGAGAGAGTAGGTTCAGCAGCCTTTATGTGTTGTCACAGGACTGCCATATCTGTATGGCACTAATGATGACTCTGAACAAGAGATGGTAGCATGTTCTCTAACTTCACAGCCAAGTCCTTTTGCACATACTTTCAGGTATTTGTAATGTACTTGGTCGTGAGATTTATTATGAAATAGGTTTCCAGACTGGTCAAGAGGAAATGCCCAGAAACATAGCTATATTGTAACTAGGGCTGTCAATTAATTGCAGTTAGCTCACATGATTAACTCAACAAAATTAATTGCGATTAATCGCACTGTTAAACAATAGAATACCAATTAAAATGTATTAAATATTTTTGGATGTTTGTCTACATTTTCAAATATTGATTTCTATTACAACACAGAATACAAAGTGTACAGTGCTCACTTTACATTATTTTTATTACAAATATTTGCACTGTAAAAATGATAAAAGAAATAGTATTTTTCAATTCACCTCATGCAAGTACTGTGGTGCAATCTCTTTATCATGAAAGTGCAACTTACAAATGTAGAATCATGTACAAAAATAACTGCATTGAAAAACAAAACAATGTAAAACTTCAGAGCCTACAAGTCCACTCAGTCCTACTTCACCCCAATCACTCAGACAAACAAACTTGGTTACAATTTGCAGGAGATAATGCTGCCTGCTTCTTATTTACAATGTCACCTGAAAGTGAGAACAGGGGTTCCCTGTTTGCCAGTCGCCTGCCCATCAGCAGTGAGTGGGCGGGTCCACTGGCCAACAATCCAGGTGTGCAAGGCTGGTGGGGGGGGGAAGGATGGGAAGGTGTAGAGTCAGCTGGTCCGTCAGCACAGCCCCTGCTGCATGCTGGCTCTTGGCCAGCAGGGCCCCGCCCTGCATCTCGTTTCCAGCCAGCACAGGCTGCAAGCTGCAGTGGTTGGTGAATTTGGGCAGGCAACAGGTGGTGGCCAGTTACATGTCACCTCTGCTGCCCAGATATCGGCCCTTTATGTGCTCCCTCTCTCGCTATCCTCTCCCTGCTTTGCCCCTTTGCCCTTCCCACCCCTCCCCCAGCCCCACTGCTCCTCCATATCACCCCCCGCGGGACACATCCCGCTCCCAGCGCTGTGCAGAGAACCAGCCCCTGGTCGGAGCGCTGAGCTCACCAACTGCCTGGCTGGCAGTCTCCTTCCTTCCCCCCCACTGCCTTTGGCTGGGCTGGTGCCCTGGGAAGGCCCAAGGCCCTCTGGCTCTGGTTGCTGGCCAGGAGGAGCTGAGCCCTGCATGTGCCAAAGCCCCACGCAGCGCTGGCACAGGGAAGCCTCTCCGCCCCTCAGCTAAGCTCTGGAGTGGTGGTGGGGAAGAGATTCCCAGCCTGTTCGCGCCCCGATCCTGTGGGCTCCACAGCAGCCCCCCAGGCAGGGACTTAGCACCCTCTTCACCCCACCCCACCACCCTGGATCCTGCCCCCAGGGAGTGTGGGGCTGCTCCGTCTTGTCCCCTAGGCACCCTCATCTGCTGAGTCACCTCTCTGGCTGGGTTCGCTGAAACCTCTGCAGTCAAGTTCCCCGGGCCCTGTTGCACAGTGCATCCTTAGGGCTTCGCCTTTTCCTGCTAGGGATCAGGAGGTGGCTGGGTTATGTTGGTGGCCAGCAGCAGCCTGGAGGTGTTAGCTGCCTTTTGACACTGTATGGGCAGGAAGGGACAAGCTGCTTCCAGCCAAGGGGGTGGGTGGGGGAAGAGATGAGCTCTGCAAAGACACAGGCCAGGTCATCCTTCCCCTGCAATTGGAAGCAGCTCCTGTCCCTTCCTTCCTGCACAGTGCCGAAAGGCTGCTGCTGGCCACAGTCTGGTGTGAATCCTGGCAGAAATCTGGGGGCGGGGCATGTGACCCTGCATGCACCCTTCCGCCAACGTTTTGCTTCAGGAAGATGCAGTACCAGGAGAGGCGGGCCCAACCTGGCATGGAGGACAGAGCACGCTGGACAGGAAAGGTCTGGTCATTTAGTTACTCCCCCTGTGTGTGTCACCTCTCCCCGTGGGGGGGGGGGAGGAGAGGGTGTGTGTGTCACCTCTCCCCGTGTGAACCTTAAAGATAAGAAGGTAAATAAAAAGAATCCAACTACGCAGTATTTCTTTTTAATAGGGGCTCAGTCAACTTGATGTTAATTTGAATGTTTATACGATTGATTGCCATTGAACTTGCTTGAATACAAGTAATTTTACCAGGTGTCCCATATTCAGCATAGGGAAATATGGTCACCCTATTTAAAGCAATATGGCTCCATCTCTGTGTGGCTTGAAAGCTTGTCTCTCACCAGCAGAAGTTGGTCCAATAAAAGATATTACCTTGCCCACCCTCTCTTTCTTTGACTGATCAGTGTTATGGTAGTGCCTAGATACCCCAGTCAAAAATCAGGACTCCATTGTGCTAGGTGATGTTCAAATAAGTAACAAGACAGACCCTTCCCCGAAAAGGACACAATCTACGTTTAAGATGAGATGCAATGGGTTGTTAAAACAGACAACTGTGGGAAGGATAAGGTGGGAATAACAGTGGTACCAAGTGAGAGGAGAAGGTACAGTAAAACATGTTTTTCATAGTAGACAGTGGATTCAGCTTGCATGTCGTCATTACCCATCCGCAGCATTATACAGGTATCCTACAGAGGTCAGTTTGAAGGATGGTAAGAGGGTGGCTGTGCAGATAGTGAAGCAGAATGTTTCCCATGCTAAGACTGTATGGAGACACTCATGGGAGAAGCAGGCCAGTGAGTGAGGGTGGGATTTTTGGCAAAGCTGAGGTGCAGTGATCATGCAGAGAGGATGCTGCTCCATCTCTTCAGGCTGAGGCTGTAGGTTCACTGCTAGCTCCAAGGATCCCAACATTGAGTGGGTCATTCTGGAAATAACAGCAAAAAAAAAACAAACTACTGGGACACGCTTTTGGTAACCACTTCCAATGCCATGAAATACTCAAGTGCCTCCCAACGTGACTGCTCTGCTTGAACAGATCAAAGCAAGGCTGCTCTTTCCCTATTGATCTGACTGAATAGGGATGTAATCTGTGATATGAGCAGCTGTAAAGAAGCCTGGTGCAAAGAGCTGGTAACCAGTTTCCACCTTGCTCCGACAATTGGAAGGTTTAGGGCTTGTTCCAAAATCCACTGGAGTTGGACTGTCTCCATTGATTTCAGTGGGCTTTGGATCAGGTCCTTAATGCACAAGGCAGAGTTTAATGTTTGTGTTCTTACTCAGTTTTCAAATCTACATGTCTAACAACGAATGAACGGGGGAGAGAGACAAACCCCAAGGTGACAGACTGACGAGGTTTCAGGGCAGATGTTGCAGAGAAATGTTGACTAACTCCAGCAGGCAGTGCAGAAGGGTGTCTTTGGATGGAATTTCAGTGTCTATGGCCATGGGGGCTCCCATTTAAAACAAGAGCACTGCACAAGTAAAACCTCTACCATCCACCAGGGAAACTGTCATTCTCAAGCAACAATTAGGCACGAAAAGATTCAGATGTTAGCAGTAATCCTAAAGGCTGAATATTTTACATTAATTGAGACTGCCAGCTACTTCACTTTCCTTTTTTATCTATTCTTGAGGCCCTTTGTTGGCAAAGCTGAAATAGGGGATGGGTTAAGCTAGTTAAACTGTGCTCTCAGGATTCCCTTGAGGCTGCACTTAAATGACACTAATTCAGATAGGGATACTTGGTAATGACTGATTATAGCCTGAAAACACTATTACCCCTTGTCTTTTGATCTGCTTACGGCAGCAACCTTATTTCCTTGATTCCAGAGCTCAGTTTCTTAAAGATGAAGCTGTTGGCTGGCCTGTTGTGCCTTACACCACTTCAAAGGAGATGGACTGAATAAATATAGCCCTGGTGAACAATCCTTAGCCTCTGCCTGAGATAGGAGGATCCTTCCTCATGGCTATGTATGCTGGTGGAATGCTTAGACGTAGAGGAGTTGGATAGTAATCAACATGTCTTGATATATGGCACAGGGGCCCATCTGTGAATCATTAAGGAATTAGAAGAAGCCCAGACAGAAAACATAGAAGGGCTGCCACTTTAAACTGTGCCTGGGCTAAATAAAACCAGTGTACATATCTACACCAAATCGAAAGAAGGCACGAAGATTAGTTTGTTTTTTAGTTCTGCCATCTCTGGGACTGTTGCTCAGGTGGCCCACGGGGCTAGCACTTCTATTTGTGATTAGTCTGATGGGAACTTGATGGTGCACATTGCAACTAGGTCCATATTTGTCTCTTCATTCTTATATCATTACCACAAAATGGCAAAAGTCCTCTTCTATTGTTTTTCAGATGGAAAAGGACCTGGGGATTACCGTGGACGAGAAGTTGGATATGAGTCAACAGTGTGCCCTGGTTGCCAAAAAGGCTGATGGCATATTGGGCTGCATTAGTAGGAATATTGCCAGCAGATCAAGAGAAGTGATTATTCCCCTCTATTTGGCACTGGTGAGGCCACATCTGGAGTACTGCGTCCAGTTTTGGGGCCCCCACTACAGAAAGGATATGGATAAATTGGAGAGAGTCCAGCAAAGGGCAACAAAAATTATTAGGAGGCTGGGGCACATGATTTATGAGGAGAAGCTGAAAGAACTGGGCTTATTTAGTCTGCAAAAGAGAAGAGTGAGGGGGGATTTGATAGCAGCCTTCAACTACCTGAAGGGGGGTTCCAAAGAGGATGGAGCTCGGCTGTTCTCAATGGTGGCAGATGACAGAACAAGAAGCAATGGTCTCAAGTTGTAGAGGGGGAGGCCTAGGTTGGATATTAGGAAACACTGTTTCACTAGGAGGGTTGTGAAGCACTGGAATGGGTTACATAGGGAGGTGGTGGAATCTCCTTCCTTAGAGGTTTTTAAGGTCAGGCTTGACAAAGCCCTGGCTGGGATGATTTAGTTGGTGTTGGTCCTGCTTTGAGCAGGGGATTGGACTGGATGACTTACTGAGGTCTCTTCCAACCCTAATCTTCTAAGATTCTATGATTGATTTTTTTGGGGGGGGAGAGGTTATAATTAAGGCTAAGATTTAATCACAGATTTTTTTTTTTAGTAAAAGTCATGGACAGGTCATGGGCAAAAAACAAAATCATGGCCGGTGACCTGTCCCATGCCTTATACCATAAATACCCATGATTGAATCTTGGGGAGGGGACGGTGCTGTGAGCGGGAGTGCTGTGGTGGGGAAGCCCTGGGGGGCCCGGTGCCGCTCCTGCTGGGGGTGAGCCCCGGGGGCCTGTTGCCGATCTGACCACCGCTGGGGTGGAGAGGGAAGCCCCAAGCAGCCAGAGGCTGCTCTGGCCGCTGCTGGGGGAGGGAAGCCCTAGGCGGCCAGCAGCGGCTCCAGCCGCTGCCGGGAGCGGGGAGCCCCAGGGGGCCAGCGGCCACTCTGGCCACCCTGGGATCACTGCCAGGAGCCCCTGCAGTGGGGCTGCTCCTGCCGTCTCTGGGACTGTTGCTCAGACGGTTCACGGGGCCAGTTGCATCGGCCGCCGCCTGGGACTGCCAGAGCAGCGACTGGTGTGGCTGGCTGTGAGCCGTCTGAGCGGCTAGCTGCAGAGCTGCTCCAGCAGTGACCAGTGTGGCTGTCCCCAGGGCCAGCTCCTCGAGCAGCCCATGGGTCAGCCACACCAGCTGCTGCAGAAGTCACAAAGATGGCAGGAAGTCACGAAATCCGTGACCTCCGTGTCAAACACGGCGCATTAGTTATTATTAGTTTCCCTGAGAAACAGATGTGTTAATGCTTGTGTAGTTTTCTGAAAAGCAGTGTGTGTGAGGCTTATAATATGGTGTGATGTTATCTGATTAAAATATGATCATGTAGATCATGGTTGCACCGATGGTTATATATTTGCAACAAATTTTGTATAAAATGTGGCATGTAAGATGTCTATGAAAAGGTTATGTTTCACGGATTGTGATTATGCTATCTGTATGCATGTATCACTTTAAAAACAGGATGTCTGGTAACCCTAGCCCTATAGGTCACAGTAGCCCTCTGTCAGGCCCCTCCCTCCTACACAGGTGGGTGGGCGGGCAGAAGCAGGGTATGATGGGTTGTCCCCCTTTAATATGCCACCTGATGTGCTGAGATACCACTGAGTCCACCTGTTCTGCCAGCCTGGGCACCCTTTTAACCTGTCTTGCTGAGCCAGGCTATTAAGCCTCCTCCAGTGCACAGACAGGCAGGGCCACACCCAGCTGCAGAATGAAACAGACACTGAGATCAGCTCTGGAAAGACTGAGCTTAAGGGACTTGCCCCAGCACTCAGGTGCCCACCTCCCTTGGAGTGCAGACCCAAAGGTGTATTATTAAATCCGTCTCCTCCCTCAATTTGGAGGGAGGTATGCACAGCCTCTTACCCCCCAATTATGAATTGCACAAACTGAGTTATATTATAAACAAGAAATAAGTTTATTAACTACAAGAGGTGAATTTTAAATGAATATAAGAGATAACAGGCAGAACAATGCAGATTACTGAGCAAATAAAACAAAACACGCAAACTAAACTTGATTCACTAAAGAAACAGATTACAAAATGTAATTTCTCACCCTAAATATTGAATTTAGGCAGGATACAGAGTTTCTATAGTACCAGTTATTTCTTTTTGCAGACTGGACCCCATCTCAGTCTGGACTGTCCCCTGCCTGTCCCTTCAAGTTCTTTCACCAGTCCTCCTTCTTGTGTAGACGATGGAGGAGCATCCTATTTGCCTTCATCCCCACCCTTCAATAAGATTTACATAGGGCGGGAATCCTTTGTTTCCCAAACTTGACACACACACCCTTCCCTTTTTGTGGAAAGTTACAAGAAGTCCAAGATAATGTTTAGCATCAGGTGATAAGACCACGTGACCTAGTAGTGTCACAGTTACCTCCCAGGAGGGGGAGAGATTAGCATCTTCAGTCTTGTTGTTCCTTCCTGATGGCCCATCAAATCTGCTGGCCTGTGGTTCGGTGGGTGTCTTCCTAATACACACCCAATTGTAATTGTTACATAGTCCATATTCCTAACTTTAGATACAGAAATGATACATGCATACAAATTGGATAATCACATTCAGTAAACCATAATCTTTCCAGTGATCTCTTACATGAGCCATTTTGCATAAAGTACATCTGTTATGTCATATCCATATCATAAGCATATTTTCATAAAGAATATGGAGTGTAATGTCACCAAGGGAGCCAAGACGTGCTTCCCATACACTGGCTAGAAAAGCTGAGCTGGCACGGAGTGGGAAATAACTTGCTTCAGGCATAGATAAGTAGCAGATAACTTTCCCCTAGAGCAAGGATGGAAGTTCCTTCTCTGTTGTGTTCCTCAGATGCCATAGCTGTACGTGCCCCATGCTACAGGCTGGGAATAAATTTGTAATCTATCCCTAAATCAACTATTTGTCATGGTATGGTACTGGCAGGAGCACAGAGAGGCAACTGGGGTGAGCACTTTATTTGTAATAAGTGACACAAGTCATCACTATTTCCAGGTGTAGGGAGATATAATGTGCCTTTCAGGTGCCAGAACAATGTTGTCTCTAGGTGGAGAGGCCAATGTTCCTCTCATGTATGGGAGACCATATTTGGTGTCTTCTCTTTATTTAAAAAAACAACAACCAAAAATACATAGAAACTTGAGAGGGAAAAGAGCTCTTAGGTTTTCTAGTCCATTGTTCCCTAGAGAATATTCAAGTGGTTTGTTCGGGCTAGCTTTGAATGTCTCATGCGATGCGGCTCCCATCTTGGAATATAATTCACTTCGAACCAAGGATTGAACAGTTCATCTGCTGGCAGTGACAACAATATACTGTGTTTGTACAGATTAAGTGCAAAGAATTCACTCCTTCCTGTCTAACACTGTGTCCAGTAAGTAAAGCAGTGGTTCTTACCATGCCAGAGTGGTGTGGCCCTGAGTTAGTTTCAGTGAAGGGAGTGGGGTGGTCGCCTCCTGGATTTGAAGGGAGTGTGCTACATAGTTTTCATTTTATCTATGCATGATTAAAACATTTTTAAAGTAAATCTTGGCTCCTACAGTGGGAACCACACAGATGCAAAGCGAATGGAAAGCTTTTTTTGCTGCTATGTCACCACTTCCTGTGGCCTGGAGAATAGATTTATCTCAGGATCGTCTGCAGCACAGCAAAGACATGAATTATCGCTGGCAGAAATAAAGAGGAAAATGTACAATGTTAGTATTGTTTGTTCTTTGCTTCAGTTTGGGTGCTCTTCTTTTTCTGAAAGCTTGTTGCTGACTGTCCTCTTTCCTTTCTTTAAGGAAGTGTAGACAAAGGCCCCAAAAGCATAAGCAGTGAGGCATACACTGGCCTACCAGCAGGGGTGGCCAACCCAATCCTGAAGATAGCCCAGGGCAGGATGACATGTTGGAACTGCCCCGTGTGCTGTAATGTGCTTGTTGCTGCTGTTTTTTCTTGGAGCAGGCTGAATGTTGCTATTGTGACCACTTGGGGCTTCCTTTAAATGGCTGTATATGCACTTTCTCCTATAACCACCCCCTACTTGCTTGGATTTCTGCCTTATTGACAATATATTTTCATGGCTCTTACGCTTGTATGCAAAATTGCATGTTCCCCTAACACACTACAGGTACTTCTACTTGCATGCAACTGTTGCATTCAGACTCCTCTCCTAACTCACCTGCCTAGCCACATTCATTATTCTAGCCCAGTCTCAATGGAAGTACAGTAGCAAATCATAGGATGAGACACTGCTCAGTATATGCAGCTTTTTAATACAAAGTTACAAAGGGTGAGGAGACAAGATTTTTTTTTTTTCCACTTCTGAAGACCTAAATTCAAGTTCTTCCTTGTTTCATAGGTGAAATGGTTTGGTTTCTAGCTCCTTGGGAATATTTGTATGTTATCTCTCACAGCCACACTCTTCAGCACAATGTCAGTCTTTGCTCAAGACAGGCCTCATTCTGTGACTTCTAGGGCTTGTCAAAATTTCTGAAGCTGTTTTTTCAATAGAAAATTGGGTTTTAGTGACAATTTTTGCGATTTTTGTATCTGCTTTCTGCAGAAAACGAACGTTTTGTGGAAAAAACAAACTCCCCAAACTGAAAAGTTGTTGGCAGAAAACATTTCCATCTGTGGGCCCCCACCCAAGCACCCCCTTGAACAAGGGGTGCCTTTGCAGAGCCCTGCCCTGTTATCCCCTCTTTCAGGCCACCTTAAATTCCGCACAATCTTGCTCATCTACTCTGAGCTCTTCTTGGGGTCTGGCTTCTTTAACACAAAGTTCTGGGGAAAAACTTTAAATCTTCCACACAGCCTTTAGCTGGGCACAGTCCCTCCTGCTTGAGATACTGGTCCATCTTGCTGTCTGAGAAGCCCACTCTCTTCAGGGACTGCTGTAGGAGACCCCCTTCCTCTATCCTCCCCGACCCCCTTAACTGGCTCAGCTGGCGGCACTTGTTCTGGCACAAGGGAGTTGGACCTATTTCCATCACAGGGGGCCAGCCACCCAGTGACAATCCAGCCATGTCACTGCAGTCCCTTAGGGAAGTTGTAATTTCAGTTGCCTCATGTCCCCATTCTCATCTGTGGGCTGGACTCCCCACCCAGACTACCTCTCCCATGGTTCACCACCTCCACCCACCTTGAAGGGAAACCATGGTGCATCATCACAGGAGATATAGTCTGACTGATGGAGCCCGGCTGGTAGAGGAGAATGGGAGTGTGAGGCACCCAAACTACAACTCCCATGAGCCAGGCATTTCTGAATTGAAATAGTTCAGGCTTTGGGGTAGCCTGGTTGTTTTTTGCTGAAAATGCAAAAAAAATGGTAGGGGAGAGAACAATTTTCTGACCAAATCTCAGTGGCGTAGCAAGCATGGGATATTGGGGTGGGTCCTGACTTTGGGTGGGTGGGCAATTACAGGGGGCTGGGAAGGCAGGAGGGATTGGGGGCACATCTCCCCCCACCCCCTGCAGCTGGCCTTGCGGAGGGTAATGGACCCTCTGGCCAGGGCTCCCCTGGGTGTGCACCCAGCTCCAGGAAGAGATGCTGCTCTCCAGCGCGCACAGCTCCCAGCTTCCTTCCAGGTCCCACCACCACATGCTGGGCCCGGCTCCCCCAGCCGGCGGGCCTACTTTTTTCACTATCGCCTCTACTCCCACTGCCTGCCTGCCCGCTCGCTCTCTTGCACTCCTCCTAGTGGCGGATTAGCCACTGGGCCAACCTGGGGCCCTGGAAAAACAGACACTCCCGCGCACCCACCTGCTCCACCTGCCGGGGAGCAGGGTGGGAGCGCAGGGGCTTGCTCCACTCTGCCCGCCCCACCGGCACTCCAGCATGGGAGTGGGGTTGGGGCACAGGGGCTTGCCCCACTCTACCTGCCTGCCTGGCACTTCAGCTGGGGTGCGGGGGCTTGCCCTGCTCCACCTGCCTGGCCCTGGCAGGAGTGCTAGGCAGGCAGAGTGGAGCAAGCCCCTGCGCACCGGCTGGAGCGCCGGGCAGGTGGGTGGAATGGAGCAAGCCTGCACCCCAGCTGAAGTGCCAGGCGGGCAGGCGGAGTAGGGCAAGCCCCTGTGCCCCAACCCCACTCCCAGGCTGAAGTGCTGGTGGTGCGGAGCAGGACACGCTCCCTTGTCCTGACCCCACTCCCCAGCTGGAGTGCCGGGAGGGTGGAGTGGGGCAAGCCTCTGCGCCTGATCCCAGGTGGGTGGAGCAGGGCAAGTGCTGGGGCATGAGCAGAACCAGGACTGAGGGGTGGGCCTGGATGCTAAGTGGCCCGCCTATGGCTACGCCTCTGCCAGATCTACTTCTACAGCTTAAGACTAGCAGAAGTGCAGTAACTTACCCATTGCCTCCCTACGTTATAGCTGCTTCTAAGCATTGTGTAAGATTATTTTCTCAAACAGAAGTTCACCCAAAAACAAGTGTGTGGGGGGCAGGGGACAAATGCACCTTCCTTTTAAATTACAATATTCAAATTTCAATCTGTGTTCAAATTTTTATCCTATAACAAGAATGTCCTTTTCCTGCTCAAAGAGCAGCATTTGATGTTCTATACCTGTTATGAAATTTAATGATCGAACGTTAGCTTTATGCAAGGGACACTTTTTTAAGCAAGTACTGTTGTGTCAAGGTTCCTTCCCCACTCTGAACTTTAGGGTACAGATGTGGGGACTTGCATGAGAAGCTCTAAGCTTAACTACCAGCTTAGATCTGGTTTTGCTGCCACCACTCCCAAGTGCTAACTCCCTTCCCTGGGTAGCCTTGAGAGACTTCTCCACCAATTTCCTGGTGAACACCGATCCAAACCCTTGGATCTTAAAACAAGGAGAAATTAACCATTCCCCCTCTTTTCCCCCCACCAATCCTGATGAGTCCAGATCCAACCCCCTTGGATCTTAAAACAAGGAAAAATCAATCAGGTTCTTAAAAAGAAGGCTTTTAATTAAAGAAAGAAAGGTAAAAATCATTTCTGTAAAATCAGGATGGAAAATAACTTTACAGGGTAATCAGATTCAAAGAGCCCAGAGGAACCCCCTCTAGCCTTAGGTTTAAAGTTACAGCACACAGAGGTAAACACTCTAGCAAAAGGTACATTTACAAGTTGAGAAAACAAAGATAAACCTAACACGCCTTGCCTGGCTGTTACTTACAAGTTTGAAATATGAGAGACTTGTTCAGAAGATTTGGAGAGCATGGATTGATGTCTGGTCCCTCTCAGTCCCAAGAGCGAACAACCCCCAAAACAAAGAGCACAAACAAAAGCCTTCCCCCCACCAAGATTTGAAAGTATCTTGTCCCCTTATTGGTCCTTTGGGTCAGGTGTCAGCCAGGTTACCTGAGCTTCTTAACCCTTTACAGGTAAAAGGATTTTGGAGTCTCTGGCCAGGAGGGATTTTATAGTATTGTACACAGGAGGGCTGTTACCCTTCCCTTTATAGTAATGACATGTTGGTATCATTCAAACATTCTGTAACAGGCGCTACATCACAGATGAGGTGAACTGACTGAACAGACTACTTAAATGTTTTCGCCTTTTGGCAACTTGCTAACAAAAGAAAGCAAGAGCTGGACTGCCAGTACCTCGTTCAGCTCTTGCAGTGCTGTAGCTTTCTCTTTATCATGGACAGAAAAGGTTTCCTGTTAGGTTTTGAGAGCAGCATCTCTTTGTCAGTCACGTTACAGTTCATTCAAGTTTGCAGTGTTTGTTTTCATTTAAACATTGGTAATGATTAATGAAAGAGTGCTGGGGAATGAACAGTTTTCAATGTATCCAGAACACAAGGACCTGTAGAGCAAGCATCCCTCCCACAGCCATCCTTGCATTCCTCCCAGAGTATGACGACATGGCAACTGGGAGGTGTGAATCCCAATTTGCACAGACATACAGGTGCTGGCTGGGCTCCAGCTAGTGCCTAACTATAGCAGTGTGGCTACGGCAGCTTGGGCTCGCTGCCTGAGAACACACCCAGCGCGTCAGGCAGAATTGTACTTTGGCGGCCAGCCTGAGCTGCTGTGGCCATGCTGCTATTTTTAGGCGCTAGCTTGAGCAGAGCCAGCACGTGTATGTCTATCTGAGCTGCAAATCACAGCTCTTAACTGTTGTGGAGAGACATTGACAGCTGAAATACACTTCAGTGCAGAAGGGTTTAAGGGCTAGATTCACACAGAGACTTAGGCTTTGTCTACACTACCAAGTTTTGTCGACTACACTTATAGCGACACCCAAAAGTTGACTTAATAAAAATCAGAAAAGCTTGTTCACACTAGCCCCCTCTGGCAACAGATCACGTCCACACTGGGGGCACCGTCATCGACAGTGGGAGCAATGCACTCTGGGTATGTATCCCACAGTGCAGGGCGACACCTTCTGTCACTAGGAGTTATAGGAAGGCGGAGTGGGTCGCGACGCATCTTGGGACCTGGCTATATGTTCCGTGATGCATTGCTTTGTGTCCCAGCACTCCTGGGCTTCCGGCTTGCTTTTGCGGCACCCCGACATCTTTGTGAGAAGGGATGGATCCTGCACTTCGCTCCTATGCTCTGTTAAGAGTCATGAGGACATCGCACATGGCAGTGCAGTTATTCGCGAAATTACTGACAGAGGAAGACTTGCAGGCGCCTAACATTCTGCGTGATATGGATAGCAGCAACTTTACATTGGTTTTGGCATTCACAGAGCAGCTGCATATGGTAGACCGTCGCTTTTGGACTAGGGAAACCAGCACTGAATGGTGGGATCACATAGTCATGCAAGTGTGAGATGAAGAGCAATGGCTACTTTCGGATGCGTAAACCACCTTCCTGGAACTGTGTGCTGAGCTGGCCCCAGACCTGCAGCACAAGGACACCAGAATGAGAGCTGCCACATCCTGAGTGAAACCCGGGCTAAAAGTTTGGTTGGAAGCTGCTCCTCTTCTCCCACCCAGGAATATCTTGTGCATCTGACTCCAGGACAGTGCTTGCTGCTGAGAATCTCAAGCAGGGATAGGCACCTCCTTCCAGCCCAGACTTGAATGCTGCACTCCCTGAGAAGGGTGGGACTTAGGACTCACCCCTCTCCCATTGGCTAGCTTAGGTGGCTCAGTATGCTGGCTTCTGTGAATCCCATTCTTAGGTGCCTATCTCCCTCCATATGTTGTGGAAGACTGAGCATCTAACTCAAGCTTTGAATCCCAGCGCTCTTTAGGCACCTAGGGAAAGGGGCGGAGAGAGAGAGGCATTACTCCTTTGTGAATCTAGCTTAGGCTTTAAATGGTGGAAGGATAAGAGATGCATAGGTCTGATTCTGCTCAGAGTTGAATATTGGCTAGTGCAGTAACCTCTTTGTATGCAAAGGGGAGAGTGGGGCCTTGGATACTAATCTGGAGAATAAGTATCAGAGGGGTAGCTGTGTTAGTCTGTGTCCACAAAAACAATGAGGAGTCCAGTGGCACCTTAAAGACTAACAGATTTATTTGGGCATAAGTTTTCATGGGTAAAAAAACCACTTTTTCAGATGCACAGAGTGAAAATTACAGCTACAGGCATAAATATATATTGGTACATGAAGAGAAGGGCATTACCTTACAAGTGGAGAAGCAATGTTGAAGGCCAATTTAGTTAGGGTGGATGTTGTCCACTCCCAATAATTGATGAGGAAGTGTCAATACCAAGAGAGGGAAAATTGCTTTTGTAGTGAGCCAGCCACTCCCAGTCCCTATTCAAGCCCAAATTGGTGGTGGTAAATTTGTAAATGAATTGTAGCTCTGCAGTGTCTCTTTGAAATCTGTTTTAGAAGGCTTTTTTTGTTGAAGAATGTCTACTTTTAAATCTGGTATGGGGAGATGGAAGTGTTCTACTACTGGTTTTTGTATGTTACCATTCCTGATGTCTGAATTCTGCGTAGACTCCTCCTAATGGTCGAAATGACAGACTGGACTTCTACATAGAGTGCTTCCGTAGATGTGCACAGACTGAAATTGTGAACAAACAGCATCACTTGCCCCATAACCTCAGTTGTACAGAACGCAACGCCATCCACAGCCTCAGAAACAACTCTGACATTATAATCAAAAGGGCTGACAAAGGAGGTGCTGTAGTCATCATGAACAGGTCAGATTATAAACAGGAGGCTGCCAGACAAAAGTTTATGCTCCAATAAATCTGTTAATCTGAAGAATGTGTTGCATGTTCTGTCTATAGCAGGGGTTGGCAACCTGCGGCACGTGTGCCAAAGGCGGCACGTGAGCTGATTTTTAGTGGCACTCTGCTGCCAGCTGGGGTCCTGGCCGCCGGCCCTGCTCAGCCCGCTGCCGGCCTGGATGGACGGAACCCCGGGCCGGCAGTGGGCTGAGTGGGGCCGGCAGCCGGGACCCCGGCTGGCAGGGGCCGGTGGACGGAACCCCAGACCGGTAGCGACCTGAGTGGCTCAGCCTGCTGCCAGCCTGGGGTCCCAGCCGCTGGTCCCGCTCAGTCTGCTGCCAGTCTGGGGTTCCGTCCGCCAGCCCCTGTAAATGTAAAATGTATTACTGGCACGCGAAACCTTAAATTACAGTAAATAAATGAAGACTTTGCACACTTCTCAAAGTTTGCCGACCCCTGGTCTATAGCAACTGTACAAATGTAAAGGAAACTTACCACCTTGAACATTCTGATTCTACCCCAAGCCATTCTCCTCGTGACATTTTGTGGCTTAGAACTACACATGGAAAAAAGAAATGTACCGGCCTGAGCTCCAGTAAGTACCCAAACTGACCTTGATCCACTGTCCCAGAAGTTGTGTATCCCAAAGAAGGAACAGGTACGGATCAGCAATGCTCAAAGCCATTATAAAAGCATTGCAGGCTTCTTTTTTTATTCAATATACTGTGTATATCTCTTGGCACTCAGAATCTCCAACACTTGTTAATTAATCTGCTTTCTTGTACTTCACTGTGCTTTGGATTGGCACCAAAGCCCAAAAGGGAAGAATCCAGCTGTCAAAAAATGAATGTCTATAATGAATGTAAGGCGTGGACAGAAACAACATAATTGTCACATTGCACCTAGGACACAAAAGCCATTATTGTTCTTTAGTATTCTAACAGGGAAAGGGATATTTCTGAAGGGCAGGAGGTCATGGTAAAGGGAGACAACGACATGAAATGCTGTCACTGCACACTGAACATATTGGGTTGGAGTTGAGAGCAGAAAGGATTTATAAAACTTTAATAAACATTCAATACATTAGAAAAAAAAAAAATCTAGACATAAATTAACTAAATAAGGCTAGTCTGGGCCCAGTCGTCTAGTAATTGGAACACTGCACTAGAAACAAGGAGCCTGAAGTTCTGTTCATGGCTTTGATACTGAATTTCTGTGTGACCTTGGCAAGTCACTTTTTCTATTAGTTTTGGATCAGGCCAAGTGTCTTGGTGCCTCAGTTTCCCTATCATTAAAAGGGATAATGCTAGTTGCCTAATTTACCCCACAGAAGTGTTGTGAGGCCTATGCAGTCCATGTCTGTAAATTGCTTTTGAGACCCTGGAATGGAAGCTTATAGAAATGCTTTGTATTAACTAGCAATTATTATTTATACTGTTGCCCCTTTGCTCAGTAGAAGGAGATTTTGGAGCCTTGTAAGTCAGTTTCCCATTTAGAGCAGAAATGGGTGATAGGTACTTTCCTAGAGTAACTCCTTTATTTACCACGTGTGCACATGACCTGTTCTCTCAAACAGCAGTGGTAACAAACTGCACCCATACCTTTTGCAGAAATCACAAGCTTGACCTATGCTTAAGTTATGGAGGTGTAGCTACAGCAGTCAGGTGTCTGTGGAAGAAAACTTTTGCGCTCCTGACTGGCATAGTTACACTGACAAAACCCCCATTGTATGTAGAGTTATGTCAATAGAAGAGAGCTTCTGTCAACATAGGTAGCATCATATGGAGAGGTGGTGTTCATACAGGGACAGAAACTCCTGGCAGTGTCTTGTCTACACTGGGGACTTGCCTATGCTATGGAGATAATGCCGGCATAGCTATGTTGCTGTAACTATGCTGGCATAACCTTGTAGTGTAAACACAGCTTACACCATCGAAAGGGTTTTTCCTGCCAGTGTAGAAACCCTGTCTCCCTGAATGAGGACGGAAGCATTCTTCTATCCATCTAGCTGTGGCTACAGTGGGAATTAGTCAGCATAGCGATGTCACGGAGAGGTGTGTGGGCTTTTCATGCCCCTGACTTATGTAGCTATGATGACTTAACAGTTAAGTGTAGACTAAGCCTGTGCCCTTTTTCTCCCTCTTCCTGTTCAGTTTCAGCTGGGAGCCCCCTAGTCCAAGGCTCCCCTTAGATTGCCTGGTCTGGAACAGTAGTGGCCTAGTATTAACCCTCCTTTTGTGCAGCGCTGTAACACAAAGGAAATGCAGGAAGGTCTAATGGCCCAGACAAAGAGTGGTTTAACTACCAGTGCTGTGTATGGTATCTCTTTCTAGGGGGAGTTTGAGCATGGGTGCTTATACATTAGTGACCCGCGTGTGCAAACCGTTTTGTCACAATGTATGGTATATATAGCCTATACCTACTGATTCTTGTGATGTCAGGGGAGATATGGTGTCTGTGAGGGTGCCCTGGAACACCATGAGGGACTTGTGTAAATCTATATTTTAAATGGGCAGAGATGAGAAATGTCTTGTACACTCAAGCAGAGGAGGAGGTTGTGCAACTGATAAAGAAAGGAAGCTAAACAATGGCTCACTTGATGGTTCACAGCCCTCTGTCATGGCTCCTGAGAAGACAGTTATATTAGCTCAAACCAGCCTAAACATTCAAAAATTAACCAGATGAGGCAGAGAAAGCAATAACTCTCATTCTCCTGCAGCCACAGGAACTCTAGCGGAGGCTAGTAATGATCATTCATGTCACATATTTTCCAGTTTCATTGTGTAACTACAGAATGCCAAATTGAAGTCACTGGTCCTGTCACATGAATGCACAGGCAGCCCTTGCACAGAATTGTGGAGGAGATGTTGGGGCTCTTTTTCAGCAAGAAAGTATCTAACATTCCCAATACTTTTTCTGCAAAATGACAACCAACACATTACTTGTGTGACAGACCCAGAGCAGTGGGGTACAGGAGTCTGGTAGAGGGCAAATATACTGGTCACTGGATGAGTAGTTTTCTGTTCCCTGAGTGACCAGAGCAGGGGCTGCACTAGAGTAATCAGGAACCTGCTAGAACCAGTTAAGGCAGGCAGGCTAATTAGGACACCTGGAGCCAATTAAGAAGAAGCTGCTAGAATCAATTAAGGCAGGCTAATCAGGGCACCTGGGTTTTAAAAAGGAGCTCACGTCAGTTTGTGGTGTGAGTGTGAGGAGCTGGGAGCAAGAGGCGCAAGGAGCTGAGAGTGTGCTGCTGGAGGACTGAGGCGCACAAGCGTTATCAGACACCAGGAGGAAGGTTCTGTGGTGAGAATGAGGAAGGTGTTTGGAGGAGGCCATGGGGAAGTAGCTCAGGGAGTTGTAGCTGTCATGCAGCAGTTACAGGAGGCACTATAGACAGCTGCAGTCCACAGGGCCCTGGGCTGGAACCCGGAGTAGAGGGCAGGCCTGGGTTCCCCCCAAACCTCCCAATTGACCTGGACTGTGGGTTCTTCCAGAGGGGAAGGTCTCTGGGCTGTTCCCCGACCCACGTGGTGAATCTCTGAGGCAAGAAAATCCGCCAATAAGTGCAGGATCCACCAAGATAGAGGAGGAACTTTGTCACACTTGGAATTGAAATTGTTGCTGGTGAGGGAAAAATAATTAAGATCTCATTAATATTCTATTTATACAGCCAAGAAAAGGAAGAGAATATCAGAGGAAAGGTGATACATAGGACAGCATTCTCTCAACTTCAGCCTGTCATTAGGCTGAATTACCATAGGTGATTGTACAATATATTTCATTCAATCACACAAGAATGATTTAACACTTTCCCTTCTGCTTTTCACTGATGTGAATAGATTAAATTCATATACACTACTGCAGAGATGGACTCCAGGTACCCCCCTGGCAGTAGATTCATAGATGTGAGTGACTCTTTCTGCTGGGTTTTGTCATCTTTTGACAGATGACCATTATTAACTATTATTGTAATGATGGAATTTTGATGTCTGTGACATATCAGGTATAATTCAGACCAGTGGGTGAGGGGCTGTGTCATCCCTGCCCCGCAACCTTGGGTGCCTTACAAAGCCTTGCTGAAGTAGCTCCCACCTGGGCCACTCACCAACAGCCTTCCAGCATACAAGTCACACCCTGAGTATCTATGTGTAACTGCAGCCTGCCAGTTACACCCTGGCTCTCACCAGCCTTGATTATACTGCAGAGTGACCCCAGCATACCCCCAGTCCTGGATCCTCCCCCAGAAATATGTCTTATACTGCCCAGCCCTCTCCTGGGCAGTCTACATATATTAAATCTGTTATTCCCTTCAAGAAATAATATGCCAGCTTATTATCTTAAATAGTGTTACACAGACACTTCAATTTAAACACACTGAATTATGTAAAACAAGTTTATTAACTACAAAGAGAGAGATTTTAAGTGAATACAAGTAATGCAGCATAAAAGTCAGAAATGTTGACAAGAAAAATAAAGATAAAGCACATATTAGTGCCTAACTTAACAAACTATATTATAGTCAAGCAAAATTTCTCACCACATTCTTCCAGCAAGGTTACTGACTAATCTCTTCTGGTCAGGCCCATGACCCCCACAAGTCCAATGACCATTTCCTTTTATATTTTCAGGGGGCAGAAAATGCAATAGGCGGGGGGGGGGGGGGGGGGGGGGGAGCAAGGGGGTCTCTTGGGGGTGTTTGCCCCTGCTTTTTATAGTTTCAGTCCCCCTCTTGAAAAACATTTCCAGCTGAGACCCAGGAGATAGAGTGCTTAATTTGTGCCAGGGCTTACCAGGACTGAGCCGCAGCACCTCTGGGCTTGGCGGTTCATAGCCCTGGCACCTCTGGGCTTACTGCGTCAGTTATGAATGTAAAAAAAATTGCTTGAGCCCGGCACTAGTTTCATTACAAATTAAACACTGGATATTCCCTGCTGGGTTTTTTCACCTTTTTGGACTTCCTTTGTTTTCCCTTCCTGCTTGATGACTCTGTTTAGTGCTTATATGCAAATTAAGGCAAGCACACATTTATTTGTTTAGGACAGACCTGTTTGCTGATTTCTGCTTGGGCAGGGCTGTGGGGTTTGGAACATGAGTTAATAACATCATAAAGGGGACTCTCATCACTTCACATGTAGGGTTGCCACACATTTTATCAAGTCAATACTGACCAAAAAATTATGAGTTTTCAAATGATACATGACAAGGCATACCTTGTACAAAGATTATTACAGTAGTGCATAGAGTGTGAATGTAGGGGTGTATTCTGTTAGTCATTCATTGACTGATTTAACTTCTATTGCTGACACAGAAATTAAGACCCCAATTCAGGAGAGCACTTAGGCACATAGTTAAAGTTAAGCATGTGCTTAGATGCTGTCCTGGATAGGAATGAACTTAAGCATGTATTTAAGAGCTTTCCTGAATTGATACCTAACCGAGTATGAGGGTCCAGATTTTCAGCACCATATGTGCATTTGCCATGACACTATACTGCTGTGATGATTGTGCATGAAAATTGCGTATTAGATACAACTCCATTAGAGTGCACTGTTCATGTTGGTGTTCTTGTAAATGTTGTCCCTAGTCAAAAGGAAGTTATACTTCTGATGGATATTTCACACTGGCAGTCCTTTCTTACAGGCACACGGACTTGAATTTTAATAACTGTTGCCTAGATCTATATATATGGCTGTCATCATTGCATGCAATGGACATCATGGTATCTCATGTGTTATTCTTGTGGCTGTATAGCCTGATCTGCAAGGAGCAAGGGCATGAAAAGATGTTACATAAGAACGTGTAGGCTCCCACTGAAGACTTATGACATTAAGTCCCTTTTTCAATCTGTTTTTCTTGTATGTCTGTCTCAGTGTTTACAGCTTGTACTGATAATTGCTCTCCATTCAGGTCTGTCTTTGGCTGTATTTTCTAAGTTATCAATATTTATCCTGCATGAGTTGAGATTCTGCTTAAGGGTGAGTCTGAAGCATTTACATTGACCGTCCTGCCTGCACGTTCGGAGTTGCAGCTCACCATAGAGGACTTTTTTCACTTGATCATTACCTAGACTGTTATACATGTCTGGTTCTCCCTCTGTGGGACTCCCTCAAAAGATATTTTTGATTATGATCAAAATTAGTATTAGAAAATTCTGTGGTTTATAGGTAAAATAACACCTCTTATGCCACAATGACCCTAACAGAGAAGAAGGGTGGGTTTAAATTTCCAGACCTTCAACTACACCCTGTAGTTTTCATCTTGAATATAGATGGTCGTACAGCATAAAAAAACCTATTTGTAAGTGGATCTATACTGAGGAATCTACCAATACCCATTCCTGGTAGAAAGCCAGTATTACAGAGAAAAATGCACTGCCTGCTTCACAATTGCATTTGTCAGGAAGCTTTAGGAAGATAGTTGAAAAAATAACTTCAGCCTCTTTATCATCAGTACATAATGTGAGACAGTCCAGCTACCCTGCTAACAGGAAAATCATGCAGTTTGTATCAATCAACAAGAATGCTGTAAGCTTAAATCATTAGTTCCATGGAGAAGCATCCTTTTCCCAGAGTGTGTACATTTACAGTCTTGTGTGTGAGTCAATATATTACACTCCAGGACTGTGTTGGGCTGGTGGACAGGCTTTAAACAAGCTCTTTCTGTGATTTGATGCCAAAATGGCCAGCACTCTTCTCCTTACCCAAAGCCCTTGAGAAGTCAAAAAGTATTGTGTAAACTATTTACAAGTTCTTCCTGTCCTCCCTGTAAATAATAATAATGATTATTACTATGACTATCTATTATTTATTTTTAAAATAAGCAACAAAAGCCTGTGTTTTGGTTTCTATTTAGGCAAAGTGCCCCCTAGTGCTTGGGGAGGATTGTTACTTCTGCAGCATCACCTCCCTTATGAGTGCACTGTACAGAAGCTTCATTGGGTTTTGCAAACTTGCTCAGTAAAGGAGGCAGCAGAGGCAATCCCCTTGGCACAGGCCCCTGCTCAGCTCAGGGAATTAACTTCATAGGAAATTAAAGCTACTTGAAGGAGCCTTAATTCTCTGAGTCCCCGTGGCTGCTACTGAAGCTACTGTTAAGGGACTCTTTCAATTGGAGCAGAGCACCCAGAAAGAGCTATCCTGCCAAGGGATGGGGGCAGTGTGGAGGGCAGCCACCCTTGCAGGACAGCATTTGCATCCCAATGGATACCATGAGGTTTGGGCCCTGCTAACGCTATGTCCTTCCCCAAATCTCTTCTGCCAGATGAGATGCTTCTGAGGAAACCTGGAGGGGAATCTCTGGGGTTTGTAGCTCCTCTCAATCCCTCCTGTGGGTTTTACCTAGACGGGCAGCAATCTGGGCCAGAATTAACATTGCAGAATGGTGGTCAGGCATCAGCGATTTGCCCAACCAACAGTGATCAAAGATAGGTATGGAAACCTTAGAATAGGTGGCTCTTTCTTGTCCATCTCTCACAGAGCAAGGTGAATGGGATTAGCAGTCTGATTCCCTCTGTCTGCCTGGTTACACACACTGAGAATTGGATGGCGTTGGTATGCTGCTGTTATGGGGATTGTTGGTTTATAGGTATTGTACATTCTGTCTTTCTTCTCGTCATAAAATATAAAAACTTTGAACTAAAAGCATTCTGGGAGGTAGATACATGGACTTGGACTTTTCTAACCTTCCACACTCAAGGCCAGATTTCCACTGACTCTGTGTGGGTGTGAGGGGGCAGAGGGCACAGAGAATAGATCTGCCCCTACACAGAAGCTAACCACAGTCATTGTGGGGAGTGGAGGTGCTGCCAGGCTTGAGCTGCCATGCATTCCCTAAGAAGGTTGGGTGGGTCAGAGCTATGGCCACACTGGCCAGCAGGGTTGAACTGGTGGAGAAGGAGCACAAGCTGCATCTTTCTGAAGGGTGGCAGAGATGCTGCTTCAGAATCACTAATTCTCTGGAGCCTTGGGAGAATTTGGCTGAGTCATCTGTGGCAGTGAAGCACCCTTGCGCTCAGAACACAGGCCCTGAATGACAGCCGTAGTCTAGCGGCTAGCCCTTTCTCTCCTAACTAAAGTCAATGAGCTGATTGATTACTGCCATCAGTTACAGGCTACAGCTAAAGACAAAGAAGAAATGATTTTGTGATTTGTCTAAGGAAAACAAACCACCTTTCTGTGCTGGAGCCAGGCTGAAGACTAGCCTAGTCCTGAATGCTGGGAAATGGCAAGTTCCAATTGTGGGTGACAAAAGTTTACTTGTAAAAAACACAAGTGAATGTTACATTTTCCAAAGGGGGGATGGATGCTATCTTCAATTGCTCAAGGACACAGATCAAGTCCAGTGTGTAAAGTCATTAACAGAAGCCCTTTGGGCATATACTATATGTCATAATAATATACTGATGCCTGCAACAAGAATGCACTTAAAAGACATGATTCTTTGGGCTAAGCGGCACAATGGCTTAGTTCAGTTGCTTTTCACCTCAGGAGACCTTGATGCTAGTTTAGGTCCTGGGTATCGTGATGGGGAGTGTGGATATTGGGATTGGGGGAGAAGGGTGTATTCAATAAATTTCAAACAGATTTGAAACGCACTCAAAAACCCTCAAGTTTGAAAGGTTTTGACTCCTTTAAGCAGGCAATTTTTTGGCCTACTCATGTCACAAAGTGCTGAGCCTGACCCCACCCAAACTCAACATCAGATGATAATACAGCACTTTCTGGATGGTTCCCAAATACTTCAGGGCCCAACAGCACAGCTGTTTTGTAATGGGTGTTCCTCCCTCCCCTCTGCCCCCCCCCGCCTCCAGATTTTAAAAATCCTGTTTCCCCAGGCAAAACTTTGAATAGGAGGGAAGACGGCTAGGGCAGATGGACGCCTGAATAGATCAAAGAAAAATATTATTGTTGGAAGGACCTAGGGGAAAATGCTATTTGTCCTTTCCTAATAGCAATGCTGAAGCTCTGACTCACAGCGGATGAGTCATTACAGTACTGTTTATATTAATGGTCTCTGGGGAAAAGCAGAATTCAAGAGAGGCTCTGACATTTCATCTATTTTCTGTGAGAAAACGGTCATCAGTGCCCATAATTCATATAAAATTATCATTATAGCCATGGTGCGTTGCACATCTTATTGGGAGTCAGTGAGGGGATTTCAAGGATTATGTTTAGTTTCGTGCATGTTTCAATAACAATCTAAATATTACAAAATTAAATGGACAATGGATTGTCTTTCTTAAGTAGAGCTACTGAGGGGTCCAAATGGAGAACTGGTCAAGGGAATTGGTTAGACTAAATTTTTTTTAATGTGAAAATGCTGAATTGCTGAGAAGGTTTCTCAGGTGCAGGATGAAATTTCTGGAGTGTGAAAACCACCCCAGATCCAGGATCAAGTTTCTGTGGGTGAGAAAGAGAGTCCAGCACACCACACACCCCTCTGTGGTCATTTTTGTTGTTTGTATTTTGGAGTGGTATGTGTGTGTGTGAATTTTCAAAAGATCTCAATTGCATTTGATGTGGAATAAAAACAAATTTCCAAACCTCAAATCTTCTTTGCAAAATGGAATTATTGTTTTCTGGCCATCCCTTCTCAAATGTACTTGAGTTTGGTCAAAATTTGTTCACATTTAAAATATAAAATTGAGGTTAAATGTGTTTCTGGTAGCATTAGGTACTGATGCTTTCTAGGGGCCAAGACACTTAGGGCTAGATTTTTCCAACAGTGGCACCTAAAATTTATATACCAGCTAGTACTGTGCAGGGCCGAACTGATAGAAAATTTTTTTGCACATGTGCAGAATGGATGTATGCCCCTGTCACACCCTGGCAGAGATGCATGAATTATTTGATCGGTCTCTTATTACTCTAAATACTGTGTCGTCCAATTCTGTAGTGAAAAGCGAAATGCTAAGTGGAAACTTGCAAGGTTTTATTCCTGCAAAGCATTTAAATTTTCATCAGTTAACATTTGATTATGTATCCAACAATGTCCAGCTTTTCTTAATTGATAAAAGCAACATAATTGTAAGCGTACTTTGCCTTGTGGCCCATAGCTGGCTCATTTCCTAACCCAAGTTGTCAGGGTAAATATAAAAATGAATTAATAAAATAGATACAGATGTGCCAGAGGTTCAGATTCTAGTAAACCAGACTTTTGCAATCAAGTAGTATAAGTTCACGGGCCACCACTTATTAGGCTCAAGGTTCAAGCTAGCAACACAACAACTGCATCACCAAGTATAAATACTGTATCTCAGATCATTCAAGAATCTTAAAGAACCCCAAGAATAGCACATTAAGTGCCTTTTTTATTAATAATTTCTCCATTGACTGTGATAAAGCTCCCTTCCTCCAACCTCTAAAGCATGGCAAAGAAAGCCAGCTCACTTGCTTTTTAGAGGTGATTTTTCCAATCAACCACAGACCTAATTACCAGGGGGTCACATACCAGAAGCAGAACAGGGAATAAGACTCCCCACTGAAGTCCTAACTCCCAATCTCCTCCCCTAGCCAGCTGACCACTCTCACATCCTATGGGAAGGTTTTAATTCTTCGTCATGGAGACAGACCCAAATTGCTGATCACACCATCTCATGAGCAATTTAGCACAAGGTGTTGGTTCCATTGTCAGACAAGATACGTGTATTTAGTGAGAGCACAGAGATTAACTATATTGGCTGTAACAGCCCTTAATGTCTCTGAATCATCCTGAAGCAGCTAAATTAGCAAGAGAACAAATGAACAGCCCACTGCACATATAACCCATTAATAATGATTGGAGCTGGTGGGATGAGGATTTTTTTCCATGCAAATTTTTTATTTAAAACAAAATAAAAATATAACCAGAACTCTTCCAGTTCTCAGGTTTTTGTTTTTT
>NW_020664471.1:10389196-10442231 GCF_002925995.2 Terrapene triunguis
TTTTTTTGACCAGTCCTAATAATAATGTGAGCCACCTCCTTCACAGCCATCTCAATAGGAAGCTCTGAGACAGGTATCAGAGTAGAAGGTTTGATAGAGACAGTAAACGGCTACAAAACTTTTGGCAACAATCTGAGGAGATTTTACCAGTCCCAAATGAGTGCCACTCAAAGATCAGCAGAAGTGACTTTTCTGATCAATGGTATAGCAAGCGGGGCTAATGTACTTCATCGGGCCTAGCGTGCACCTTTGAAAATCAAGCTGCTTATTGTCTAAACAGGGGCTTGGACATCCATATGGAAAACTCTTAGCCTTACATCCTTAGCAGTGGACGTGAAGCATTGTCATGTTCAAGGCACAGTTTCAACAAGTACTCCACACAGTTTATTTCAGATACCTCATTTTCTCTCGACTCCACAGTAGGTCTTGTCAAGTTGCATTACATATGAACAACACAAAATCTTAACATACCTGTCAGTCAAAAACTTTCACAACTGTTCAGCCTGAGCAGGATTAATCCCAGATAAAGACTATTAAGTGAAGCTGTCTGATTATACTTTGTATTGCACTTTTGGAGTCCTCTGGAATAAAACATTTTATGGGAATACGAAGCCTAACTACCTGCTGCCACAGCTCCACTAATTTCTATGGGAAAATAAAATATTCACAAGATGTCATTGTTTGCAATTTTACAAGGTTCTACAGATTAATCAAGTGTCAGCTCAGAGTCCAATCATTATAGGAATGGGATTATCAAGGAAGTGGTGCAGCAGGAATATTTTTAGGGTGTAAAAATCACCTGGAGCTGGATTTTTTAGTGTTGAATGTGGCTTTTATGAGCTTGCAAATCATTTCCTACCTCTCCACTCCCGTTGTCCTCCTTTCCTCCTCCTGCACACATCCTCTGTGCTGCTTATCATTCTCTTTAGTCTCATTCTTACGTAAGCAGCCACTGGCTTACTCTTTTGGCTGTAGCAATTTTTTGTGCTTTGTAGCAATCATACAGACCCGAGCATGGGATCTCTGCACACAAATCCTGTTATTTATTAACAAGATTAGTGTAAAGAATTTCATGCATCCGCTTAAAAACTCACCTCACAGAGCCGTTCTTAGCCACATTGGGGCTGGGATTTGCACATTTCCATTTCTTTCAACTCACTCCTGCCCCCTTTAGCCTTGAACTGTATGAAGTACAGTGCTCCAGAAGAGAAGGATTTCAAGTGGATAATTAGCTACAGATTAAAACACTGAGAGAAACATACTCCTCTGTAGCTACTTGGCTCAGTGGCTTCCTTTTGAAGTTTTCGGTTTGGTTGTTTTTTGTGTACAAAAATCACTTTAAATCGTCTTTTATTTTTCTAATTTGCAGAACATTGAGATTGGGTGCAATCATTCCTCTTCAAAGGATAAGTCAAAAGATTGACTCTAACCCAAGTGAACAAGGGTGTAAAAATCTTTTTGATGTGTGGGCTTCACATTGACTGTATAACTCAGCCTTGTCCTTGCCGTTTGACTCACACTACTAAGAATTACATTAAAAAATGAAGGTCACGAACATGCTAAAGGAACTGCAGTTGACCATTTTTTCCCCTCAGCATGGTTGTTCTTAGTAGAATTCTAGGACAATTTCACCCTTGAAGTCCTAGTGAATTTTATAAAATATGTTTTCTATATATGATGGTTGCCTTCTTGGCTGATACACATGGGATTGGACCAATGGCCTCCAGAGCTTGCTGCTGCAATTTGAGCTAAAGCTTTCCATTTGTGGGGCTGTCACAGTGTACATCTACAGTGTAAATTGACTTGGGCTCATGGGGCTATACAATTGCAGTGTAGATGTTGAAGCGTGGCCTGGAGCCCAGGCTTTTGCACAGATCCTGGACTCCAGCCTGAGCCTGAATGTCTACACTGCAATTTTATAGCCCTGCAGCCTGAGCTCTGTGAGCCCAAGTCAGCTGACCTGGGCTCTCAGACTCTGTGCCATGGTGTAGACATACCCATGGACTCACAGATTCCTCTTTGTGCTAATCCAGAGGATGAAACACACCTTTGGCAGTAGGCTACATATAGATTATTTTAAACTGTCCTATAGAAAGGACGAGTATTATACCCATGCTCTAAAATTCTGTAGGTGGTAAAAAAATATAGACAGGATCTCAATTTCTGGTAAATTTTATGGGGTTTTGGAGTAATAGTTATAGAACTCTATTATATTTCTATAGAATTAACATTTTCATCCCTTTTAATATCCATAAGATTCTTCTGTAAGTGTTCTGTTCAGAGCGGAAATGCATTTTTTAAAAAAAACCATACCAGCTGTATGTGCTGCACAGGGTCTGAGGGACAATTGCATATAGCCCTCCCCTAATGTGTGTGTAGTGCCCAAAAGGCAGCAGGAATCAGTAGAGATGACCAGGTGTTTTGTCATGTGGCTTTTTTTGGCCATATCCAGCCTATTAATTGGAAGCCATCTCTCCCTAAACAAACATATGAGTTTCTATCTCATATAATACATGCATTTAACTTTAGAAAGCTATTGAAAAATCTAATTTAAAAAATCATGAATAGCCACAAATAAAGCTTTACTCAGTTGTATCTGGTACAAGGATCAATTAAACCTTTTTGGATGACATTAATTACTTGGAGTGAATATTGTGGCATGATATAATATGTTTCTCCCATGAGAATGCATAACTCTGTCCTTAAACCGCAGCTTGCTGAAAATGCAACAAAACCTCTTCTTGAACTACTACTTTCCTTATGAGTCTTCTATTTGGAGACCACATCCTGTGCTTGCAGGACTTGATGACCTTGTCAGTCTTTTCTGACTCTAACCTATCTTGTCCTATGTTTGGTTGAGCTCTAAAATTACTGGTTTTAAATGGAAATGTTTATAGAAGAGTGTGTATGTATCATGTGTTCCTCTGTAATTCCTACTCCCCTGTACCTTTGTGATCTCCACCTAATCTTCTAGATCTTGCTTACGTTATTCTGATCTTTCAGAGTCACATGGATCCGTTTCTGACATCAGCAAATAAAAGCTTCATAGAGCCAGGAGTGTGTAATCTCTCTGTTGCAATATTACAATGTCAGTTTGTAAAGGTGTAAGGAAGATGAGATATAGTTGCAATGAAGGAACTGTTTACCCCACTGACACATGACTGTGTGTTGGAAAACAGTAGCTCTGATACTGCTCCAGTTGAAGTCAAAAGTAAAACTCATATTGACTTCAAAAGCTGCAGAATTGGGTCCATTATTGGAGAGCACTTTTACTAAAATGCTGTCTAATAGAGCAGGACTGGGATTCGTGAGTCTTGGGTCCAATTCCTGGCTTAGCCAATGATTTGCTTTTCAACTATGTGTAAGTTACTTAGACACAATTTTTTTTTAAATTTCCACTAAGTTTGGGTGCCTCTGATCTTAGCCAAAAGACCAAGGAGATAGTGCTGTTTGTATAAGCAATTATTTTCTGTAGAAATACAGGAAGTTCTTGTAGCTATAGCTATCCCACTTGGTCTGTGGGGTAGATCTACCAATTCTGGTGCAGGGAGGAGTAAATTACACCTTCCTGAGCCCCAGAGGAGATTCTCCTTGCCACGGCAGGCTACAGCACCAACAACAACCTCCACACTAGAGGGGGTAGGGAAGCAGCTTTCATATTCAGCCATAAGAGCCACACCCGCTGAAGCTGCTGAGGGGATGCTCTGAATAAGTACATCACCCAACTGTTTTGACCTTATCCTGTTCCTGGGCTGTCCATTAGGGTGCTCCCTTTGAGTGGGAGATTCTGGGAAGCTGCTGCTATTCTTGAAACCTCCCTCCACCCTGCCTTCCATGCAGACTGTCTGCCTTGAGAGGGGCTTGTCCAAGTGGAAGCCAGTATAACGCCGCGGGGGTTATTTTTGAGCACTAAGTTTCAGCAAATTGACAGGCAAGGAACAGCTTTGTTCCCTTTCCCCCTCCCCTCCACCCCACCATTGCTTTGTGCCAGCTGTTATTTCATGCATATGGAATACACAGTTTGTAGCCCTCATTGGTGTGAAGTAAGTGTTTGGCACATGTTCAAAATAACATGCAGAGATTAATTAGCTCTCTCCCATCTTTAATGTCAATACCTGCCTGTAATTATTTATAAAATTAGATACACATTCACCTTATTGTAACCCTAAGGCTCTACATTAAAAGGACTTATACAACAAATTTACTTGGCTTATTATCCTCCAGTGATTTAGCAATGCTTGTGGTTCACTCTTTCTATTAAATTGACATTGGGCCAGAGAAGCTTGTGGCCTTCGGACTGTTATGAAATTCTTCCTGAGTTCAGACCACCAGTGCTAGGAATTACTAATATGCTTACTGCTCTGGAAGCACCTACATACTATTTGTAAAGCTTGAACTGCAGCTGACAGTGAAAACATTCGGATAGGAAGCATGTAATCTGATCTTCTGACATTCACTTTCCATTAAAAAAAGTCCCCAAACCACTAGGGTCATATAGTCTTGAGAATATTTCCTGTGCTTGTTTTAATGTAAGATTAGCTCTTGTTTCAGACTTTGGGTATGTCACAATAGAGTCCCATTTAATTCCTTAGCCAATAATGGCTTAGCAGGAAGTAACAGTTAAAGCACAATTAGACTGCACTCTTTCAGTCATGCAGAACTGCTCCATTATCTTCAGCAACTGGAATATTGACTGGAAAGATAAGTTACAAACATCCTCCAGGAAACATCCAGAATATAGCATTTTATCCCTACCACTAGCTGAATATGCTTCAGAGAACCAATGCTTCTTTAATACATTTGACTATAGAATGACTCCAGCTGGGAAAGGGAGTCTTGCCCTTGACTTTAATGGGCTTTGGATCTGAACCTAAACTTTGAAGCATTTCTAAAGCCCGTGTGACCACCACAGCATTTGTTTCTGTGTTGATTCACAGGGGTGTTTGGAATCAAAACTATCAGATACTTCTGTTTTTTCTTCCTCGGTTCCTCTACCCTCTCCCTTGAGGGTGAAAACCATTACTCCCGACTGATCTTGAGTGCTGAGTTTGAGTCACTTCCTGCCTGATTTTGTAAGTTGGTGGGAGCTGTAGGAGGTCAATGCACATGACAATCAGACCCTTGGGCATACGTGACTAAGTTCCAAAGCAAGACAGTGGCAGAGGCAAGACTCTAACTCAGAGCATGGACTGGGAATTGGGACTCCTCACTACTAGACAACATTCCTCACCCAAATTTAGAGGACACTTCTGAAAAATTTGGCCACAATCTTTTTTTCTTATTTTGCCTCCAGCTGTAAAAGGGGTGTAATCCATCTCTACTTCACAAAGCAGCTGAGCTTTAATTAATGTAGATCTGTACAATGATTTGAACTCAGATGAATGATGCTATAGAAGTACTGAATAATAGGACATACTAGATCCTTGGGTACTATTATGGGTATCTGTTGGGTTAGCACCACTCTTATCGAAGTAAAGGAAGCCAGTGTACCAAAAGTCCTTGAGTCTGGGATGGCTGTTTTATTCACAAGTGTTTGAAGCCACAAGCAAATTAAACAGATCATTACAAATGACTGCCAGTCAAACTTTTATTCCCTAGTACATCACAATTTATTCTGTAAAGCTGAAATGGACTAGTAGGTTGGTTGTAGGTGAAGAGATAAAAGGTGCATGATAAATTCCACAACTATGTAATAAATTCTAGTTATCATAGGGGGTGAAATCCTAGCCTCATTGAAGCCAATGGGAGTTTTGCCAGGATTTCAGCATAGTTATCAGTACCATGTGTGGCAGGGTTTGTGTCCAGGGCTGGAGTTAGGGGCAGGCAACCCAGGTGAGCATCTGGGGTTCCAGGCTTGTGGGGGCTCTGGGTTTGGGGTGCTGAATCTGACATGAGGCGCAAAGCCTGGCAAACCAGATCACTGACTTCAAATTTCTGGTCTCAGTTGTGGTTTGGCATGATATCCTGCTCCAAGTAAATATTGTAAGTAAGGCATTACAAACTCAGTCGATGGACATTGTGACCGCTACTACTTTGAGAGGCGACTTTGATTTCTTTGTGGCCTACAGAGACCACAGATTTGAGAATGCCATCACTGCTGCCAAAGAAATGGTGGAAAACTTAGGAATTGAGCCTGTCTCAAGGAAACTCGTATTCATCAGAAGAAGAGACCGTTTGGTTATGAGGGCAGAGATGAGGTGATGGGAAGCTCTGAAGGAAAATTCAAGAGGGAGCTTTTTTGCTCACTTGTTGACACTGCTCAAGTGTCCATCAAAGAACGGTTTGGATAAATGAAGCACCACAAAAAGACCTGGGTTTTTTTTGATGACCTTAGTAAGCTGCCAGCAGACAGGAAAACACTCTTAATAATTGTACAGACCTTCACCAGATGCTGACACATGGGGAATGTTCGGATGTCAGTGATAAATACCATTATGTCAAATTGGACAACACCCGTCATTTTGCAACACAGGAAGCACTCTCCACTCCAAGTTCTCCAATTCATTCATGAAGCAGAGCTGAAGGACACTCTTCCTAATATGTGGATAGCTTTGAGGATTCTGCTCATGCTGCCGGTCACAGACGCGAGTGATGAGCACAACTTTTCAAAGCTCAGGATCATCAAAAATACTTTTGATCAACAATGGCCAACGAGAGACTGACATCACTTGCTATTTCATCACTTGAAAATGCCATTGGCCAGTCTTTGGATCTCCCTGACGCTCTGCTTCAGTTCCTGTGGGCAAAGGCGAGAAAAGGACTAGGGTTAACATTCCAAGGCTGTCACCTACTGTAACACTATTTAACGCTGCTCCACCCAATGCTGGAGCACAGTTCAATTTCTTGATGCTAGTACATTTCAGTTATTCTTAAAATTAAAAAGTTTCTATAATCTTAGAGGAAACAAATATTTTTATTTGCTTATATATGGCATGAATAAATACAGATTTACAGATCCTAGCATACAAATGTATTGTTTTATATGACAGATATAAATCATGCATGCAAATCGTTCATCAAAGTCTTGAAATGGGCTACAAATGCAATAAAAATAAGGTATTCAAAAGTTTAACAAATGGAGAGAGGGTTTCAAAGACACTTCTCACCTGGGGCGCCATTTGGTCTAGGGCCGGCCCTGTCTGTGTCCCTTCTGGACTGATATCTTTCAATATGATATACATCAGCTTTTATTCCAGAGTGAATTTTCATAGCCAAACTATAAATCTCTGTACAGCAGAGGCCTAGGTAGAGCTGGGCAATGGCACCACTTCAATAACTAAACCCTTCAATAACTAAACCCTATTTTGGCAACACTCCAAGATCCTGCATAATAATCTTCAATCTGACTAAAGGAGGCTGATGATAGAATCAAAGAAAACTCTGCAGTACATTTAGCTTCTAGATTTAGAACTTTTAAGTCATCAAAGTTTCCTTAAAGACTAGTAATTCTTAATAACATTTTGTTTTCTGAATAGAAGTCATTTTGGGGTGTGTGTGTGTCTTCAGCTGACAAAATAAACCCATTAAAGTCAAATTCAAAACTCTCCTGCAGAGTTTGGTTTGTCTGCTCGGATCAGGTGCATGTGGGGAAGCTGCTGGAAAGGAAAATGTGCAGTATGGTGGGTATGGAGACTCTGAGGAAGCTAATACGGCAGTGAAGTGGGGAGGGTGGACACTAAGGAAGCCCTTGAGAATTGACAAGTAGGTTGCACTCAGGGTGGAAAAAGTTGAAGAGACATCAGTCATTGGGCAAGAAAGAGAGACAGACTCTTTAGTCCAGTGATTAGGGCACCCACCCGAGAGGTTGGAGACCCTGGGTCCAGTCTCCCTGCTCCAACAACTCTTTCATTATCCACAGTGGAAAAATTTCCTCAGGAGCGACTGAGAGGGACCCACATCGAAATATCCCATAGCTCAGTAGATGGAGTAGATTCCTTAGAGATGACAGACTCCTGTTCAGATCCTTTCTCTCCCCATCCCTGGCAGAGTAGGGGACATGAGCCTGAGTCTCTGACATCCCAAGTGAATGCTCAAACCACTGGACTAAAAGGTATACAGTCATCACCATGGCCAGCACCACTGGTCAGATTTTGAATCGTCCCTCGTCCAGTGGGTGGCCTCTGAGCATGCCTACCAGATCACCCTCACATACAATGTAGGTTGACAAACACCTTGTCTTCCCTGGTTCATGAATCACTCTGGGGCTTATGTAAAGGAGGCAGCAGTGTGCACACTCAGAGGCAGAAAGATAGGTACTTAGGGAAAACCCTGAAAACAGAGGCATCAAGTGAGTTAGGCACCTGCAGGGTTAGAAGAAAGTTGTGTGGATTGCAGTGGAGCCTAAAACTGGATTTAGGCACCTAAGTACTATTGTGGATCCCACCCAGGTCTGTAATATTTTAGGGAATCTTCAGAGGTTTCTAGCAAGCAGTTTTGGTGGTATGTCCTAGTATTGGTAGCTTTTTAGCAAGTTTCTTACATAGAAATAATTAGCATATCTCTAGCCCCTTTTCTCTGTACTCCACTGTGTGTTCCCAGTGTAGTAAAGAATTTAAATTTACTGAAAACCTTCCTAAATATGATATAGCCCTCAGTGGGCATGTTTGAAAAATAAGACACAAGCTCCATTACAAAGCATGACATATTAAAAATAAAACAATATAGAAATCATGGAGCTAACAAGCCATGGAGTCAACTTCACTGCTCTATTACTTTGCTCTTCATCTCTTCCCATCTCCGTTCATGCTTTATGTAGACCTTTTTGTTTGGAGTGTAAGTTTTTCTTGCAAGCAGTTGGGCCCAGATCTTCAGAGGTATTTAGGCACCTAACTCCCACTGAGTTAAATGGGAGTTAGGCACCTAAACACCTTTTGAGGATGTGAACCCTTACCTTTTAGTAGAGAGTCTAGCACAGTATTGGCTCTATTTCAATTATTGAGGCACTGGCTACAGCTGCATAGTTAAGCTTCAGTTGAATAATAATATCTGAGTTGTTTACAAGTATGCTCTGAGAGTCTGGAATATTAAAACATGGATTTGGCATGTCTACTTTCAAATAACTCCTGAATCATACAAATGATTAATTTGTATTTGCCATATTGATTATTGGAAATTGCTCATGAGCCCAAACACAATAGTTTCAAACACATTCGCACTTTATTTTTAAGAGAAGAAATCATTTTGCAGCATGACACATTTATTATTTTCAGGCTGAATCAATTATGTATATGGGTTCACTCTATAGTTCCTTCAACTGACAGCTTATTATCTCAGCTTATGAAAACCATGCATGGTTTCTTGGCGCCATCCATCAAAAGGAAAGAACATACAGAGAGCATAGTTCTTTCTAGCTTATTATCTGAGATCATGTTTGTTCAATCAACTTATTCATTGCGTGAAATATTTAGTGTGAAGTGAGTGTCACTGTTATGGGTACAATATTTCATGGCCTCTGGTTCTGCTCTCAGGGACAGAAAGACAGCTAGCCAATACACTGCACATTCCAAAAAGGAGCTTACTCCTAGGAATCCATGTTGCTTGTGCTGAAGGCCAGCCCTGAAAGGAATGTGAGAGAGCTGGTGTATTGATTTAGATGGAATATATGGGCCAAAGTTGTTAATATAACCCAGTCAACTGTCCAACACCAAGCAGTATTAAATAAGGTTTGGGCTTTGGTATATAGAAATCTCAGCCTGCTTAATACCATGACAAACACACCATTAAAAATCCTTTTACCCTCTTATTAAAGATAAAGAGTAGAAAGGAAAACAGTGAAAGCGTTTGAAATGTAAACTATTAAGTAAGGCTTTCATTTTAACAACACTCCTTGTTCCCCTTCCCTCTAGCTGAAGAGAGTTTTTAGAAGGAAAAACCCTCTTGTTTAGGGTTACCATATTTGAATAGTCCAAAAAGAGGACACTCCATGGGGCTCTGGCCCCAACCCCAACTCCGCCCCTTCCCCAAAGTCCCTGCCCCAACTCCGCCCCCTCCCCTGAACGCTCCGCCCCCCTGCTCCTCCCCCTCCCCTGCTTCCCGCGAACATTTGATTCGCGGGAAGCCTGAAACAGGCAGGCAGGCAGCAGGTAAGCTGGGGCGGTGTGAGGAGGCGCGGCCCAGTCCGGCCCCCCTGGCCGAGCGGCTCCCTCCGGCGGCCGGCCCCGGCATCTCCGGCCCAGCTCGGCTCGGGCCCTGGAGCGCCGGCCCCGGTTCCAGCCGAGCGGCTCCGGCCCCGGCCCTGGCTGAGCGGTGCTGGCTTAGCACCCGCAGCCCCGGTCCCAGCGGCTCTGGCCCGGCTCGGCTCAGGCCCCGATTCCGGTAGAGCAGCTCCGGCCCAGCCCTGGCCCTAGCGGCTCCGGCCCAGCGGCTCCAGCCCGGACCCAAGCCCCACGACCCCTCCCTATTTTCCCGGACATGTCTGGCTTTTTGGAATTTCCTCCTGGACGGGGATTTGAGGACCAAAAAGCCGGACATGTCCGGGAAAATCGGACGTATGGTAACCCTACTCTTGTTTGATTGGTGTCAGAGATGGTAATAGCTGTCCTGGGGAGAAGAGAAGATAGCTGAGATGGGCTGGAACTCTTGTTGTTGAGGTGGTTGTTAAAGTCCAATCCTGTTTCATCCCAGGTGGTGGTTGGGATTCAGTTGAAGCCGTAGAGGTGGCAATGACTGGCTACTTCTCTTTGGCCTGGTCTGATCAGGACATTTTTTAGGATCAGGATGAAGAAGTTCCCAGTAGAGTGTGGGGGTAGCAGCCATGATGGTGAAGCTCTCCCCAGTGGCCAATTTTTCTCCCCAAGTTTCTTTCTTTAAGGACCCACAAAGAAAATGGTTGACAAAGCAGCCCATTCCCTCATTAGTTTGTCCACCAGTTAGGCCTAGTTTCTGACAAACCAGTTTGGGTTCACAGTCCTTAAGTTACATAGTTATTTTTTTGTTTGGACTAATTCAGTCTGTCTTTCTTTCATACCTTTTCCCATCAACTTTTGTTATTTTAGGTTACCGTGACATCTTATGAACTTTTACTTAGTTCTCACAGTTAAACACAATTAGTGTAAATTTGTAAAGTCAATTTTCACTACATAATCCCTCTCTTTTATGAACCAATGCCACCTAGGATCAGAAATTACAATTACAGAAAGAAAATATTTTTATTTCATGTAAACATGAAGGAAAAAAATAAAAGAAAAAGGTACTTGGATATATTTTAAGGTTTACAAATTTTTTATTCCAAAGTTGGGATTTAAAAATCTTGATCAAATATTACAAAAAGTATAGTTAAATCAATCAGATGTTAACAAAGCTTAAGAACTTATAACTCACTTCATTTGTAGGTAAAACAAAAAGACTGCTGCTGTTATATGTTTGTAAGATGTTTAAGAACCAACCAGTTGCTATTACTTCTTTGGCTGCTTACACTGTTAAAAGCTGTACATTTACACATGAAAATCTTATGTACTAGTGGTTAATCTTGCTTACCTGGAGAAAAAACTTTAGCCTTGATGCTATTCAGAGTGTGTTAACTCTTAAAAGACGCAACAAGTTGATGTTCTTTTGGAACCACTTTTGCATTCATGATCCATTTGCAACAAACAAGACGGTAAACAGTCACAGGTCTATGACATAGTCTATCAGACCTTGCCCACTTGTTTTATCACTAACATTTGTATGGACAACCTGGCAATTGTGGCATTTTACCCCACCATGGGAATCTAACCTGCAGCACTAGCACAGGGCTGTCTCACATGCAAAGAACAAGAACAACAAAAATTGTTAACATGAAAAACAACATTGGGAAAAAAAACTCATTGCAAAACCAGAAAAACAACCACCACCACCAAAAAAACAAAACCAAAAAAATCCTGTAAAAACAACAGGGGAAAAAATTGAAAAACCAAACCAATCAAATAAATCACAAAAGTTTGGCGTTGCAAGAACCCTTGGTTCTTGTGGTTTGAGTTTTAATTCACAATTAATGCAGTAGCAGCTCTGAATTAAGCTGGCATTTTGTTAACAAGAAGCTTACCCAAGATCTTCTTATTTCAGTAAAAGTCTGCTTTAGCAACTAAACATTCAAAAATTTAAAACACTTCATTTTTACCACTTTTGCTTTCTCTTAAAAATAACTTTTCATTAAACTGTCAAAATTATTATCAATCACAGAAACAACAAACCTCAAATAAAAGAAAAAAATAAACTAAGCATTTATTAAAATATTTTTTTAAAAATAGTTACTTTAAAACAATTGTTAACGCTCTATCTTTTTAAAGCAAAAACATTAATAGTTTGCTTTGCATGTTTATCTCAAACAAGATCAATAATAGTGTTCAGTATCTCAAACAAGATCAACAATAGTATTTGTTGTTGTTTTTCTGGTTTTGCAATGAGTTTTTTCCCAATGTTGTTTTTCATGTTAACAATTTTGTTGTTGTTGTTCTGTGCATGTGAGACAGCCCTGTGCTCGTGCTGTAGGTTAGATCCCCATGATGAGGTAAAATGTCACGATTGCCATGTTGTCCTCACAAATGTCAGTAGTTAAAATAGGTGGGCAAGGTCTGTCACAGACTATGCCATAGACCTGTGAATGTTTACCGCCTTGGTTGTTGCAAATAGATCATGAATGCAAAAGTGGTTCCAAAATTTTAAAACACACTACGTTGAAAACAATTGCTTGTTTTCTAAGGTGCCAGCTTCTAAGTATGTATTAACCCTATAAGCATCACACTGAGTGAAAAAATGTATGTATTTAGATGGAATATATGGGCCAAGGATCTTAACATAAGCCAGTCTCTGTCCAATATTAAACAGTGTTAAACAATTTTTTGGGTTTTGTATACAGAAACCTCTGCCTACTTAGTACCATGGCAAACGCCATTAAAAATCCTTTTAACTTTTTATTAAAGATGCAGAAAAGAAGGGGAAACAGTTAAGCATATGAAATGTAAAGTATTAAGTAAGGCTTTCTTTTAACAACACCCTTGTTCCCTTTCTTTTTAGCTGGAGAGGTTTTAGAAAGAAACAGCACACATACACACACTTTTATTTGACAATCTCCCAGCTTGGGGAGAGGGATAGCTCAGTGGTTTGAGCATTGACCTGCTAAACCCAGGGTTGTGAGTTCAATCCTTGAGGGGGCCATTTAGGAATCTGGAGTAAAAATCTACCTGGGGATTGGTCCTGCTTTGAGCAGGGGGTTGGACTAGATGACCTCCTGAGGTCCCTTCCAACCCTGATATTCTATGGTATCAAAGACAGTAATTACTAGGGTGACCAGATGTCCCAATTTAATAGGGACAGTCCCGATTTGGGGGGCCTTTTCTTATATAGGAACCTATCACCCCCCACCCCCATCGTTCACACTTGCTGTCTGGCCACCCTAGTAAGAACTGTCCAATAGGGCAAAAGAGAAGTTAGTTGAGATGGGCTGGAGCCTTTTTTGTTTTGTTTTGTTTTGTTTTGTTTTTGTTAAAGTCCAGTCCTGTTTGGGATTCAGCTAGAGCTGAAAGAGGTGGTGATGTCATCTGACTCCCTCTCTCTATTCCAGTCTGGTCTGGGCATCTCTCAGAATTAAGATGATGAAGGCGTGTGGTTCCAGGAGACAGTGGGGGCAGTGAAGCTCATTCCAGCAGACAATTTTTCCTCCCCGGTCTCTTTCTTTAAAAAAGACCCACAACGGGAATAGTGGGTGGAATAGCCCATCCCCTTATTAGTCTGCTAACCAATTAGGCCTAAGTATCCAACACACCAATTTTGGTTCCCTGATTTCTGTTTCCATTCTCTTCTTGTTTACCAAGCATAATCTTAACACAGTCTTTGAGTTATATTAGTAGGCTCTTTAGTTTGGACTAATTTTGTCTTTGTCTCTCTTGCATCTTTTCCATTCAAAATGTGTTGTTATAAGTTATTGTGACATCTTATGAACTTAAGCTTAATTTTTACGGTAAATTTGCACCCAATTATTACAGCAGAGCATCACAGTCCATTAATTTTGGATTCTAGTAAGACTGATTTGGGCTATTTGTTAGCACCTCATCTAGAGACCACTGGACTGTGACTCAGTGTTAGGAAGGTGAGAAGTAGGCAGGTGACACTCAAAGTTCCCTTCCCAAACTGAATACCATAGCATCAATGTTAGAAGCTATGCAAGTACCCCCCACACACACGCACCCTGCTCCCCTTGATGTGTGTAGAGAAGATCCGCTCTTAGAGTACCTAAAATAATGATTGGCTCAGTTTGAAAAACCTTGAAGTTTCCTAAAGTTCAGATCTGAACTGAACTTTGCAGCTGTCTAACTGGTCAGATCAGAACCCAAGATCCCAGCACCCCCAAACCCTGGAGGGAGTTTGCATCTGGATCTGAACTTAGGCTCAAGCATCTATCCCTAATTTTTAAAGTCAGAATGTATCAATTTTCATCCCACTCAAACTTTTAAATAATGGCAGATATTTTAGAGCAGGACCTCAATGTGCTTTAAAATAACAACTCCATGGTCAGTAGTTATACTTCAGATTGTATTTGCAGCTTCCCTGTCCTGGCAGAAGGCATAGCCTGGAGCCATTCTGTGGATTATGTAGGCAGCAGCTCAGACAATGTCCCAAGAGAAGCTATGCTGGGACACCAGAAAAGAAAAGTGAAATGTTCTCCTGCCTTCTCTCTAGATCCAAACAGAGCATGAGACTCCCAGCTGGTGATGGGAAGGTAAAGAGGAGACCCAGCAGTTGTTACTTGATTATGGCAGTTGGATTTCTGTGGTGTGTTTTGTCACTTTACCTGATAGTTTCATATACACTCACCATTGCAGAGAGGGCTTTTTCTTTCCCACAGATACACCCTGGCCTCAGCAACAGAGATGTTCTCTGTGATGTCACTGAGGGGGGTTGGAGAAATTTGGATTCACACTCTTGACTATATTAGTGATTTCCAAAACCCCTCTGTGCCTCAAATATTATATGCCACATCCAATACGGAAAGTGAGGACAACCTCTATGGTGGATCTTTCTGTGGATGTTTCCTTCTCCGTCGCACATGAATTAAGACCTGAAGGTGAGAGAAAAACTAGGTATTCAGGTGAGGGAGAAAAATGTACATATGCATGCAGAGATGCATGTGAAACTGTGAGCAGACAAGCCTGCACACATACATGCACAGTCTAGTCATTCACAGGCAGATAGCCCATGTGATTTTTGATACATATATTTACAGGCATATGGACATGGAAACATCTACTGCAACTTGCATAGGCACATTGGTATAGGATTTATTCCCATTAATTTCCCACAGTCCCACTGGTAATAGCCAGGGTGGGAGCACTAGTGCAGACAAAGCTCCAAGCAGCTGTTAGTCTTTTAAATACAAGGTTGTTTACCACTAGTCAAATTAGGTCTAAATGATATGGGGGTTAAAAATGGTGTTATCTGCACTAGTTCTCCCATCATTGCTACCATTAGCAGAGAGAACTTGGGGGGTAGTAATAGTGGGAAATTTTAATGGGAAAATCCTAGCAGGAACAAGGCCATAGTTCAGGAGGTAACAATCTATTCACAGCAACAGTTTGTACAAGGCATAAAACAGGAATGAGAGACACTCATTGTCAATGGGACAATATAGGGGGGCGGGAAGGTCTTGTTTTGAGCTTGTCACAGAATCCAGCAGTTCCAAATATCCCAGTGGTGTGGATGTCTCCAGACCAGCCAACAGTAATGTCAATAAAGTGTCCAAGGCCTGCATTACAAGGAGAAGTATCCCTTTCAGTTTATATAGTCACAGGCAGGACACACACTATTGCCTTGCACAACTGGAGGATGATTTTCTCCACTGTTGATCTTTTTTCAATGCCAAATAGTTTACCCACTGATTGGTAGCAATCTGTGGTTGCATGCTGCCATATGGCGATCACTCAGTTCTCCTCTTGGTATTTCTGTGCTGCAGGATAAGGGTGAGCTCAGCATACAACTCTAGGAATGTGGGCTTCTGAATAGCAAAGTTCTGGAACCACTGCTGGCTGTCCCAGGTTTGCATGGTGATAAGGGTTTGTCCCCTGCCCAACAAGGGATAAGATGTTAATGAAATCCTTGTGTAGTGTTACAACATTAAACAGCTAAATGTGGTTTGGGGTTTTGAGTTAACCTATGTTGTGACACTTTCTCATAAAGTTCAGCCTGAGGCAGACACCTGGCATAGAAAATTTCCACCCAAATAATTAAAGTTTGGCAAAGTTATAAGTATATGAAAACAAGGTCTTACAACAGGAAGTACTGAGCAATCTTTACTTTTGGCACTTTACTTTGGCTGCCAGCTTTGACTATAACTATGATAATGGCATGTGAAAAATGTTATGGGAGATGGCCAGGTTACCAAGGTTCTTATAGTCTCATTAATCTCCCAGACCTAAAGCCCTCCACAGCAGAAAGTGGTTATCAGTAGATGTAATTCCTCCCCTTTCCCCCTCCCCACCCCCCCACCACAAACACACAGACATGATGGTGTTATCGGCTTCCAGAGAATCCACCTCCTTCATCTCCCCAAGGCTGGATTCTTAATTATAGTTTTCTGCATGTCACTATTTGTAGAGGGATCTGTGAATGTGGAGCTCCTTGTTAACCCTTTCAGTAAGTTTTCTTAGCTTCCAGATGGATGGTTTCGACATGACGTTCATAACTAACATAAAGTAGCCAGGCATAGCATCAACTCAAAGAATTTCTGCTTTAGAGAACTTTATCACCTTTAAAGGGGTGGCAGTGATTGCTGGGGAGAAACTCCCAACCACTGTTGCTTTTGGTCCTTGATCTTCCTAAGCCTGGAGTTTCAAAGTGGAAGTCTCACATCAAACTGGCTAGTGTTAAACAGTAACTCATCATTCAGATTTATTAGCCTTGGGTGGAGCTGCACGTATGGTTCTGTAAAATCTTTACAATGCATGAGAAGGAAAGATCCCAGCCTGACCCTCAGATCGCAGGCTGAACATGTTTGGCTGGAAGTTGGAAAAAACATCTTTTTTTCTTGTAAGTTGAGTGTGTTTCCTAGGAAGTTAGTGAAAGACAATGAACATGGATGCACAATGCCATTTTGACAGCCACTGTTCAGAACATAATGGAAATTTTATTACAACATACGTTGCTGGGTGGTGAGCGTGCCCTTTACTTTGTGTGCTGTGTTATCTGAGCACTCATTTAGCAACTTACACCACAATTATTAGCAGATATTCCTTTGGTAGCCTTCCATTGCTGAAGGATTTTTCTTGCTACTCTACAGCTTCACCACTTGAACCAGATGGGCCTTTTCCCTCGTCTTACTATTAAGAGAGCTGCATGTGAATCAAACTGCAGATCTATATTGATCTAGATACTCCTTACCTTCTATTAAACATTCAGCAAACATCTCTAAACATTGGTTCAATAGCTGGATGGGTGAAACAAGTGGTGAGACTGTCAGTGACTCTTATCCTGCAGGCTTTCATATACCCACTCAGTCTGTGGAGACCAGAGATATAGTCATCAGAGTCTAGTCTTCCATCAGTGCCTAAGGAGTGTATGCCTGTAACTCTGCATGAAAATCTTCTAAGCAGACTTTATTATGTCTTGAAGAGAGAAAATTGAGCCTTTTAAGGGTTTTGTGGTTAAAAATGCATGTGTGATCCTGCTCAAGTGCTCTCATGTGGATATAACTTTATATGTAGGAGGCAATATCCATCCTTGCCAATAATTTAAAATTTCCTATACATTGTAGCAGAAAAATATACCTTGGACAAGATACAGTAGTATGGGAAGATATTAGCATATTAGCATTGCCATAGTTAAAGCTGAAGCAGTTCATAAGGTTCCATTATAAACCTGACTTTTATTGCCTCCACCCTCCAGTTTTGCCAAAATTAAACCAATGCACCTTACATTTCATAGGCATCATCTTTGTCCAGGATAGATTTTTTTTTCTGGACAGTTTAAGGGGAAATTGGAGGAGGTGTCCTGGTTCAAAACATGAGGCCATCTACTTCTTGGAAGTTTACCTAAAGGCTTCTTGTCTTGCCATAATTAAAAAATAAAGGTATTTTTCAGTTCTGACAACTCAAGATGACTTTAAGGCTTGGATTATTCTGTTGTTCTTGCTGAGGACTGGTGCCCTTGAGTTGTTTTGGGCTGTTTGACAGAATTATTTGATTACAGAAAGTGTTTTCTGTGTGTTGTGGTGTTTCTAACTGCACATGTTGGCATGGATATGCTTTCATGTATATGTACTGGCACAGTGCAGGCTTTCTAAACAATGTTGCCTGCATCCTAACATATTGATCCCTTCCTTCAGGTTATATGCAGTCTTCAGCTGTATTTCCTAAACTCCATGTCTGATACACAATGGTGACACAATATTTTCATAGCATCTGTATGAGATCCCATAAGATTTCCCACTAGCTGAAGTGCCTTCATCTCTCTTCCCACAATGTTTGTGTACCAGTCCCCTCTCCTGAATGGAAAACCAGATCTGCTAAGTCTATGTGATGATGTCATCCTCTATTGGCAGGAGGCCACAGAAGATATAATAAATCCACATACTATTCACAAGAATGAATATCCAGTGGGTTACCATTGGCTTTTTATGTTAATATAACTTTTGAGTGCCCAACTTGAGACCCCTGGAAAAGGGCCTGATTTTCACAGGATGAGGGCTGAAAATCAAGTCTCTTTTTAAGGTGTTTCAATTTAAGCACCCAAAATCATAGACAGTTTTGAAAATCTTGGCTTTATTAAGAAGGAATGTGTAGCCTGAATTTGGTGAAGTGGAACTGTATACGAATGTTGCAAAGCCAAGCACTCAAATGCTGGGAAAAGCCAGAATTAAGGTTACCTTTGCAACCTTAATTTGGCCCCCTTACATATATGCATTATGACATCATTTAGTTACATGATCACATACTACTTTCCACATGAAGGAATGCAAGCCAAACTAAGGAAAGAACAAATCATGCCAAATCAACGTAATTTCCTTCTTTGACAGGGTTACTGGCCAAGTGGATGGTGGGGAAGCAGTAAATATATCTTGATTTTAACAAGGCTTTTGACACAGTCCTACATGACCGTCTTGTACAAAAAACTAGGGAAATGTGCTCTAGGTGAAATTACTAGAAGGTGAGTGCACAGCTGGTTGAAAGATTAGTTTTCAATAGTTCCCTGTCAAACTAGGAGGTTGTATCTAGTAGGGTTCCACAGGGTCATTCCTGGGTCTGGTACTAGTCAATATTTTCATTAATGACTTGGATAATGGAGTGGAGAGTATGCTTATAAAATCTGTGGATGACACCAAGCTGGGAGAGGTTGCTAGCACTTTGGAGGACAAGATTAGAATTCAAAATGACCTTGACAAATTGGAGACTTGCTCTGAAATCAACAAGATGAAATTCAATTAAGACAAGTGCAAAGTAGTACACTTGGGAAGGAAAAATCAAATGCACAACTACAAAATGGGGACTAACTGGCTATGTGATACTACTGCTGAAAAGGATTTCAGGGTTATAGTGGATAACAAACTGAATATGAGTCAACAATGTGATGCAGTTGCAAAAAAGGGCAAGTGGGCTGTAGCCCACAAAAGCTTATGCTCAAATAAATGTGTTAGTCTCTAAGATGCCACAAGTACTCCTGTTCTATTAACAGGAATGTCGTATGTAGGTAATTGACCCATTCTACTTGGCACTGGTGAGGCCTCAGCTGGAGTCCTGTGTCCAGTTTTGGGTGCCACACTTCAGAAGAGATATGGATAAATTGGAGAAAGTCCAGAAGAAAGGAACAAAAATAATAAAAGATTTAGAAAACTTGACCTATGAAGAAAGGTTAAAAAAACTGGGCATGTTTAGACCTGAGAAACTGAGCGAGAGACTTGACAACAGTCTTCAAATATGTTGAGGGCTATTATAAAGAGGACAGGGCTCTACATGTCCAGTGAAAGTAGGACAAGAAGTTATGGGCTTAATCTACAGCAATGGAGATTTAGGTTATATATTTGGAAAATCTTTCTAACTATATGGATGGTTAAGCTCTGGAATAGGCTTCCAAGGTAGGCTGTGGAATCCCCATCATTGGAGGTTTTTAAGAACAGGTTCGATAAACACCTGCCAGAGATGGTCTAGGTTTACTTGGTCCTGCCTCAGCACCTTGATGACTTTTCAAGTTCCTACTTTCCAGCCCTGCATTTCAATGATCCCTGCCTCATTCAATGGCATCTAGCTACCTCCATGGATTGTCATGAAATTAATTAGTTATAGGTCATGATTCACTCCCACATGCACAATGAGATGTAATTAACATCACCACCTTTTTGTCTGCATAGGCAGTTGCACCTCGGGATGATTTCACCAGTCAAGGGCAAACCACGTCAGACACCACCCTCTCCCAGCAATTACACCAGGATAGCAAGTTTATATTATAGCCACAGCTCCAAAGGAGTCCCACTGGCAGAGGATCCTAAGATTATGCACTGAATCAGTACATCTTCTGGGTCATGGGCCCAACCCACTCTGTGGGCTTCACCAGCTGGCTCTGCCCTGACGGTGCAGAGATTGGAGATTGCTTATGATGTATATATCCCCGCTATGGCCAGACTTGTGGGTATTGGGGCCCTGCAGCCTGGTTTCCAACAAACCAGAATAATTCTGGCCCAGTGTTTGTAAAATCCCTTGAATGTGTAATGCCCTCTGAAAAGATGAAGTGCTATAAAGTGTTATATTTGCCAGCAACACTGTCTTATTTACATTGCATTTTAAAATGGCAGAGTGTAATATATGACCCAAAAATATATTAAACAAACTTCCATCTGCATGCCAAACTACCTCAGAGTTTAGTGAGTTCTGCACGCAAATGCAGGGTCTTCCAGTACATACTGATAACTATTAGGATTTATAATGGGATGTAGCGAGGGAAGGGAAAGAAAATGCCACTATTCAGAAATCTCATCTTTCTGAAGCACGATTTTTCTTAGCTGTCCTTATAATGGAAATTCATTCTGTGTATGGAATTTTTGTGATGATAAAATCCATAGATGTTTGTCCTAATAAATAATAGACAACCTTGCATCACAAAAGACTCCAAAGTTCTTTGTATACTATATACTTACAACACTACCGCTATATATCCGTCTCTAGGGTGGAGGGCAGACAACAAGAACACAGAATACTGCATAAAAGGGGGACTGGTTCTAAGATAAAAATTTGGCCAAAAACAGTAGGATAGATCCCTATACCTTACAAAATGGGATCTTTAATGTCGCTGCAAAGCAAGCAAGATCTTAGTATTTAATAGGTCTTCTAAAAGATCTCCAGCATAGTTACAGTCGCAAAATTGGAGGAGCTCACTGTCTCTACCTTGCTTAAATTGATCCAATCATATTTCAACTAAGGGGTTCTAGAGTGCCAAGGAATTCCAAGTCTGGGGCTTAGGCCATCCTGCCTCACATTTATTTTCAAGGATTACACTACGCTGACAGTAAGACAATGCAAGTTACTTTGACATTCCTTTAAATACATTTACAAAAATAGATCCACTAAACAATGAAGGTTAGTTAATGGCAGCCAAATTTCAATTCATATCAAATTTTTGCAACCCAGAAATCCAAAAAAAGTGAAGGTTGCGTAATGGAAACATTAAGAGACCCTTGACTATAATAAGGATAGTAAGGTGATACTGTAATAATAGCTCTTATTGTTCTCTGAGTCAATCATTATCATTCACATACAGACGCTCCCCGACTTACGCAAGCGTTCCATTCCGGAACGCCTTGCCTAAGTCGGATTTTGCATGTCGGGGACGTATACCCGACAACTATGCCAAAAAAGGGGGGGAGGGGGCTTATGCAACTTTTTCCGTAAGTGCGGATTTGCATAACCCGGGGAGTGTTTGTACTGCAAAGAATAGGATTTGGTGTGTCACACTTGCCATCTAGTGGTTATACTGCAGATGACAAAAGCATTGAGCTGGTGGAATTCACTCAGAATATTTTTTTTAATTAATTTTGCCATTTTTCTGTTCAACTGTTTGTGAACCAATCCTAATTTTTTTTTAAATGTATTTGTTGTTGGTTATTATTCCGTGCAGAGTTTGGACACATGTTTAGACAGCAAGGCAATAACAAACAGAATAATAAACTCCTGGCGTGAATTTTCAGACGAATTAAAAAAAGGCAGCCAGTTGCGAAATGAGTGAGCGGAGAAAAGGGGACAGGCAAATAGAGGGAGTTTGCTTGGGAGTTCTCTTGGGTGGAGTTCCCGCAGAGTGTTTTTGCCTTTCAGGCTTCTGTGAGCAATAAATACAACATCTGAAGAGGCTCTTAGAAGAAAGACATTATGGATAGTGAGTGATCAGATGTTGGGACCAATACAGGATGTGCCATGTTTGTTTTTCTCCCAGAAGATAGAAGCGACTTCGTCTGTACGAAGTGCAAGCTGGTCTCCATACTAGAAGAGAAGGTTAAAGGACTAGAGACTCAAGTATCAACCCTGTGTTGCATCACAGAAAATTAAGATTCTCTGGATAGAAGTCAGTGTTGGATATTGCAGACACAGCATGCTGAAGAATCAGAGAGAGCAGTGCAGAATGGAGAAGAAAATTGGCAGCATGTGACCTCCAGAAGAAGAAAGAGGCAAACCCATGTACCCCCCAATGCAGATAGAGGTCAGAAATCGTTTTCAGGGTCTCTGCACAGGTACTACGGCAGAGAATGGTTTGGAAGAGTCATCTGAGGGAAGGGATCAGAGGGAGACCCCATCAACTGGAAGGCATGGGATACATTGTCCTAGGGATGGGGGTTCCACGACCACCACTCCCAAGAGGAGGAGACGGGTGGTGGTGGTCAGGGACTCCCTCCTAAGAGGGATGGAGTCATCCATCTGCCGTTCAGACCAGGAAACTCAAGAAGTGTGCTGCTTGCCTGCAGCTAGAATTCAGGATGTGACGGAGTGTCTGCCGAGACTGATCAAGCCCCTGGACTGCTACCCCTGCCAAGAATGACCTTGAGTGGGTCACTGAAGACTATGTGGCTCTGGGAAGAAGGATAAAGGAGTTTGAGGCGCAAGTCATGTTCTTGTCCATCCTCCCTGTTGAAGGAAAAGGCCCAGGTAGGGACCATCGAAGTGTGGAGGTAAATACATGGTTATGCAGGTGGTGTCGGAGAGAGGGCTTTGGATTCTTTGATCATGGGATGTTGTTCCAGGAAGAAAGACTGCTAGGAAGAGATGGGATCCACCAAACGAAGAGAGGGAAGAGCATCTTCGCAGACAGGCTTGCTAACCTAGTGAGGAGGGTTTTAAACTAAGCTTGCCAGGGAATGGAGACCTAAGCCTTGAGGTAAGAGGGGAAATGTGATATCGGGAGGAAACAAGAAGGAGGGTGCATCAGGGGAGGCCTCCTGATTCATACTGAGAAAGTGGGGTCATCGGCTAGTTATCTTAGTTGCCTGTACATGAATAAAAGAAGCCTGGGAAACAACCAGGAAGAATTGGAAGTCCTGGCACAATCAAGGAACTATGATGTGACTGGAATAACAGAGACTTGGAGGGTAACTCACACGACTGGAGCACCTGTTCAGGAAGGACAGGTGGGGGAGAAAAGGTGGAGGAGTTGCACTGTATGTAAGAGAGCAGTATGATTGCTCAGAGCTCCAGTATGAAACTGGAGAAAAGCCTATTGAGAGTCTTTGGGTTAAGTTTAGAGGTGAGAGCAACAAGGGTGATGTCACGGTGGGCGTCTGCTATAGACTGCCAGACCAGGAGGATGAGGTAGATGAGGCTTTCTTCGGACAACTAACAAGTTTCCAGATCACAGGCCCTGGTTCTCATGGAGGAATTCAATCACCCTAACATCTGCTGGGAGAGCACTACAGCAGTGCACAGACAATCCAGGAAGTTTTTGGAGCGTGTTGGGGACAACTTCTTGGTGTGCGTGTTGGAGGAACCAACTAAGGGCTGTGCTCCTCTTGACCTGCTGCTCACAAACAGGGAAGAATTGTTAAGAGAAGTAGAAGTGGGTGGCAACCTGGGCAGCAGCGACCATGAGATGGTCGAGTTCAGGATCCTGACAAAGGAAGAAAGGAGAGCAGAAGAATACGGACCCTGGACTTCAGAAAAGCAGACTTTGACTCCCTCAGGGAACTCATGGGCAGAATCCCCTGGGAGGTTAAGATGAGGGGAAAAGGAGTCCAGGAGAGCTGGCTGTATTTTAAAGAAGCCTTATTGAGGGCACAGGAACAAACCATTCTGATGTGCAGAAAGAATAGCAAATATGGCAGGCGACCAGCTTGGTTTAACAGTGAAATCTTTGGTCAGTTTAAACACAAAAAGGAAGCTTAGAAGAAGTGGAAACTTGGACAAATGACTAGGGAGAAGTATAAAAATATTGCTCGAGCATGCAGGAATGTAATCAGGAAGGCCAAAGCACAATTGGAGTTGGAGCTAGCAAGGGATGTGAAGGGTAACAAGAAGGGTTTCTACGGGTATATTAGCAACAAGAAGGTGGTCAGGGAAAGTGTGGGACCCTTACTGAATGGGGGAGGCAACCTAATGACAGATGATGTTGAAAAAGCTGAAGTACTCAATGCTTTTTTTGCCTCGGTCTTCACAGAACAAGGTCAGCTCCCAGACTCCTGCACGGGGCAGCACAGTATGGGGGAGGAGGTGAGCAGCACTTGGTGGTGAAAGAACAGGTTAAGGACTATTTAGAAAAGCTGGACAAGTCCATGGGTCCGGATCTAATGCACCTGAGGGTGCTGAGGGAGTTGGCTGATGTGTTTGCAGAGCCATTGGTCATTATCTTTGAAAACTCGTGGCAATCGGGAGAGGTCCCGGACAATTGGAAAAAAGCAAATACAGTGCCCATCTTTAAAAAAGGGAAGAAGGAGAATCCGGGGAACTATAGCTACACCTCAATCTCTGAAAAAAATCATGGAGCAGGTCCTTAAGGAATCCATCTTGAAGCACTTGAAGGAGAGAAAGGTGATCAGGAACAGTCAACATGGATTCACCAAGGGCAAGTCATGCCTGACCAACCTGATTGCTTTCCATGACGAGATAACTGGCTCTGTGGAAATGGGAAAGGAGGTGGATGTGATATACCTTGACTTTAGCAAACCTTTTGATACAGTCTCCCACAGTATTCTTGCCAGCAATTTAAAAAAGTATAGATTGGATGAATGGACTATAAGGTGGATAGAAAGCTGGCTAGATCGTCAGTCTCAACCAGTAGTGATCAACGGCTAGATGTCTAGTTGGCAGCCAGTATCAAACAGAGTGGCCCAGGGGTCAGTCCTGGGGCCGGTTTTGTTCGTCTTCATTAATGATCTGGATGATGGGATGGACTGCACCCTCAGCAAGTTCGTGGATGACACTAAGCTGCGGGGAGAGGTAGATACGCTGGAGGATAGGGATAGGGTCCAGAATGACTTAGACAAGTTGGAGGATGGGCCAAAAGAAATCTGATGAGGTTCAACAAGGACAAGTGCAGAGTCCTGCACTTAGGATGGAAGAATCCTATGCACTGCTACAAGCTGGCTAAGCAGCAGTTCTGCAGAAAAGGACCTGGGGGTTACAGTGGACGAGAAGCTGGATATGAGTCAACAGTGTGCCCTTGTTGCCAAGAAGGCTAATGGCATATTGGGCTGCATTCGTAGGAGCATTGCCAGCAGATTGAGGGAAGTGATTATTCTCCTCTATTCAGCACTGGTGAGGCCACATCTGGAGTATTCCATCCAGTTTTGGTCCCCGCACTGCAGGAAGGATATGGACAAATTGGAGAGACTCCAGCAGAGGACAACAAAAATGATTAGGGGGTTAGGGCGCATGACTTATGAGGAGAGGCTGAGGGAACTGGGCTCAGTTAGTCTTCAGAAAAGAACAGTGAGGGGGGATTTGATAGCAGCCTTCAGGTACCTGAAGGGGGGTTCCAAAGAGGCTGGAGCTAGCCTGTTTTCAGTGGTGACAGATGAAGGAGAAATGGTCTCAAGTCACAGTGGGGGAGGTCTAGGTTGGATATTAGGAAAAACTTTTTCATTAGGAGGGTGGTGAAGTACTAGAATGGGTTACCTAGGGAGGTGGTGGAATCTCTATCCTTAGAGTTTTATGAGGCCTGGCTTGATAAAGCCCTGGCTGGGATGATTTAGTTGGGGTTGGTCCTGCTTTGAAGAGGGGGTTAGACTAGATTACCTCCTAGATGGGCACTAGATTTGCCTTTTTTAATTGTCTAAAGTGAATCGACTTATTAATTTTATCAAGATAAGAATCTTTGTAAAGCTACATGCTGCCAGAAATAATGATTTTATTGAGCAAAGAGGGATATAGACCTAGACTGGTTTTTATTCCATTTTTTTTTTTAGGTACATGGGAAACAAGGTTAGGGCAGTGGTGTGCTAGCGCCACTACCTATTATGCTTACCAATACTGTCTCATTGTTTCCTTGTACTTTCCCCATTTGTTGGTCTCTTGTCTTGATCTTTGCCCCAAGGAGTTTAAGTATATCTTTTTGTTCTATGCTGTACACCTAGCACAATGCAGTCCTACTCCATGATTAGGGACCCTAGGCACCACAGTAATACAAATAATGGGAGCAAGGAAATTCAGCTGGTAGAATTGGATGGATTTTTTTTTTTTCCTCCTGAAGAATTTTAAGTGGAAACTATTCTTGTATTATTCTTTCAACTTCAAGCTATTGCATCAGCTTCAAAATTTTATTGCTTGTATATCCCGCATAAGCCATTATAAAAATCTGTCAAAATAAGGAAATATCACAAGAATATCTGACCCACAGTTTTCATTGCACAAACATTTAAACAGGAAACTTTACAAATGCATTTTTCCTCATAAGAATAGTTTTATACAGAAAATGTCTTTACAGAAAAGCTTGCATTTAGATTCGTCATGAACCTAATTGCTTGATGCATTAAGATTTTTAATGCTACACTTAAGACAGTGTCAAAAAAAACAAAAACAAAACAGCAGCACATCACTTCTGTACTTAAATCTGCTTGACTTGAGTCTTGTTGAACCAAAACATTGAAAATACTCCTACAACCATTTTCGTAAGCAAATAATTCAAGTATCTTTAAGCTGTTCAAAGTGTTAGTAATGTAATACTTTATATTTTTTCTAAAAATAACACCATAGTGTGTCAAGATACATCAATATGAACCTTAACAAGGCAGTATTACCATCTTAGATTATACTGTTGTGCTGAATAATACTATAACATAAGAGCAGTCCATGGTATAGAAAAAACTAAACAGAAGTGTTGTATTAAACCAGTTTGATAACATGAACTTCAAAATGAATTTTCAGAAACTATTCTATTAAATGCTACAGCATTAAATGTAATAAAAATACTTATGTTTTCTTAAAAAGACCATTTAGGGTAGAGAAAAATCCAGTAAAGTACTCCTATAGAAAAACCTGACCTATGGGAAGAAGTTGAAAAATATAAATGGGTATGCCAGTAAATACAATTAAAAATATATTTATTTTTGGAAAGAATTGAACTCCGTAGGGTATTGTCATGTAAAGTTCAAGCATAAACCACATTCAACAATCTTGTTTTATCTTACCATTTCTATGTTTTGAATTTTTGTACTTATATACAAGTTTTATTTTTGGTAAGTTCTATGTTCAATGTGGACCTAGGAAGAATTTTTCTTGTAAAGGAGCACTACAGTCACATGTTCGCATTTTCTTGCTTTCAGGCATTTTCTAAATTAGGACTCTTAACTGACAGAGGAAAATAGTCTACTTTCTCACTATCCTTATACTAGGAATGTAAAATAGTTTGCCAACTGATGCTGAAGCATATGTAATTAGTAATTTTTCATATTAGTACTTTCAAGATTTTGATAGCTAGTTACTTTTAGTCAAGTGTAATTCCATCACTTCTGATTTATGTAGTGTTCTTTCCTCACTAACACACATATTTCAACCTAAAGAATTAGAGTGTAATAAGAACATACCTTCCTACCATGAATACTGCAGCACAGAGGGTGGTTTGTACAATTAGTTTATAATAGACTGTAATAAGTCACATTATACTGGGTCACATTTGCATACAACTAGAAGAAATTAAAAAAAAACCCTTTCATTCCAGTGATTTTGCAAACTCAGCATAATCAATGTATCCATCGTTATTTTTGTCATCATCTCGTAAGACATCATCAATTAGATTAATTAACTCTTCTTCTTTCATTGCCTGGGAGTGTTCACCACCTTCCTACGAGAAAGATATTAGTTACAGCAGTTTCTCTCAATCAGTGGGTTGCAGTGCCATGGAAGGCTGAAAGTTGTATTACATCTAAAGGAAAGAATATCTGGCTCCCTCAATCCACATACACAGTGATCCTTCAAGGTCAAATATTCTCTATCACTTTCTTAAAACAAGTACACACAAACACACTTATCTATAACAGATACTTTTATAGTAGGTGTAAGGGGGTTTTGAAAATATTTGACTTCAAATAAGGGGCTGCCAACCTGAAGAGGTTGAGAAACAGACTTGCAGCAAAGAGGCATGTTCACAACAGCACTGCAACATACTGGCCACACAGCTAGTAACTCCCCTTTCTACCCCTGACCTCCAGGCTGTTCTCTCCTCTGCATAGTCATCATGCTCTTCCAGGCCACATTCACCCTAGCAGGCCACAACGTCTAAGCTAGGATAGGGCCTTTCTGGAGCACTGATTGTAAAGTTACAGATATGGTTTATTTAGTACTTTTATAAAAAAACAAACCACAAGACTGATATTATAGAAAATCTGACTACACAGAAAATATATGTTCTCATTGGAACTACTTTTGAGAACTCATTATTTTGAAGAGCCACATGGGCTGTTATAAATACTGCTCACCTCTTTATGTACATGTGATATAGCAGTGGCAAGTTCTAATCCATCAAGCAAATTATTGCCATCATAATCATGCATTTTGAAGTAATGGAGCTGCAACTCCTGTGGGGACATCTCAGATTCTGGTTTGTCAATTACACCTTCTAAGTGTTCCATGATGTGGCTGAAAATAGAAAATAATGCCAGCTAGTTAATATTTAAAGGCCTGTTTATATTTAACTGTTCTTTGATCAGGGAAATAGTCTACAACACTTTGGATGAGATTCTGTGTTGAGTCTCTTAAATATGTGGCACAGAATTTCTCTCCCCCTGGTCTGCGAGTGTATGGTGGTTTTAAGCCACCATTGTGCCCTCTTGATCCTGATATGCTACAAGGGCTAGAGAAATCTCTGATATAATTTAGACAGTGCTGGGGGCCTGTCTAAGTTACAGAAGCCTCCCAAGGCTCTCCCCTTATGACTGTCTTCCACACAGCCTGTACTGGGTGAATCCTCCCCTACCATCAGCTTTTAGGGCCCCTTTATGATGATCTGGCTCTTCTATCCACTGTAAAGAGGAGAGGGGATGAGACTCTCACCCTGTAAGTGTTCATAATACATACTTCCCCCCCAGAATGTTTTCCGTGGCCAGTACATACAAGGAATAACAGTGTGTAAAGAATAACAGTGTGTATGGCTAAGAGATTCTCCATACTGTGTAGACAGGGCTACCAGGCCCCTGAGTCCCACGGTATACTGGAGTCTCCAAGTTCAAAGTGAATCATTGAGCAATACAAGTTTACATTTACAGAATGCAAAATACATACTCTTTGTCTTGTACTAGGTTCTTATCAAGGCGAATATTTGCTTGATGACTCTCCTCTGCATGCTCCTCAGCTACAGAGGAGATCAAGAATGCAGACACTAGGCAGAATAGCAAATATACGCTAAACATCCTTGACGCCATCATGATCTCCTAGCAAGAGGAAAATATATACATTAATACATCTGAAAAATACACTCAATCAAATGGAAGATTTTCAATGTGATGAACATAACGGGCATATAAAATCCCTAATAAATTGTAGGATGCAAGTATATTTTTCATTAATACTACTTAAAAAGCACACTTTTTGTGCTAGGCTATAAAACTGGATGTAATGTCTAGTACTTTCCCCAGCAGAAAACTGAAGGGCTGCAACCAAGAATTTCTTCAGTCTCTCCAAAAGCCAATTAAAAAAAACTATCTGGGATAATTCTCAGAAACTACATTTTCAGGTTGGGAATATGCAGCTGCTAATCTTTCCAGAAGCCAAAGCCACAACAATTACTTGTGACTCTGTAAACATCTTCTAGTCAAACAGCCACAGCAACTTCACCTAGATGCATTTTACAGTATTTTCTTAAAATCTCAACTAGTCCGAGTAGGTCTCCTTTCTTAGGTTTGAATAAAGGTGTTGCACGACATCATAAACACTACTGGAAATATTAAAAAAAAAAAAAAAAGGCAGCAGTGGAAATGCTCAAATACCAGTTTAAAACTAGAACAGACATCTATAGAAACAGATTTTTTTAAACTGATAGAATTACGACAGTCAAAGCTAAGTTTTATTAAGCTGTATTAATGCACCTTATTAACCAACAGTGCATTATAAAATTATTTAGAGTTCATATGTTATTGTAGTCTTTGTTTCAATTCTTTTGTGGCTCTGTTCAGTGACAAAGTGGCTATTTTGAAAGTGTAGTGCCACTACCCAAATTCTAGGGTGATGTTTTCAGTATTTTGCTATGAGATACAATATGTAATTAGTGTATAAAAATTTGATACACTATTGAAACACTTGGCACTCATTAATGTTGCTTTCTCATGAAAAAGTATAAATCATTAAAATCATGACATAACTAATGGAATTTAATATAGGTGAAAGCAAAGTAAGAGCTTGATACAGAATGGCTTTAAGTAGCAGAATGTATTAATAAGAACCAAGACAAAAATTATAAAGATGAACACTACCATGAAACAACACTGATCTACTTTTTCAGAAAGGTCCCTGAACAGTCAATGCCTGTAACAAATCAGGACTAAAATGGAAGTACAAAGTAATATTTACCTGTTTGCTATTACTATTTGTTTGTCAGAAGGTTTGCTATCACTTTGAGCTGCAGTAGCAGGTCAGCTAGTAGTTCCAGAGATGCATATACTAATGGCAGCTTTCACAACTCTATGGCCTACTGCCAGGATGCTACACAGAGTTTGCATAACTTATGAAAATATTAGTTTTATTAACTAGGCATTTGGAATGGATCAAATATTTCTTCACAAGTCCCCTGAACCATCTTCTTTGTCTTTGATAACAGAAAAAACAGCAAGAAAAAAAAAAGACATCTTTTCATCGGGACACACTAACATAGTCACCATAATTGCTCATTGAAAGGTGAACTGAATCATTCTGTTTAGAACAAATCCCACAATCCTTAAGACTGCAATTCACTAATTGGTTTGCTGCAATTCATTATCTGGTGTACAAGGCAAGACAGCACTCCAGTAGTGCCACATGTACAACAGCATTTTGAAAGAACATAGACACGTAAAATAGCACAGCAGCAAATCATTTAGCTAATTGTGTTTGGACTGAAAAAAGTTACAGGTTAGAGAGGCAGCATGGTCAGAGGCTTTATCTAGATGAGAAAGTTGCACTGGTTTAATTTAAAACTGTTTTTAAACTAAGATTAAGGCTATATCTACACTAGCACTTTTGTCGATATAACTTACGTTGCTCAGAGGTGTGAAAAAACCCACCCTCTTAAGTGACATAAGTTACACCAACAGAAGCAGCGGTGCGGACAGCGCAATGTTGGCAGGAGATGCTCTCCCACCAACATAGCTACCGCCACTCGTCGGGGGTGGTTTAATTATATCGACAGGAGAGCACTATCCCATCGGGATAGAGTGGCTACGCAGGAGATCTTACAGAGGTGCCACTGTATCGGTACAACTGTGCCGCTGTAAGCTCTCTAGTGTAGACATGGCCTTAGTTAAACTGGTGGAAAACCCCTGTATTCACACACTGTTCAATAAGTGATTAATTTCATTTTTGCCTCAGTGGTTTCTGAGGGCTTCTCTCCATGAGAAACTTGCACCAGTATTACAGAAGGTGTGAATTTAAACTGTTATACTTTACACTAGTGCAAACTATTATTTAGGTATACACGTGACTGATTTGTTTAGTTTCTGGCACTCAGGAACAGTTAAACTGAAATAATTAATTTTTATATTGAAATAAGAGTGTCCACAAAGGTTTAAAAACAAATAAAACTACCTTCAGTTAAACAAGATCAACTTTTGTTTAGACAAGAAGTAGGGTCCAGGAAAGCCAGAGTTCTATTGTCACCTCTCTGCCACTGATTCACTACATGATATACGGCAACTCTCAAATTCTCTGCTTCGGTTTCCCCAGCTGTAAACTGAGGATAAAAAAAGACCAAGTTTTCTGCAGACATAACTCCCCTGACTTCAATTCACTTACATCAGCAGAGAATTTGACAGAGAACCCTGAACATCTGCTACTGCTAGCTTGAAAGGGACATACCTTTTAGAACATCTTAGTTTAAAATGTACTGAAATCCTGACGCTCACCTTAATGAGTTGAAGCTTTGTAAAAAAAATGAAACTATAGCACCACTACTCAACCTCACTACAATTTACAAACGATTAGCAGGAAAAGTGACCAGGGGGCACGTGAGCAGTGACTGCAGGATTATTCATTCATTTCAGTTAATTGCTTTCGCTGTAAGGGCCAAAAGGCAACGCCACGGCACGTTTCCATCTACGTGTTACCCTAGCCCTACTCCTGCTACTAGACACCCCCCAAACACCCCACCCACGTCACGGCCCCTGCCGCCTGCCCCCCGGCGGCAGGGACGGAACACGGGGCTGAGCCTCGCGTGACCAGGGCTCCGCCACGGACCCTGGGCGAGTCACTTGGGCTGGCTCCCTCCGCGCCTCTCGCCCCGTGACAACGTCTTGCCCGATGTGGGGGGCACCCAGCGCGGGAGACCACCGGGAGCGGGCGGGCAGAGGCAGGTTCCTGTCCCCTGCCGCTGACACCGCCTGCGGCTGCCCCGGCTCCGCCAGCCGCCGGCCCGTCACAAACTCATCGCACCCGAGCTCAGCCCGGCCAGCGTCGGTCCCCGCGTCTGAGCGGTGTGGCTGTGGCGGCTCCTCCAGCCCCCTCCAGGCATGACTCCCCGCAGTGTGAGGAACAGCCCCGCACTCACCGGCTACGCAGCTACAATGTCCCAGGACAGGGCGCGAAGTCACAGGCAGGTGCGAGCGGGATTGGGCCAGGTCAGCCACCATCCCCAGGTTCATCTTTGACCCGACGCACGCTCGCGTCTTGCCACGCCCCCTCCCGCCCATTGGCTTCCGTCTGCCCAGGCTGGGGGAACGTCACGACTCCTGGAAATTCCACGTGTAACGAAAACAAAGGGACAGGTGGGGGAGAGGGGAGGGGTCAGGTGCTCGGCAGGACACGCCCCCTCCCGTGTGCCCCGCCTCCTCCGTGACTCCACCCCTCCCGCCCTTTCCCACTATGACTCCTCCCCCCCGACCTCCTTCTCTCTCTGCACCTCCCCCCAGCAATGCCGCGTGTGGTCAAGTGGGCGAGGCTGTGTATTCCGGGGGTGGGGCTTGGCATCAGCGAGTCCGGGGTGTGAGCCTGTGGGAGCCACCTGACCCTGGGCACTGACTTGTCCGGAGCCCTCTTGGGCCACTCTGCCAGCAGGGCTGGTTGTGGGTCCCCTTCCCCCGCAAGGTGTCCCAGGCCAGCCTGGTCCAGCGGCTGTCTGAGTCTTCAGGAAGCCTAGAGGGTAAAAGCCCAGCTCTGCTTGTCACACTGTTGCCACACATGAGTCGGGGGCGTCACTGTGCACGGCCCAGTTTGAAAAATTCCATTGAAACACCCATAAAAGAAGAACATTCACCGTGTTTGTTCCAGGTTTGTAGGCAGGCTCTGCTTGGTAACGATTGCAGTGCTGGGCAAGGCATGTTGGAATGGAGCGGGGTGACCATCTGCAACAGGAGAGTATGACCATTTACATCCCAGCCCCAGCAAGGGGGTACCAAGCCTGCAGAGCCTTGCCATGCCCAGCAGGGCATATACAGCCATAGTTTAAACATCTGCATAATCTACTGAGTGAGACAGCTCGTCCTGTCACAGCAAGTGGGTTTGGTTTGTGGGTGAAGGTTGGAGTACCACTGTTTTGGGGATAGATGGTCCCTTACTAAGGATCACAGCAATATTCAGGTTACCCCCATGTCCTAAAAGATCAGTCACTTACCCCAGGTCAGTTGCACTTTAGTTCTCAGAACCAGGGCCGGCTCCAGCATTTCTGCCGCCCCAAGCAAAAAAACAAAAAACAAAAAAAAAACCCTGCGATCGGCGGCGGCAGTTCGGCGGCAGGTCCTTCGCTCCTAGAGGGAGTGAGGGACCTGCCGCCCCCGAATTGCCGCACGTGCGGCCCCTCTCCCTTGGCCGTCCCAAGCACCTGCTTGTTAAGCTGGTGCCTGGAGCCGGCCCTGCTCAGACCAAAGACAATGCTTGTAGCCAGTCCTATAATAGACTATGTAAAGATATATAGGAAAATGAAATAAGAGAGTTTTTACAACGATAAGCAGGTAAACATACATACAAAAATGAATTACAATCTAAAGTTTCCAAAGTAATGTAAGTTTCTATGATAAGCAAGCACTTTAGAGCTAACCCAGGCTAAGCACTGGGGATCTTTTGTTTATGCCTAGTAATTCCTGTTGCCCTGAGTCCAAGCAGCATAAAGATACAGTTCCTCCTTGTTAGGGGGTTTTAGTCCATCTTTCCCCTTCTGTTTCAAGCTGCAAACTCAGCTGATGGGAGGAATTCACTTGCAAGACTCATCTTCATGTTTTGGGGCAGGAGAGAGTAAACAACAAAGTTTTTTGTCCTTAGTCCATCTGTTGTCGATAGACCTTCCTTGTCGGCTAGGAAGTAACACCTTCTGTAGGAGATCAGCACTTTACACTAGTTAATGTCTCTCACCTGGGAGGTGATCTAGAGGCTTACAATGTAAATGCTGAAATATTACCTTATCATGTGAGATTAATGTTATAAGTGAGATTAATGCATGCAGCAACATACAAGCATTGCATAAAGTCTAAACACTAAACACATTCTTAGAATTCTAATACCTGTTTTAACAATACTAACACACAGTTGAGTCAGACTAATTCCAGCTATGTATATGTCAGTTGTTCAATGGAGACATGGGGACCTTCATATGAGCTAGCACCTGGTCTACCAGCATCACAATAGCACCACTCTTGATGAACTTGTTCTTGACAGGAAAGTTCCTTAATTTTTGGAAGAACCACTGAAATCAGTTTGCATTGGAATGACAGTGTAAATCTGGATGACCATTAAGACCCCTTAGTTATGGATGAACCCTAAGAGGGTTAGAGATTTGGTATGGATGCTCATTCAAACATTTAAGCTCTGCCAGACTTGCTATCCTAATTTTTTGTAAACCAGTTAAATGCTCAATGCAACATTCTATATGTCTGAAAATATTTTACCTAGTACATATGTAGGAGTTTGAGAAGTATTAAAAGAAAGTACATTTCATCTTATGTGCCTAGAGATATTCCACACCATAGGTATTTCCTTCTTTGTACAGCAAGACTGAGACAATTTTGGGTTTCAAAAATGACATGCTGTTTTGTTTCCTTTTGGTTCATCACAATTTATGAAATCAGTAAGTTCCTTTAGGGACCCCTATGTAATATTTTGTGGCTAGCAATATCTTCTAGAAAATATCTTTGTCCACTCTGTTCCTTCTATCCATTCTCTTTCAACCTCTCTTTCCCCCCATTGTTAAATTGTCTATTGGTTCTTATGTTTAAACTTTTCAGTACTAGATACATTACGGGTGCTTCCTGTTTTCAAGTTAATAACCACTTCCGGAGTGAAATAGACCTCAAGAGTTTAAGATTTTTTAGTCCAGAACACACACATTACTGGGAGAACAGAATACTCAGAAAGTACTCATTATACTGAAGTAGTTAATCAACAGATACAGTGTTTTTTAAAATACAGTTGGATTTTAAATGATTGGTTTTAACTGTCAGAAAATGAGAAGTTGAGGCAGCCATGTTTGTTGTGGGAGTGGTTTTGTCGGGTGTAACAAATCTGGGTGCAAACTGTATCATTCCTGAAAACTTTACAGTTGTGAGGTAGGAGTTGCATAGCATCCTTGCACCCTGATTCAGGACAACCTCTAGGTCCATGTGGCCATGTCAATTTACTGGGTGAAGTCCTAGTCCACTGAAGTCACTTGGAGTTTTGCCATTGACTTCAACATAGCCAAACTTTCGCTCACAATTTTAATTAACATATGTCTCAATATAGTTAATATGCATTTCTGTATAAAAATATTAACTAGAAAATGGTTCATGTTTGCTAGGCAATAAAGTATCTAGACTAATAAGTTTAGACCAGAATCTGCCATGGAAAAAACCCTGAATGGGAAATGTACTTGTGAAAAACCATAAAATTAATTGTGGTGCATTTTCCTCACATCCCCTTGTTTGTATGGGGATAACGACATTGCAGAAAATGCATATATGTCTGTTAGTGGGGTGGGGATAGGAGGTGTGTTCAGGGATCCTTGCTAAACGCTGGCCATAAGCCTAGGGATTTTTGACCAAACATGCAAAAGAAGTGCCCCACACAGATGGTCTCCCCTCTCTCTTGTGAGCATGGTAGTCTCTCATGCTGTGTTGCATAGCTGTTTCCACCATGGGAGTTAATACTAGTTTGACAGACAGACACTAACTTCCTTTGCTTTCTTTCTCATGGACTTTTAATCCCTGTTTTAGGGAAGCCTGCCCTATATAGCAGCTGCTCCTTGCTTCTTCCTCTCAGCCCTGTTTCCAGTGAAGCCCCAATCATGCATTGGGACTCCTGTGGATTGTGGAGGAGTTGAGCTGGCCTTATAGAATCTGCTTACCTTCACATGTATGTACTCTGTGCGTATGTAAAATAGAGATTATCACCTTGTCACCAGGAAGCACAATCCAGTTATCACCTAAATACAACAGTATTTGTCAGCACCCTTAATTGAAAGTTCCAATGGGCATATTTTTGTGATTTTTTTCATTTTCCAATAATTTAATTTGTATCCAGGTTTTTTATACCATGTCAATCACCATAGTCTCTTAAGCACTTTCCAGTGATGCATTCAGGGGTGTCACTAGCATCTACCACTTGTGATTGCTTTGCCAATCCTCTCCCAGGAAAATGGGGGGTGGGGAGATGAGACATTTTAAGTGCTTTTATTTGTGAAAGCCAGGTCAAAGAAGTATGCTCTGTACTTGGAATGGAAAGTGATGGAATTGTGATAGGATATAAGATATATAGAAATGAGCTTTTGCTGAGAATATATATATATATATATCCAAGCAAGCACTAAAAGAGTTTAGAGGTGCACTAAAATTCTAGTCAAAGCTTAAGGGAAAAGAAATGTGAAAAATAGATTTTGTGTGTGTGTGTGCGCGCGCGCGCGAGCACATTTCTTTTCTAGTACTGCAGAGCACACAAAAGCTTTGTTCTGGCACTGTCTCCTTCCCTAGCAGGAATTAAATTTAAGCACTTAGGTGAATGAAAAAGTGAAACATTTCTTATTGTTTCATTTATGGTACACTGGGTACAACCAGTGTGGTTGGCATCATAAAAAACACTGGAGAGGACACAATAGAGAAGACAAACAGTTTAGACCGTGCACTAGATTTCTAGAAGATGGATGTATTTAGCAGCAGCACCATTACTGTTTATATAACATAACACTTGCTTTGGATGATAACTGATACGTTTTAAATGATTACTAATAGGGATGCAAAGATTTCAAGTAGGAATTACCAGTGAAAGGAAATAAAAAGAGTTCACCTCAGAGTCTGATGGATGAGTTCTGGCAGGAAGGAGTAGGGTGTAGCAAGCAAAGCAGAGCTTTGCAAGTTGAGAGAGATGGATTCTGTGCCCTGCCATGCACTTGATGTGCAATCAGGAACAAGCCACCTAATCTTTTTGTCTCTGTTTCTGATATCATACTTACCTCACAGGGATGTTGCCAGTCTTTAATAAATTGATGTTTGTTAAACACACTGAAATCCTCGGATGGAAAGCACAGTAGAAGTGCAAAGCAATATTATTATTCACGTCTCTTTGCCTCAGTTGTCTCATTATTATGGAGATGCCTAGTTATTTCAGGATATTGACCCTCAGAGGGCTGTTGTTCTCTCAGCACTGCTCACTCCTCCTTTATCACACACTCCTTTCATGAGTCCAGGGATTTACTTGGGGAATAAAAGGGAAGGAAGAGGAGCCAGCCTCCGAGTTAAATAATAAGACCTAGCGCTTGTTATGTTCCAAGTGCTAAGTAAGTGAAGTGAAGAGCGCCCCGGTAGGGTGGTTGAGCGGAAAGCAGACAGACCAGGGAAGGAAAGGGGTGAGACCGGTGAGCTGTTCCTAGGCAAACACGGGAGCTTTAACGTGAGGGTATTTCCCCGCAGTGGGAACTCAGCGGCGCTGCTTAAGCGGAGGCTTCAGCTAGAACTTCACTTCCCGACATGCACGCGGAGATCTCTGCACATGCTCAAGGCAGGGAGGGGAGCCCGGCTGCTCCCCAGGCACTGCCAGCCTGGGACTTCCCTCTTGTACCGGAGACACCAGGGCGAAAATGGCTGCGAAGGGCTCCCATTCTTACCTGAAGCTGGAGGGGGAGATCGAGAGGTGCCGGGCGGAGTGTCAGTGGGACAGGCTGCCCGAGCTGGTGAGGCAACTGCTGCTGCCAGCGGCCAGCCACCCGCGGAAAGGGGCCGGGGACGCGCAGGACTCCGGTGAGTGAGGCTGAGCGGGCGATCCCCGCCTGGCTCCGAGCTGCCGGTGCCCAGGGAATCTCTCCGGCCGCCCGAGCGGGGCAGCCCTGGAGCCAGCGGCGCTGCTAATCCATGCCGAGCCCAGCCCCCGATCAGGCGTGCGGTGCACAGCTCTGAAGCCAGCAGTCCCTAGCTGTTTGAACGCTGCATTGCTCCCGTGTAAATGCTCCCGAGCACTGACTGTCCTTTCCGCAGCCACTGAAACGTGCCTGGTCCCTGTGGGGCTCACCAGCGGGGTGCTGATAGCAATGGGCTTTGGATTTTGTGGGATTTTCGCCCATATTAGCGTACGTGTGTGGCGTTTGTCTCCTGTTTGCATAGTGTGATCTAAGGGAATCTCTAGGGATAGCCAGACTGCAAAAATGTGTCTGTTTCCCCCTTTTTTTTTTTTTTTTTTTTTGCCATGAACCCCTAGCCCTCCAACGTATTTAGCTGATTTGATCAGGAAATGGCTAAATTGGGAATTGGAGAGTAGCTCATTTGCAGCTTTGGCTACTGGCTGAGTCAAGATATGTCCCTTGCAAGTGGAGAAGTGGAGATTCACTTAGTTTTAAAAATTAGAGCAAAAACATATATGTTGCGGTAGTGCCTTAAGGCCACAAACAAGTTGGGCCTTGTTGTACTAGGTGCTGTACTAACATATAATAAATGAAGTCCCTGCTCCAAAGAGGTTGAATAGGGGTGGTTTGAGCAGCTGGCCTGATCTCTTCTGAAGTGTTCACTCCTCCTATAGAAGGAAATGCTAGAGCAGAGGTGGGGAAACTTTTTGGCCTGAGGGCCAAATTGGGGTTGCAAAACTGTATGGAGGGTCAGGTAGGGAAGGCTGTGCCTCCCCAAACACCCTGGCCCCCGCCCCCTATCTGCCCCCTCCCACTTCCCACCTCCTCAGAACTCCTGACCCACCCAACCGCCCCCCCCGCTCCTTGTCCCCTAACTGCTCCCTGAGACCCCACCCCCTATCCAACCCCCCCGTCCCCATCCCCTGACTGCCTCCCCCCCCTCGAACCTCCACCCCATCCAACCGCTCCCTGTCTCCTGACTGCCCCCTGGGACCTCCTGCCCCTTATCCAATCCCCCCCCCCCTTACTATGCCGCTCAGAGCAGCAGGAGCTCGCAGCCATGCCGCTGCGCTGCCCGGCAGGAGTGGCGGACCAGAGCGCTGGCGGCGCAGCAGTCTGAGGCTGCGGGGGAAGGGGGACAGCATGGGAGGGGCCGGGGGCTGGCCTTCCCAGCTAGGAGCTCAGGGGCCGGGCAGGACAGTGGCCATAGTTTGCCCACCTCTGTGCTAGAGGATGTGCTAAGGATCTCACTCTTGAGCAGGCCGACTGTCTCCAAAAGTGGAAAGAGGAAAAATACTCCCAGAAGAGTGGGTGACTGTGTATGTAGTCATGCAATTACAATGATTCACATGTCTTTGTAATGCTGGTCGTGATACTTGACAACAGGAGGAGCAGAGAGACCCAAAATGTGAACCTGCAAGAAAAAGAGACTAGTCTGCAATCTTCAGGGAAATAATAATTTAAAAAAAGTAAACAAAACTCATGGCAAAATTCAGCCCTCATTTATTCCTATGTACCACTGATGGAATTAGTGGGCTTTCATTGGTATAGCTCAGGGCAGAAATTGGTTTTACGATTCTAGCTCAGCAAGCATATACCTTGTAGATTACAGATTTGCCCCCTTTTTTCATGCTGCATATCTAAGTGGGGAGGAGACTGGTAACAGCTAGGATGATTCATTTTGTTTGAACACACGTCCTGTTAAGATTTGCTCACCCAGAGCCTTAGAGAATATCCAGAATGAACTCATCTGCAAACTGCTCTCTAGCATTTGGAAAGATTGTGTGGCTATGTTTATCTTGGCCACACTTTAGACAAGGGGTTCTCGCAACAATTTTTTTGATGGCCGTACTTACACTTTTTTCTAAAATTATTTTTTTTTCCCTAAAGTTAATAAAGTAATATGCACATATATACATCAAAATCATTGTAATTTATTTATGTAAGGTTTGGGTTTGTTTTTTTTTGCAGACTCAATAATAAAAATGCACAGTTATCTCTATTCTTTACTGGACCTAACAGAATAGAAATACAAATATGGTGCTTTGCACGTCTTGTCTTTTTAATTATTGTTTCTTGTGCTTTTTTGGTAAAAGTAGACGTCTGTATAACAATTCTGAAGTAAATTTAAAAACGCTTTTACATAATTGAAGTCCAAATAATAACGAAAAACATATTTGGGTGGCTTGGATCTGGGGTGGGGAGGGGACAGGAGGCATGGCTGCGGCTGGCCAAGGGCTCCTCTGGGCAGGTCAGGGGGCTCAGGGCTTTGCCCAGCCCGGTGCTCCTCCAGCTGTGGGGGGAGGGGTGCTCAGGGTTGCTCTAGGCGCAGGGAGTCTCGGGACTCCAGCTGCCGGAGGCGGGAGCACAGGCAGAAGGGGTGCAGTCAGGGCCTAGCCTCCCCAAAGGGGGGCTCCATCTGCTGCCTATGCGCCCGCCTCTCACCCCCTCACCCGCCGCTTGCCTCCTGTGTCCCTGCTCACTCCCGCCACCCGCTGCTCGCCTCCTGTGTCTCTCCTCACCCGCCGCTTGCCTGCTCACTCCCCAGCCAGAGACACCCCCCTGCCCGCCGCGAGAACTCCTGCTCGCTGGTGGCTCACCGCTCACCTCCTCACTCCCCCGCTCACAGCCAGACCCCCCTGCCCACCTCCTCACCCTGCTGCTGGCTCGCCTCTCACCTCCCACCTCCTCACCCCATCCCTGTATGTGTGTGTGTGTGTGTATGTGTGAGTGTTTGCAAGTTCGGGGCCAAAGTGATTTTTATGCTCACTGTACTTTGATACCACCTTTGTAAGAGTTAAGGCAAAATCTATATATCTGAGATCTCTTCCTCGATCCTCAGCCTGCTAGTTATCTGGGCTCAGATACTACCTGCCATCTATTCTTAAATAGATAGTTGATCTGGTCTCTGTTGTGACGGGGTCTAAACTGTGGAGGTCTCGACCCCTGAAATCCATCTCATTCCACCACATCTGAAAAAAAATCTATGAAAGTGTGACCACTGTGGACATTGTATTTGTTTTCTCCCTCTTTTCCGGAGCCTCTTAGATCATTTTATTTCTTATGTTTGTAAAAAGAACAGGAGTACTTGTGGCACCTTAGAGACTAACAAATTTATTAGAGCATAATAATAAATTTGTTAGTCTCTAAGGTGCCACAAGTACTCCTGTTCTTTTTGCGGATACAGACTAACACGGCTGCTACTCTGAAACCTGTCCTTATGTTTGTAGAGGATGCTCTCTTATTTAAATGTATCATGTGTTGTTGTGATGTACTGATGCCCTCCACCCCAACCGAAGCATTCAAGGTAGTGTAAGTTATAAATAGCCAATATATTTTTATTATCTATTTCCTGCCAGTGTTTTCATCCCATTGGTAGGACACACTGCTTTGTTATAAAATTGTTCATGGGTGGAGTGCTGGGCTACTTTATTAACATAATAGACAAAGATTTTGGAATTTGTAAAGATAAGTAAATGATATAGACTCTTGCTAAAAATGACTTTTAAGAAACAAAATGAAAAGGACCTGATCCTGTGACTTAATTCATGTGAGCGTACTGGTACCACTGTTGAAGTTGATGGGACTATTTGTGTGAGTAAAGTTGCTCTCATGCAAAAGTGTTTACAGGATGGGGCCATAGAGTTCTTCAAAGGCAGTGCCTTTTTGAGCAGGGAAATTGTTTGATGTATTTGGGCTTGTTTTCACAACTGCAATTCTTTAAAAATATATTTTGTTTGGCTGTAGAATTAGTAAGACTATAGGCTCCAGCCCCGCAGTTCAATCTGTGTTGCAGACCTTTGTGCCTATGTGGAGCTGCACTAATTTCACTGGGGCTTTTGCACAGGCACAAGGGTTCACCGTGCGGCTCTGATTGCAGGTGTCAGGGCCAGAATCAGTGGTAAGATTTTTTTTTAATGTATTATTTTTTACTTAAAGGGATAATGTCAAGTTTTATCAGTTTAAAAACTGTCTCCTGCCAAGTCATCGTCACTTGGTAGTTATGAAAGAGAAAATCTCTAGTTTCATTTCTCTGACTAAAGAATGAATCAGTGCCAGAGGTACAGCACTTTTCAATGGTCATATTGTAACAAGGGAGTGTCCCTGCAGTGTGAAAAAGGTTCTGTAAAGAAAAAAATTCTAATATCATGCCTCTGTAGTGTTTTTATAAACTACAGTGTCAGGATGGAATTTTTGTAAAATACTGTGGCAGTTTTTGCTTACAAGTACCGTGTGTGTATATATACACACCTCTACCCCGATATAAAGCTATCCTCGGGAGCCAAAAAATCTTACCGTGTTATAGGTGAAACCGCGTTATATCGAACTTGCTTTGATCCGCCGGAGTGTGCAGCCCTGCCCCCCCCGGGGCACTGCTTTACCGCGTTATATCCAAATTCATGTTATATCTGGTCACGTTATATCAGGGTAGAGGTGTGTATATATATAGTGTATATATATATCATTTTATTTACTGTGTATTTTTTTTGTTTTATAAAGTGATGTAGTGACTTCACTGAATGTAAAATGACAACGTGTAGTGATGTGAAGTCTTATTACACAGTAGGGCAAAATATAATGTGTGAGCATGCTAAGTCCCTCTGACTGTTAGGACCTATTTATTAAAAATGTGAATGCAATTGTGACCCTAATATATAAAAGTATTTACTGTGGTTGTTCAAACAAATTAGGTAATTGTGCGTGCACAAATGGGCAGTTATGTATCTAACTGGCCATTTGCAGATGCAGTAAATGCATTCACAATTTAAGAAAGCAACTGAATGTGCTTTGTAAAAATACAAAACAAAACACCCAAGAAAACTCGGCCTTAATGCCAGATTGCTTTCTAACTATTTTTCTGTGTAGCAAAAATATCATATCTGTAATACTATTAGTGTTTAAAAACTGTCCTGTACATATTAATTATATATATATAAAAAAAACGTTCCTGCATTCTCTGTGCATTGAAAATTCCCTAGATTTGGAATTTTAAGTGCATGTGCAATGCAGGCTTGGGCCTTTGTTCACATATAAATCAATCTAAAGGCTTGACCCTTAAATATTAACATGTGTTCTTACTAACATTAACGCTTACTTCTGTGAGTAATCTCAATGATTTCTTTATTCTGCAAACACTGTGGCATGTGAGCCACTTGACGCATATGAACAGTCACGCTGAATGAAGTTACTAAGACTATTTGTAAATTATTCATGTGTGTAAATTATTCATGTGTGTAACTGTTCACAGGATGGGATCTTACACGTGGTAATAGGAGTTATGCTTGCCCTAATTATTTTGTAGAATCAAGCTCCAAACTTGTCTTTAGTTTAACTGTGGGATTTGGTGGTTCCCCCCGCCCCCCACATATCTGAAACTTGGCATACAGATCTCAACCAATTTTCTACAGCCAGGGTCCTGATTTAGCAAAGCACTTACACACATAATACATGCTTGTACATATGTAAAGTTAAGCATGTATTTAGGTGTTATGCTGAATTTTGGCCTAAATTATTAGCCCTTGAAAACGGGTTCACAGTGGAAATTTTGAACAGCTGAATTAGTGATGGCAATATAGTGAAGTCTGCTACCAAAGTAAATGCCCACACTTGTAAAGATATCTTCAGATGAAAGTGGAATTTTTTTTTGCCTTTTTTCCCTCTCTTCTTTTTTTGGTAGGAAACTAACATTTCCAATAAGCAGAAGAATCATCAGTTTCTTCATAGCCTAATATCGTCTTCTTGTACTTACATTTGAACTCCTTAGATAAGGGGGAATATTATACAGTTGGACAAGATTCTCTGTTTGTTTTTCTATCCTACAATAGATGGGAATACAGCACTATGTGACTTCTCTTATTCCTTCATCTGTGTCTTTCAGTGGACTATGGGAATCTGCTGCTCGCGGAGGCCCTTCTGGAGCAGTGCTTAAAGGAAAACCTTGCCAAAATAAAGGACTCCATTCCATTAATGGAAAAGAATGAGCCAAAAATGAGTGAAGCCAAAAAGTATTTGACTGGTATTCTAAACAGAGGAAAATTACTAGTAAGTACTCTCAGTAGATGCAAATCGTTATCATGTTGATGCTACTGTGACATAGTTATTAGACAGAAATACAAAACATCTGCATCATTTATCTGTGGCCACCTGTTCTGTGCTCCTTAATAATGTCATTAATGTACCATTTGTTATCTCTTTGTGGTATCTTCAGTTGGAAGAATCCCTTTTTAGGAGTACTAAAGTAAATTATATGCTCATTTACTGAAACACATTAATTTTTTTTCTGGCAATCATTTGAAACGAGTTGGCTGAAAGGGTAGGAATTTGCTACATTATTGGACACATCATACTTCTATAACCTTGCTTTGAAGGATTGAAAATTAACACTAGTCTGAAATCCTGGACTTGCTACAGTCTATTTAAGGGCCTGATCTTGTGACTGTTGCAGAAGGCCCTCATTTTGCATTTATTTCAATGTATTTTTAGGTACATGGGCAAAGATTTTCAAAAGTGACTGGTGCTTTCCCTCTTAGTTATTTAGGTTTCACTGCCTTGGTACTTGCAACGTCATCATCCTATTAGTTCTCTGTTCATCCACAGAATCTTTCTGAAGAAAATGGGGAGAGAAGACTTAAATTTCAATGTTAAAACCCAAGAAGTTAAAAACAAAACAAAGAAACAAAACCCTCAGACCTTCTGGGCCTTGTTTATACATCAGAAACACAATGGAGGTCACAAACCAATTACTGTTCTTTTGGAGGGCACTTAAATTTCCAATAGGCCACATAAACTGACTGTGTATTATTGTTAGAATGTGCAAACTGTAGTGGGGTACAGAGGGACCCTGCATTCACTGTGGTCCACAGCTGCTTGGGCAGTGAGGAGCATAAACAAACTAGCTCCTCACATTCCCCTATCAGGCATGCATATCCCTGGCCCTGTCTGCCCAGGGGGGCTGCAGGAGACACAGAGTTACTGTGACTCTGGGGTTGCACTATTCCCTGTGTCATGCCAGCTGGGGTAGGGAAAGAAGGCTGGAAATGGGTTTCTGTTCTTTAATTTGAAAAGAGGAAACCTCATTTGGGACTCATTAGGAATCACTGGGGATATCCGTGTAGTGGGCTTGCCACAGGGCAGGTGGAGCAGTGCCCCACTAGGAAAAATAGAAACAAATCCTGTGTAAAATCAGTGACACTGTCCCAGTTCTATATGCCGTCCACAACTGGTAGTGCAATAGAATAGCTCACCCTCACATGGATCTGGTAATCAACTCTGGTGCCCCCATGTTGTAGGTTCCAAAACAGGGCTTCAGAGCAATTTTTGACACTTTATTACCCACTGATCTCAGACTTAAAAGCATGAGCTTAAGACTGGAGTCTTTGTCCGCCAACCGTGTTCCACACCTAGCTTTGGAGAGTTAACTACAGGGGAAGCCAGCAGTATGGAGACTAGAAATGTAATGCTGAAAGGGACCTCGAGAGGTCATCAGGGCCAGCCCCCTGTGCTGAGGCAGGACCAAGTATACCTAGACCATTCCTAACAGATGTTCTTGATTTTTGCTTTATGTCTAGCACAGTTTTCTCTGAGGTAATGCTGTTTTGCTCTCCACGTATCTCATCACAGAAAAATCTTTATTTTTCCAGCCTAAATATATGACTGAAGCAGTGTTGATCCTTGGGAAGCTCCATTATGTGGAGGGATCCTACAGGGATGCAGTCAGCATGTATGCCAGAGCAAGAATTGATGACATCTCCATAGAAAATGAACCTTTGTACCGTCTGCGCCTGGTGACTGAAGCATTTGTTATCAAAGGTAATAAGTTGTAAATGTATCTTAGAAGTAGTTACATATTTAGACTGGGATTTTCAAAAGCGCTCAGCACTGGACTCACTCTGCTCCCACTTAAGTCAGAGGGAGTCTTGCCACTCGTTTTAGTGGCAGCAGAGTTAAGATATGCTGAACACTTTTTAAAAAATTCCACCAGTAATGCCTATCTAGTTTAAAATATACATCTACAGAGATATTACAGAATCTTAGTCCATACGTTGTAAACTTGACTGACTTACAAAAAGAAGTTAGGAAATATTAGAGCAGGTAAGGAATGTTGTAGTAATAGTGGCCCTGATTCAGCAATGCATTTAAAGTTTAAATTAAGTGCATGTTTGAGTGCTTTGCTGAATTGGGGGCATATGTTTTTCTTTAGAAGGAAGGAAAGGACATATACGCACAAACTTTGAGTGACCTACATAAAATAGTTAATACAACCTCGCCAAGTTTTAAAATCAGAGGGGTAGCCGTGTTAGTCTGGATCTGTAAAAAGCAACAGAGAATTGGACATTCACCCACGGCTCCAATACATCTGTTAGTCTTAAAGGTGCCACAGGACTCTGTTAAGTTTTAAAATGTGAACTGACATAATATGTGTTTTCAAGGTGGCTACCATATTGTTGCAATGCATGCCACATACTATCAGATCTCTTGTATACAAACAGCAGTCTCTCTGCCTTTTTTTTCTTTATTTTGTTTTAATTATCCACAGCTTATTGAGAGACCTTATTGAAAATAGCACCTATCATTAGCAAAACTGCATGTAATTTTTGAAAGTGAAAAAAACTGTTGACTGATGAAAACAAACAAGCCCTGTAATCTTCTCCTTTAGTTGCTTTCAGTTCTTTTATAAATGTTGCTAAAATATTGCTATCTATCTACTGCTTTCTACTCTTTTCAGCATTTCCGCCAGCTTGTTAGGTGAATGAGAACTCTGTGATGATCAGATATCCTCAACTGGTATGTAAAAAGAAAAAACAAACCAACCCAAACCCTGTTTGAATGTGCCGTTAGCACTGATAGTAATTTGGATGTGTTTCATGATCTCACACAGTCACAGCATTCTGCTTTTTAAAAACCTGTTTGTTGTGCTTCTTTGCTGGCTTTGGATTTCTTTTCTGTGGGCATTGGATGACTCTACTGTGGTAGTGCGCTTGTACATATTGTAATTGATTTGATTTGTAATTTGCACTTACTCCTATTGTTGAGAGAAGAGGGGAGGACTGGTGAAAGCTACTGATACGTGTATTAGCAGTGTGTCCTAGAGCAACTAAGGGCCCAATCTAAAGCCCTTTGAACTCCATTAAGTCTTTCCATTGACTTCAATGGGCATTTGATCAGGCCTTATATTAGCTACATAAGTTATTGTAATGTGTGCATATAAACATATCGAAAAGCATTGCTTCTTAGGGCCTGAGCCAGTGAGGTGGTGTATTCCCCATCCCCTGCTGATGCCACAGGAAGCTGAGGTAGGTTTGTGCCTTGCTGGATCAGGTCCTGTCTCTTGCTAATGTTTCATGTTTGTAAGTATGAAGATTCATGATGGCTTTTCCTTTTGGTTTGGCGTGTGTGTGAAATTCAAGAAACATGTCACCTATGCTGTGTCATTTCCACTATTCTCATTTTCCTCTCTGATTTATGGGATTAGTCTACAAGTCAGAAGCATGTAGGCCTCTCAGAATTCAGTTCTGTTCTTTCATCATAAATTTCGGACAGAAAAAAGAATCCTGCTCGAGACTTATCCCAGCTAAATTTGTTGAGAAAACACAGCTTTCCCACTTCCTATTAGTAATACAAATAATTCATCATCAGAATAATAGTATTTTTGTACTTGCTTACAGAGCAATGAAACCCTCTTATATTTATTTAGTAGCATGCATAAAATTATACAACAGTAAGTTTCTGCATGGACTCATTCTGCAGGGCAGAATAAGGAGAGTTGTCCTTTATTTAAAAACAAACAAACCTGTAGCTCCAAAATGAAGTTTACTGGATATTTTCCCTCCTTTTGCAAATCTCTGGACATAAATGGATCTTCAGTTGGTTATTAACTGGCTTAATTCCATTAAGTTCAATGGAACTACTTCTCAACTGGTTTAAATTGGATCTGGTCCAAAGTAATTTTCAGTTTAGCACTGACCGTAGGTCCTTGCTTATTGTGAAAACTGGTTTAGAAAACAATCCAAATCAGTCTGAACCCACAAAGTCTTCCTTTCAGAATAGAACCTACCCTTCTTCTTCTTCTTTTTTTAAGGTTTGGATGAAGCATTAAATGTACAGTCAGTTACTTTCCCTTTCTACCCAGAACTCGTTACACAGTCAAGAAAACACCCTTTAATAACCACTTTTTTAAAGATGACCCTGCAGCACCACTGCTTTCATTGTTCGAGGCCAGTTCTACACCAGCAGAGTTTTTTCACCAAAAGTTTTGTTGACGATCAAAAAGCGCTTAAAAGAAAATTGTTATTGCCCGTTCATACTGTCTTCCTCTGTTGGCAGAGCGCGTCCACACTTGGGGCAGTAGCATCGACAGTGAGAGCAAAACATTGTGGGTAGCTATCCCAAAGTTCAGCTCTCCGCCTTCTACCACTGGATCTTGTGGAAAGGAAGAGTGGATCGCAGCCCATCATGGGGGTCAGGGCTCAATCTCCCATGATGCATTGCTTTCCATCCCAGGAGTCCATGTTCTTCCATCTTAAGTCTGCGGCATTTTTCAACGTCCCTTGTTTTCTGCTCGCCCCACCAACTGTGTCTGAAAGACTGGATCCTGCATTGCAGTCAAATGCTCCACTAGCTGTCAGTAACACATTGCTGTGCAGTTAATCGTAAAGTTCTGAACTCAGTAGGATTCACAGTTGTGTGACGTGCTGTCTGACATCGATAGGAGCAACATTAGATTACTTTTGGCATTCACGGAGTAACTGCACACAGTGGATTGTTGCTTTTGGGCTCGGGAACCTAGCAATGAGTGGTGGGATGACATCATTATGCAGGTCTGGGATGATGAGTAGTGGCTGCAGAACTTTCAGATGAGAAAAGCCCCTTTCCTGGAACTGTGTGCTGAGCTTGCCCCAGCCCTGGATGAGAGCTACCCTTTCAGTGGAGAAAGGCATGGCAATCGCAGTGTGGAAGCTGGCGTCTCCAAACTGCTACTGGTTGGTCACAAATCAGTTTGGCGTTGGGAAGTCGACTGTTGGGGCTGCGTTAACGCAAGTGTGCGGGGCCATTAATGGCATCCTGCTACGAAGGATCATGACTCTTGGTAATGTATGTGAAATAGCAGATGGCTTTGCAGAAATGGGTTTCACTAACTGGAGGGGCAACAGATGGCACGCATGTTCCAATTCTGGCACCGGACCACCTTGTGACGGAGTACATCAATAGGAAGGGGTACTTCTCCATGGTGTTGCAGGCGCTTGTGGACCACTGCAGGCGTTTTACTGACATCAATGTGGGGTGGTCTGAAAAGGTGCATGACACATGTATATTTAGGAACACCAGCCTGTACAAAATGCTGCAAGCGTGGGCTATCTTTCCAGACCAGAAGATTACAGTAGGGGATGTTGAAATGCACATAGTGATCCTGGAAGACCTGGCATACTCCTTAATGCCTTGGCTCATGAAGCCTTACATGGGAAACCTAGATAGCAGTAAGGAGGGTTCAACAATAGGTTGAATAGGTGCAGGATACCCTTGGAATGCACGTTTGGTAGATGAAAGGTGTGCTCGTGATGCCTTTACGGCAGGTTAGACCTCAGAGAGGATAATATTCCCATGGTTGTTGCCATATGTTGCATGTTGCCCAATATTTGTGAAAGCAAGGGTGGAAAGTTTGCTCGGGTGGACTGCTGAGGCAGAACACCTGGCTGCGGTTTTGAGCAGCCAGATACCAGGGCTATGAGAGGACACAGCGGGGCGCAATTCAAATCTGGGAAGCTTTGAGGCAACACTTTGAAGATGAGAACCAGTAATGTATGTTGCTATGCTCTGGACTACAATACTTAATGAAATCGAGTTTTGCTAGGGAGCACTTGTGATTTTTGTGGCCTGGGATTCAGCGTAAGCAAATGATTTAACTGCTTGCTTGTTTTTGCTGCCATGTGCTATCACAGTTTGCTGGAAACAAATACACACACACACACACACAATTGCTAGTGGGAGAGGAGGTACCGGGGAGGACCGACTTTCAGAGCTGTGTGCAAGTCCAGCTATCATTTGAAAAGGTGTCTGTGGGGGTGGAGTGAACGGGAAAGCGAGAAGTCCCAGACAGGGGAAAGCAATTTGTGAATGGAGTTTGGGGAAAGCATAGGAAAGAGTTCTGAATATGCTGAAGGGGAGAGCAGGCATGCATCTGTTTAGGCTGGAGGGTTATGAGGGATTGTAGCATGTCAGTTTGCTTCTCCATAACTTTAATCATCCTCTCCGTTGCATCCCTAGAGTAGGTCTCATTTTCTTTTCTGTCCTGCATTGATTTTCCTCCACTGCCTGCGTTCCCTGTTTTCTGCATCTGAGCATTGCATGATCTCCTGGAACATGTCTTCCTTTCTCTGTCTTGGGCACTTTCTTATCAGGTGGAGGTGCTCCGCCGGTGTGTAGGGGATGCCTCTGAAGGCCACATCTGCAGAAGCACAAGGAATGATACACAGATGCATGATTGTTAAGTACACGCACAGCATTGAAACAGTATAGTAAAATACGCCTCTACTAACATACCAATCACTTTCTCACTGATGCTTGATAAGCACACATGCCAGGGAACACTTCAAGCATGGTGAGTTTACTCCGTGGTGGAGGGCATTCTAAATCAGGGGAAAAACAATATGAAAGGGTCACGGTGCAGTTGACTAGGGGACAATATTCTAAATTTTCCTACCCTTTTCCACAGACGATGGGTCATTGTAGCAGATATCTCACTCCTGAGAGTAAGCAAGGAAGCAATAGTGCATCTACTACACGCTTGTGGCTTCTACCCCAATCCCTATGCCTCCTGCCTGTGTGCTGTTTTGGTCCCTGCACAAGTGATTGCAGAATGGTGCGGGAAAGTATCCTTCAATGGGGAAAGGAACAAAGCAGCTCTGCCAAGGAACCTTTGGCGGAGGATTGGCGAGTACGTCCAGGAAAGTTTCCTAGAGATTTCTTTGGAGGATTCCCATGAAATCTCGGTGTGCATCAACACCCTGTTCTTCCATATTGCTTAGCTGCACAGGGAAATGTCCAGCACATAGAAATGTAGAAGGCTGGCTGTGTTTCTATGCCCTCAACCCACCTCTGTACTTTACAAAGCAAAATCACTTACCAGGGGTCTCCTCTCCTGCTTCTTGCTTGCCAGAGTGTGACTGCCAAGACTGGCTGGACACCTCCAGAGTGGAAAACAGCTCCTGACTGGACACACCACCAGGTGACCCTGCTGTGAGCTGTACATCGTTGTCTGCCTCCACCTCATCGTCAATGATTTAGTCCTCTGGGTTAGGTCCACTTTCCGCTGGCTCCAGCCCTGCTGAAGTATCCACGGAGCTCTTGGTGGTGGAGGTGGGGTCACCGCCGAGGATAGTGTCCAACTCCTTCTAAAAACGGCAGGTCTAGGACACAGCACTGGGGTGACAGTTTGCCTCCCTAGCCTTCTGGTACACCTGCCTTAGCTCCTTGATCTTTTCTCTGCACTGCAGCATGTCCTGATCATAGCCTTTTTCTCACAAGCTTTGAGAAATCTGCCAGTAGGTATCGAAATTCCTATGGCTAGAGCGCAGCTGGAAGGACTGCACAGCCTCCTCTCCCCAAATACTGAGCAGATCCAGCAGCTCTGCATTGATCTAAGCAGGAGAGGATTTTCCGCCTGGAGCCACCATTGTCAGCTGGGGAGATGCGATGTGAGCTCTCCATGCTGAGCAAACAGAAAGTTGAATTTCCAAAATTCCCAGGGCTTTCAGGGAGGAGGAGCAGACAGTTGCTTGCTTGGCTACAGGGCAGCGGAGTTGGAACTGCTGACCAGAGCGGTCAGGGTGGGCATTGTGGGATACCTTCTGGAGGCCAATTACAGCAATAAAATCAAGCGTGGTGTCTACATGGCACTTTGGCAGCAAAACTTTTGTGTAAAAAGCCCTGTCTCTCTCATCGAAGTGGTTTTATTTTGTCGCCAAAATGGAGGAGTTTTGTCGCCAAAAGTGGCATTGCAGTGTGTACACCTCTACTGTTTTGTCACCAAAAGCCGCCTTTTTGCGAAAAAACTCTGCAGTGTAGACAAGGCCTTAATCTCTTACTAGCATTGTTGCATGTACCTTAAGTTGGAACTGACATGATGCATTCTCTGTGCAGTGGTGGTGTAGCTGTGACAGCCCCAGGAAATTAGAGAGACAAGGTGGGTGAGGTA
>NW_020664471.1:10442241-10541750 GCF_002925995.2 Terrapene triunguis
ACTATTTGTACTACATGATATGTTCCACCTTGTATTTAGCTGTGACACTGACTAAGTTTCCCAGGTCTGAAGAACAACTCAAAGACAAGCTTTTGAGCTTACACGCTCACCAAACGAAGTTGGTCCAATAAAAGATATTACCTCGCCTACCTGGTCTCTGTGATGCATTCTGGTATTTCTAAGTTGGGGAATTTATTATAAAGTGGGACATTGCAGTGCAGGCTGTAAGGCAATCAAAATGATGATGATGGAAGGAAGAAGGATCAGGTTGAGGAACATTTGGCTTTTTCCATTTGGAACAAACATATAATATGATGGGAAAATGCTGGTTTGAAGAGGGACTGGGGGAGAGCAGTTCTAGATATGTGGAGAGCAGATGGCTGGGAGTGGAATCTGATGGAAAAAAATAGAATTTGCTTTTATATGGCACTTTTCGTACTCTTTCTTCCAGAGCACTTTGGTGGACATTTGACAGTGATCCAAACTTTTGGGTCTTCTTGGAGACTTTTCAGCATTTTACTATTTTTCTGTATTGTGGGTAGCAAATAATCAGGATCTGGGCCCCATTGTGCTAAGTGCTTTACAAACACAGAAGAAAAACCCATTATCAAAAGTCTTGCAGGACAGATTTCTGTCCAAAACGAATATCAACAAATAAATGTTTAGGTTAGTTATAAATGCTGGGACTTGAGCAGCTTACAAAGGTAATGGCAGAAATTAAGATCCTTTATCTGAACTGGCTGTATCTGCTTTACCCAAATCTGTTTCCAAACCCCTGATTATTTGTGTTGCAGGGCGGGGAAGGGAAGGAATATCAGCTCTCCACGGGTATTGTTGGTTTGTGAGGACTTTCCATAATCCAGTCTGAGTTTAACAAGGACTCATTTTGAAAGCTCTCTCGGTGATCATCAAATGGACAAATTGTCTATACGTATTCCCTCTTCAGTATGAGTCTCAGATGATTTTCATTCATTCTGGAAGCCCTCTGCTCTGTTTGCTGTGTTGCATGTTCTCTCTCGCTCTGGAGCTTTCTCACTGATCTGTGGTCCAAGTAATTCTGCCTGTTTCTTACTCAATCCTGTTTTAGCAACAGGAAAACACATCAGAAGCCAAGTTCACTCAGATTTCACTTGTGATCCACTTGGTGCATGTCTGGGCTGGGCTATCTGGCATTTTTTTCTTCTTGTATCTGGTGATCTGAGACCCATGGTATGTCCACACTAAAAACTTAAGTCAGCCTATATTAGGTCTATTTACAGCCACCGCAGTAGTTACTGCAGTGGTGCATATCCACACTGTGCTAAGAAGGGCAGTGTGGCAGAACCCAGTCTCTCAGCTCCCCTTCCAGGTCCCTGCTGGGAGCCTGGCTGCCTCCTGGGCTCCAGGTGGGCTGCTTCCTTCTCCCCCCCCCATCCTCCCGCTCCTCGTTCCATGCCAGGAGCTGGGAAGGGAAAGGGGGGGAAGCTTCCTGGGCTTCTTGCCCTGCCTCTCAGATGGGAGCGGGGCCCTGCTGCCCAGCTGTCCAGGGATGCAGGGGGTAGCTGGGCTCTAGCTGCCTGCCTTTCTTGTCAATGGGAGCCGTGAAATTGACAGGAGAGCTAACAGCTGATATAAGTAACAGTGTCCACACAGTCACTGAGTTGTCCTAACTACACCAACATACGCCCTACGCCTTTTGTGGAGTGGAATTATGTCAGTGTAGTAGGGCACTTATATTGGCGGGACAAAGCTGTAGTTTAGACACTGACCTAATTAGGTCAAGGTAATCTGCCTTATGTCGACCTAACTGTGTAGTGTAGGCCAGGCCCCAGTCAAAACAAGCAAGTAAATGTCAATTTGCAATGTAACTTTACAACAGATGTCTCCTGAGTGTACTAGCTGGAGCAGATCTGTATGGATTCCTGTCTTGTCTTGTGGATAAATGCATTTGTAGGGAAACTTTCAGAGCAGGTTCTCAGCCTTGACTTGTAACATCTAGGCAGGACTCTCAACATATCTAGATTCCAGTTTCTATTGTGGCCTACACTTAAAGGGGAACTGAAATGCTCTTAAGATGAACAAACCCCAGATAATTTAAGACCCCACATCCCTAATAAGAGTAAACTTTACCATGATCTCTTTTGTGTTAAAGTGTGTTTAGATATGAAAATCAGTTACTTGAGTTAATAAATCACTTTTTCTAGAGTTTCCAACATTATATTTCAAAAATAAGGGACTGTTTTCTTACCAGCCTCACTCCACCTCTCCTCCCAATATTATTATCATCATTTATTATTATTAATAGTTAATAAGCAGTACTCACCTACTTTCGCCGGGGTATTTCTTGCTGCTTGCAGCAACTCCCGATCTTGTTGTACAGAGATAAAAAAATAAGGGACGTCACTTGTAATAAGTGTCACTGACTCTTAAAGCATTGTGAACAGTGCAGCTATTAATGATGACAGATACACTTAGCATTTATATAGCTTTTTGATCTGACATCTTCAAATGCTTTACAAAGGAGCATAGGTGTCATTAGACTTGTTTTATAGATGGGGAAACCAAGGCACAGGGAGTCTAAGTGACTTGCCCAAGACGATAGGGAATTAGTGGCAGAGTCAAGAATAGACCCTCGATCTCCTGACTCCCAGTCCCTTGCTGTTGTCAGAGCCATAGTAAACTACTGCAGCAGAATCACAGAACCCTGGTTCCTGAACCAGAATAAGACATAAACAAGCCTTTCAGTTTGCCTTTAATTCTTAGTTGTGGGAGTTCCTCACTTGTGGTCAAAATGCACTAGATGCAGGTCTGGGAATGGGATGTAAAGGCATCTTACATTTCTCCTGTGTGCTTCCCTGTTTCTGGGGCTGCACTGTGTATTGCCATTCCCTCTGTTCTGCGTTAGAACAACATGCGGGCTGCTCTAACTCAGGCAGGACTGCCATAGCCATTAATGGATGGACATGCAGGGAAAGATCAACATCGTGCATGGACATCCTGCCATTCTCTTTACTCTGCTGCAACAGTAAGGACCTGTTGCATAATAGCTCCTATGAGCCTCTCCGCCACTGCTGAATCACCATTAGGCTTGGGCTTGCTAAACCACTTTTAGGGCCAGATTATGCTGGTTGTATGATGCAAAGCAGCCATGCCGAAGGGCTTGGCCCAGAGATCTGTATGTGTGATCAAGTATGATGTGAGATTGCAAAAAGTTTATAAAAATATTTTATAGTAAAAAAAAAAAAAAAGTTAATCATTAGACATTTGAAAGCTGTAATTAGAGGCCTTTGAGGAGAAATATAGGGTCACAACCTTAACTCAGTTGGACTAGGAGTGGTGTTTGTTTTAAAGGAATGGTGTTAGAGTAGCTGACGTATTATGGACCCTGTTAAAAATGTCCTGCTAAGATATGGGCCAAAAGCAAAGTTCATAGGCATAGGTTGTCCCTACAAGGGGCCAAATCTGGACAATCTGGAGTCTAAATCAGCAATTCCCAAACTTTATAGGTTCATGTACCAACCACCTTCTTACAAAATGGATGTTTGAAGTACCACGTGCAAATTTCTCCTTTCTGTGCACATTTTAGGCCTTAATAGACTTTACTTAAGTATTTACGGACTCCTAATAAAATAAGTTTTGAATCTGGCTGATGGATATCCACCTGGGGTAACTAAAAGAATGAGGAGTTTCGCTGGGGGAGAGTTAGAGGACATGAGGATTACAGCTAGTTGGGAATTTTTCAGTGAAATGGTTTTTCATCAGAAAATGTCAGTTTGTCTAAACTTTTCACGGGAAGGTTCCAGTTCTGACAGAACTTTTGTCAGGAGAGGTTTCCACTAGAACTTCTGCTCAAACTCGGAGTAAGAGAGAAAGAGACACATCCCAGAATAGCTTGGAAGACGGGGTACTCACCTGGGATATGGAAGACCCAGGTCTTGAATCTGAATTTAGGCAGAGCAGGGATTTGAACTTGCATTTCCTACCACCCAGGTGAGTACCCCAATCCCCAGGCTGTTGGCTGTTCTGAGGTGGGTGGGAGTCTCTTTGGCTCTTCACAAAAAACTTCAAAATGTCTCACTTTCATCCTGATGTCAGAAATTCTTGTTCCACAGCACAAAAAGTTTTGTGAGACAGCAAAACAGTTTCCCATCAACTCTAGTGTAGATCACGGGTCTCAGGTGGTTAATATGTGTAAATGGGAAAGGGTGCTCAGTGGGGATGATAGACAGGTGTGATAAATGAAGTGGGGAGAGGGGGGGATAGCTCCCTTTTATGGACACCCAGCCAGCCAGTTAGCTATAAGTCCCTCTTGGTGGCTGTTCTCTTCTTGCTTTACCTGTAAAGGGTTAAAAAAGTCCCCCAGGTAAAGGAAAGGGAGTGGGGCACCTGACCAAAAGAGCCAATGGGAAGGTTAGAACTTTTTAAAATGGGGGAAAAAATTGCCCTTTGTTTCTGTTGTGGTTCTCCAGGGAAGAGGGGAACAGGGAGCAGTTATGCTCTGAGAAGCTTTAAGCCAGGTATGATCATAGATAATCAGATCATACTTAGAACTACTTATTTGGAACCCCCAAATGTGTAAGTAGATCAGGAAGGTCTAGGAAGACACGATTAGGGTTATTTCTTTTATTTTTTATTGGCTTGTGGACTCCTCTGTGCTAACCCCAAATGCTTTTTGTTTTGCTTGTAACCTTTAAGCTGGACCTCAAGAAGGTTATTCTTGATGTTTAAATTTTGTAAGTGGTTTTAAATCTAGCAAAAGCCTAAGTTCCAGATGTATTTTCTTTCTTTTTGTTTTTAATAACATTTACCTTTTTTAAGAACAGGATTGGATTTTTGGTGTCTTAAGAGGTTTGTGCATGTTGTCTAATTAGCTGGTGGCAACAGCAATTTCCTTTGTTTTCTTTCTCAGCTCTTTCCCGGAGGGTGTGTGTGAAAGGGCTTGAGGGTACCCCACAGGAAGGAATTCCTGGGTTCCAAAAAGGGGTTTTGCATTTGGGTGGTGGCAGCGTTTACTAAGCCAAGGTCAGAAAAAAGCTGTAACCTTGGGAGTTTAATACAAGCCTGGAGTGGCCAGTATTAATTTTTAAAAATCCTTGCGGGCCCCCACCTTCTGCACTTGACGTGCCAGAGTGGGGAATCAGCCTTGACAAGGTGAGGCGTTTTGGCTGGAATTGGGGGGGTTTATCTGGGCATCGGGCAGCTTCAGCTTCAATTCACCCTTGTTCCAAGGCTTCATATTCCTGTTTCCCTCTGAACCAGAGAGCTCTGCCAGTGGCCTCTCCAGAGAGTCTTTCCCACAGGTCATCTCCTGCTTTGGTCCCTGGACTCACAACTTCTTCCTCCCATCTGTTAGCCTATCTGGGATCACAGCACAGCCAAGGGAGGCTTCACCAGCCCACCACTCTCACTTCTGGTTCATCATCACAGGGAGCCTCATTCCTGACTAGATGCTACCTTGTAATTCTCCCCTCCAGCCTGTCTGCCTTCTCTCTGCTCCTGGGAGCCACCTAACAGCTTTTATTATGTTTATCAAGTAGCTACCTCCTTACACCTGGCCTCATTCCTCAGTTAGTCTGCTGCTTTCTTGAATACCTATTTCCTCAAAGGAGCCATGTCATGGTACAGAGATTGGTTGGTGCTAGGCCCACTAGTCCTTAAAAAGGACAGACCATTCTGTTACAGTGTACCACTTGCAACAAGTACATGAACCACCAGTGGTACAATTACCACAGTTTGGGAATCCCTGGTCTAAATCTCAGTGTTTTGATTGGGCTCAACTTTGCTTCTGTTTAGAAACAAAACTGCTGCTCTCTCACACTTCCTGTCTCTCTTATCATCGCTCTTTGTATTTCCAAGGATGTTTGCATGATAACAGGATATTTGTTGCTTAGGAGTATATTTGTTCCCAGTGCTTATTCTTCACCGGAAGTTGTTGTCCTTTGTTATATCACAAGAGGTTGCCTTGGAAATAATGATAATATTGTGCATAGACTATGGGGACATCAGGTGAGGAATAATAAATAACAGAATAACTAGTTTTCATTTAATATCCCTGAATTAAAAAAATGAGGTGAACTATCGAGACTACTGGAATAGATTGTAAGGAGAAGGGTCTCTGAATAACTTAATTCAGTTTATGGATTTCATAAGACCCTACTGTCTAGCCTGTATTCTATAGGTGAATTTACAGTAGTGTCCTTTCCTTTTCTGGCTGATCATAGGTTATATGTATGTTATAGGATACATATACACTTTCTAGGAATTCTCTGTATTTCAGAAAACGTGTTGTTAGGGCACGTTCTGCATTACAAGATTAACCCACTGCCTGAATGTTGTTCTGCAGAAACAATGCATAGGATCTTTCCAAAGGCAGATTTTAAAAGACCAATGAAGATTACTTTTTACATAATACAAATAAAATCAATAAAGGAATCTTGCCATTAATTGTACTACATAAAATACACCATCTATGGGATTCTACTAGAAAAAGACACTGCTTTGTGGAGTGAGACAGGGAATTAAGTTGGATTCATGGGAGGGTGATGGCTGTCTACCCATGCTGATGCAACTATTTCCTTTGTAACTTTTACTGTGGGCACTAATAGGGCAAAGTGAAAGCATGCTGTAATTACACAAGCCAAGATAAGAATAATTCATTTCTTTATCATCTCAAGTATGTAACTATTGAGCAATAAATACTTCTGTTTTCTCCTTCGAACTAATCTGCAGAAGAACAAGGGGAAAAAAGCATGTGTTGAACTTAAATCCTGTCCCACATTGCTACTGTGGGTTGCCTTGAGGAGGATAAGTAGTAGTAGTTGATGATCCTTCCGAGTTCGAGGATGATAGTATTCCAGGAAATGATAGCAGTTATTGCTGGTGGATCCGCAGGTGGCTAATAAGACCAATTTGGGAGCCACAGATCTTATCACAGTTGGGGCAGATGTTTTCCGGTAGAAGGGGCAGATTTGGATTGTTGAGCCAGGCTGCAGCATATTCTTTTCTCCTTTCCTGTTTCTCTGTTTCCTGTTGTCTTTGTTGGGTCTCGGAATGCTGGGATCCTTGCAACGTGGTCCTTCTCCATTGTAGTTGGTCGAGGGCTTGGGTTTCCCATAAGTTTATGTCGATGTTGCACTTCTTCATGTTGGCTTTGAGGGTGTCTTTGAAGTGCTTTCTTTTCCCTCCCCTCATTTGTTAGCCTTGACTCAGTTGTGAGAACATGACCTGCTTTGGGAGTCGATTGTCTGGCATTCGAAGAACTTGACCAGCCCAGCGGATTTGGTGGCAGATGATTACAGTTTTGATGTTGGAGGTCTTGGCTTGGTACAGAAAGCTGATGTTGTCCGTCGATCATCCCACTTAATTCATAAGATCTTGTGGAGGCACGGTTGATGGTATCATTCAACAGCCTGGAGGTGTCTACTGAACATGACCCAGGTTTCAGCACTGTACAGGAGAGTGAGGATAACAATGGCCTGGTACACAAGAACCTTGGTTTGGTTCTTGATGTCACAATCTTCGAAGATATATTTTCTCAAGTGTCTGAACCAGTGGACTCCCTATTCGACGTGCTGGCTGCAGCGGCCCCAGCAAGGGTGGCCCTGCCCATACACGACAAGGTGGTCAAAATTGTAAAAGCCCTGTGGCAGACCCCTTCATCCCTGCCCCCTATTTCTAAGAGGGCAGAGTGCAAGTATTACGTCCCTGTAAAAGGGTTTGAGTACTTCGAGTTCCCTCTCCCAGGTCACTAGTAGTTGCAGATGCCAATGAGCGCAACAGGCAGGGGCAAACCAGCTTGACCCCCAAGAATAAAGATGCGAAACGACTTGATATGTACGGCAGGAAAATTTACTCTACAGCCAGCCTACAGCTTTGCATCGCAAATCATCAGGCCCTGCTCAGCAGGTATCACTTTAATGTATGGAAATTCATGGCCAAGTTTGCTGACTCACTCCTGCAGGATGCTAAGCAGGAGCTCAATGCCGTACTAGATGAGGGTAGGGCAATTACAAGGGCCTACCTCCAGGCTGGCTCAGATGCGGCAGGTTCTGCAGCCAGGGCAATGGCATCGGCGGTGTCAATGAGGTGGGCATCATGGTTGCAGTCATCTGGCTTGTCGGTGGAAGTTCAACAGTCCAGCTGGGACCTCCTGTTCGACAGCGTGGCCCTGTTTGCTGAACAAACGGACAGCAGATTACATGGCCTGAAAGATCCCAGGGCCACTCTTCGCTCACTGGGACTGTACACCCCATCCCAGGCTAGGAAGAGATTTAAGCCTCAGCAAATGCAGAGGTTCACAAGGCAGGCCAGAGCGGAACTCTACCACAGGAAGAGCTGGGGATATAGGTGTCGTCAAGGCCAACCGCCGGTAGTGCGGGCTCATTCAGGCTCGAGCCGTGCCCCTCCTAGTAACAGGCAATCATTTTGAGGGGACGCTTGAGGGCTGACCTCCCAGCCTGCAATCAGGATCTGTCTCACCCTTTATTTTCCTACCATTTGTTGCCTTAACTCCCCGTTTGGACTGCCATAACTGTAGACCTTTGGGTCCTCAATATGGTGGCAGTGGATTATACCTTCCAATTTCTCTATCCCTCCTTCTCCGGGACCCTTCTCATGAGCAATTGCTCACCCAGGAGGTGCAAGCCCTCCTGCAGCTGGGGGACATAGAGGAAGTTCCCGTGGAACAAAGAGGGAAAGGATTTTACTCCTGGTATTTTCTCATTCCAAAGGCCAAAGGGGTTCTGTGCCCCATCCTAGACCTGCGAGACCTCAACAAATACCTCACAAAGTTGAAGTTCCGCACAGTCTCCCTGGCCTCCATCATTCCCTCCTTGGTTCCTGCAGACTGGTATGCTGCCCTCAATCTGAAGGACGCTTACTTTCATAATTAGATATTTCTCAGCCACAGGAGATTTCTACAGTTTGTGGTTGCTCAGATATACTACCAGTTGTGGTGCTCCTGTTCGGCCTAGCCACAGCGCCAAGAGTGCTTATAAAGTGCATGGCGGTAGTCATAGCCTACCTCAGGCATCGGGGTATCCAGATCTTTCCCTACCTCGACAACTGGCTCCCAAAAGGGCTGCTCTAAAGGGCAGGTGCAGCGCAGAGTTGAGGTGTTGCAAGCCACTTGTCAAGCTTTGGGCCTGTTCATAAATGAACAAAAATCGACATTGGTCCCTGTTCAGAGGATAGAGTTCATAGGAGCTGTCTTCAACTCCACCCAGGCCAGAGCATTTTTACCATAAGCCAGGTTCAGGGCAATCTCAGATCTGATCACCCAAATCACTGCACACCCGCTCGCCACAGCTCGGGTCTGCCTCAGACTCCTAGGTCACATGGCTGCGTGTACCTACATCGTCCAGCACACAAGACTGTGGATAAGGTCTCTTCAGATGTGGCTATTGTTGGTCTATTCCCCAGACAGGCTCCTCACGATCCCTCCTTGGGTACTCACCTCCCTCCAATGGTGGTCCAACCCAGATCCAGTGATGGAAGGTGTTCTGTTGCGATTTCATGGCCCACAGTATCTCTGGTGTCAGCTGCGTCCGACCTCAGATGGTGTGGTCAGGCGTTCTGATGTATGCCTTCCTGCCAATTCCACTGATCAGCGGGGTCCTTTTCAAGATCAAGAGGGACAAGGTGCGAGTCATTACGATCTTCCCAGCCTGGCCTCTCCAGCACTGGTTCGGCACGCTCATAGACTTGGCAGTAGCAGCTCCATGGACTCTTCCCAACCGCCCAGACCTGCTCTCTCAGGATCACGGGTGGCTGCTACACCCGAACCTTGCTTCTCTCCACCTTACAGTGTGGATGCTGGGTGGCTGAACTCTGAGGAGCAGGCCTGCTTCGGTCAGGTCCAATAGGTTCTTCTGGAAAGCAGAAAGTCCTCCACTATGGCTACCTACCTCTCAAAGTGGAAGCGCTTCTCTTGCTGGAGTCGGAGTGGAATATCTCTCTGATCAGCGCATCTCTGCAATCCATCCTAGATTGCCTCCTGCATTTAAAGCACCAGGGCCTTGCCTTTTGATCAATCAAGGTGCACTTGGTGGCCATAGCAGTCTTCCACACTCACGTCCAGGGTAAATCGGTATTCTCACATGAGATGACGATCAGGTTCCTGAAGGGCCTCAAGAGGCTGTTTCCTCTGGTCTGGGATCCAGTTCCCCAATGGGATCTCAACCTGGTCCTCTCCAGGCTCACCGGTCCTCCTTTCAAGCTTCTGGCCTCTTGTTCTCTCTCAAACCTGTTGTGGAAGGTCGCATTCGTTATAGCTATTACCTCAGTGAGGCGAGTCTCCGAGATTAAAGGTTTTACATCGAAGCTCCCATACACTGGGTTTTACAAGGATAAAGTCCAACTGTGTCCCCATCCTGCCTTCCTGCCAAAGGTGGTGTCACACTTCCATGTCAACCAGGACATCTTCCTCCCATTTTTTAGTCCGAAGCCCCACGTGTCCAACGAGGAAAGGCATCTACACACCCTAGAGGTCAAGCGTGCCCTGACTTTCTACCTTGAGTGTACTAAGCCCTTTTGCAGATCGACTCAACTTTTTATTGCAGTGGCTGACAGAATGAAGGACCTCCCAGTGTCGTCTCAGAGGATTTTGTCCTAGATCATGACCTGCATCCGTACCTGTTACGAATTGGTATGGGTGGTGCCTCCACCAATAGTAACTGTGCACTCCACGAGGGCTCAGGCATCGTCGTCTGCTTTTCCGGCTCATGACCCCATCCAGGATATCTGTGGGGCTGTGACGTGGTCGTCGGTACACACCTTCATGACATATTACGCCATCACCCAGCAAGTCTGGGATGACGGTGGATTTGGCAGAGCTGTGTTGCAATTCACACATCCATGAACTCCTACCCACCTCTGAAGGTTCTGCTTGGGAGTCATCTACAATGGAATCGACTTGAGCAAGCACTTGAAGAAAAAACAGTTACTCACCTTTCGTAACTGTTGTTCTTCGAGATTTGTTGCTCATGTCCATTCCACGACCCACCCTCCTTCTCTGTGCAAGACTCCTGACAGCATCACTCTCAGGATCGTGGGAACACTCAAGTCGCTTCATCACATCAAGGTTGCGATCCACAGGGGCAGGAAGGATTTACTATGATGTAATTGAAGCATGAATGGGAGGTTGGATTTTCCTTGCCACGTAATCCCGTGGGTGCTTGATTTCCTACTTAAACTGGTTTTATACTGTTGCCGTCAACTGAGTTAAGTCAGTGTAACAGAATAGATCTTCCGGCCTTATGTATGTAACGCTGTTGGGAAAGGAAGATAGTTACAACTTGACTCTGAAGAATTTCTGCTTCTTGCTATTCTGGAGAAGATCAAGCATAGAAGTTCATAGTCTGGTGTGTTGTCTGCTGAGGTCCCAAGTCTTGTATTTATAAGAGGGTGGGAAGAGGAATTTGTGATCCAGTTACTCTTTCCCCTCTGCGACTGTTATGATCCAGTGAAAGTCTGTTTCAGCCAAATACTTGAGAAGTTTCCCAAACCAGTCTATCTTTGTCCCCTGAAAGGCTGTCAGTAGAACTGTTCAAAAATTGTTGTTGAAATTTTAAAATTTCAACAACAAAAAAGCCTTTTTTGCATCAGTATTTTGAAAAATACATTTTTTAACCAGCTGAAATTTTCAAAATTTGAAATTCGGATTAAATTTTCCATCAAGTTTTCTATGAAGGGAGAGAAAGGGGAGTGAGTGTAAACCCCACCCCCCCTTTTAAACCAGTCCAAATAAGGGTATGTTGCTACAGAAGGCTGACAGGATACTGTTATGACTTAAACACTCAAATTTCCCCCCTCCTACTTCTGCATCAAAGCTGCCTAAAAAAAAATGTGGGGAGAAGGTCTGTCTTGTCGGAGCCATTGCATCTTGTTTGAATACATGCAAATATTTAATTTCCTAAGATCAGCACTAAATTCTTATTAAGAAAATACTGACAATCTATGATTGACATGACTGAGTTCCTTGTGCTGTATATAAGTATGGTTTAGATTTTTATAATGCTCACAAGAAGTATTGGTATTATCTAGACTAGTTACCCTGAAATTGAGTCATGGGAATTATGTAGGGCACAGGGCTAAGAGGAGAACAGCATAAGATTTGAGTTAAAAGGGAAGATGGAATGGAAGACCATAAGCACTCAGTTTAGTATCAAAAGAAATAAAAAACCCTAGTCACAGATCTATTTTTGTTTATCCTTCCATTTAGTTTGAACTGAATTTAGCTCATGATCACTCGAACCAAGGTTGTCCCCTACAACCATTTCTTCTATGAGGTGCTCCCTACTTACCAAAACCAAATCTAAAATGGCATCCCCTCTTGTTGGTTCAGCAAGTACTCGGTGAAGGAATCCATCAGCTATCACATCCAGGAAAATCTGAGCCCTATTATTATTACTAGCACTTGTTCTCCAGTCTATATCTGGGAAGTTAAAGTCTCCCATGATCACACAATTCCCATTAGTATTTACTTCATTAAAATATTAAAGAGGTCTCTATCCATATCCAAATCAGATCCCAGTGGTCTATAGCACACCCCAAGCACTAATCCAGGGGAGGCTCTAGTAGCTTTCTTCCCCAATGTGATTTTTGCCCAGACAGACTGTTATCCATTCCATCACTTCTTATTTCTTTACAGTCTACCTCATCATTGATATACAATGCTACTCCTCGACCTTTGTCTTTATTTCTGTCTTTCCTAAACAGCACATACCCTTCAATACCTGTACTCCAGTCATGACTACTATTCTACCATGTTTCTGTTATCCCTATAATAGCTGGTTTCACTTCCTGCACCAGTAACTCTAGTTCCTCCATTTTGTTATCTAGTCTCCTCGCATTGGTGTACAAACATCTTAATTTTTGCTGTTTGTCTTCGCGCACATTCTTTGCCCGATTAGGCACAGACATTCTACCGCCAGTATCCCCTATTAGACTGGTATCTACACTACCCTTTCTCCATATGTCCATTCTCATACCCACGGTTGTATCCTTTCTTACTTCGTTTTCTTCCCTCTCAGTGTTAAAATCCGGCGTGGAGATTACCTGGACATCTCCCAACCATCTCCCCCAAATTCCTAGTTTAAAGCTCTCTTAATCAGTTGTGCCAGCCTCCATCCTAGTTAAAGTGGCAATGCTTATTAAGTGTGGATGAGCTCCTAGATTCAACACCTCTGCCCATTCAGCTGAGGTCTGAAGGGTCACAGTTTGCATCCACTTCCAACAACACCCCCACAATGACCACCAGCAAAACCTGGGGAGACCAGACTTGACATGACTGACCTTCCTCAGTTTTTTTAAAAAGTAGGAAAAACTCCATCTTTCAAGCTTTCTTTTATACACTATAAAGAGCAAAAAAGGTTATAAGGCCAATTCTTCTACAGTCCTTTTGCAGGTCACCTTTAACAGTCACTTAGCCAAACCCTTGCATTCCCTGTGCACTCAAAACTCGCTCCGTCCCTGCCCCATGTGCTCCTTTTGTGTGAGTTTATTCTTCTTATTTAATTGGATACGTTCATTTACACTAAGGATGACTTTCTCTCCTGTGTTTCTATTGAGGGTTAACAGCACACAGCAAGGTCATCAAAGTGCAGAAAGATGTGAGGAAAAGAAGACTCTTTCCTAGTAGCGTAGTGTGCTTTGAGCTTCCTTGCAATGTGTGAAGTTGAAGTCTTGCTGGCTACTGGAAGTGTAATCTCAGGTATAGTTTTCCAACCAAACGGGATTGTGGTTTGATCCAGGGTGGCAATTCCTATGTTAGTAAATAGTCAAAGGAAGCAATATACATACAAGCACGTATTTCAGTGCAATCATGTACAATATCTGTGCTGTCTTGTCTGAGCCAAAAGGCTGCACTTCACATATTTTCATTAAAATAATAAATGTAGAAGTATATAGAAAAGCATAATTTATGTAAATTTCACACTACTGTAAACAATGGGCCATCTGTCCCAAGCTCAGGACTCCCTTGACAAATTTATAAACCACAAGTTAAATGGACTCCAACAATTCCCCAAAGACAGTGCTACCCCAGCAGTGCTACATGAACACCAGTTTGATAATCCCTACTAAAAAAATCACCACCAATCCTGACTCCTCTCCAGTCACTCTTCAACCCCTCTCAACCCCCTATAGGCCAGTGAGAAGACATGGTCTTTGTGGTGTGTCTGGTAGGTTAACAAAATCGGGTTGTTGTGATCCGGGAGGAAGCAAGTTCCAAAGGCTTTTGGCTCCGAGGGCAAACCACCCTTTCCCATCTCTGGTGTGGCTAGGTGACTGCACTTTGGGGAACTTTACCTGTGGTGTCTTCCTGACTTTTCAACTATGGCAGTATGCCACAAAAAGAGTCCCTTATAGTCCAAGGCCACTTAGAAGTTTATAGATTAAAACCAGCACTTTAAAATCTACCCAGAAACCTATAATCAGCCAGGGCAGGTTCTAGACCACTGGTTTAATATGTCCATGAAAAGAAATGTCATTTAATAAGCAGGCTGCTGAATTGTGCACATCATTTTCCAGATGGAATGAATACATAGCCCCATAGAGAGTGTATTGCAGTACCTAATCTGGCGTTGACAAAGGCATGGATGATAATTACATCCTGAAGAAATGGTTGCAGTCTATTGCCCATGCAGGGAGTTGATAAAAAGCTGACCTGGCTCTAGCTGTCACCTGCTCCTCTGACAACAATTGGGAGTCTGGGCAGATAAGAATGTCCATTACAAGGTTCAAGAAGAGCAATAACAGTGAAAATAACTAATCATGCCCGTTAGAAAAAGGGTGGCCAAGTGGGTCAAGCATGCAAGACTGGGAGCCAGCGGTCCTGATTAACTCTGCAGCCTTGGGCAAGTCACTTAATCTCTTAGCTACATCTCTCCTTTTAGGAAAAATAACAACTTCAGGGGGTTGTTTGAAGCTTTAAACTCCACTCACCTCCCCACCTTTGAGACCATCAAATAAAAAGTACCATAGGATTATAAAAGACTGTTGGTCCAGAAATAATAACAGATGAAACTCTTGTGAACTCCTCCGGAAAAAGAATCTTATGCTTTCAAAATGTGCCAGTAAGCTTTATGAGTGACCCAAATAACCAGTGCTTTGGGAGTGTTTTGGTGGAGAACCTCTGCTTGAATAAGCTGCTTCTTTGTTTGCAGAAGAGGCATGCTAAATATGAATGGCTGTTGCAGTGAATGTTCAAAAGTTATGGGCACCAAATGTCTGTTTTTCCATTCTGTTCCATTTAGTGCCAAAAGCACTGTACTCAGCTGCTTGGAAAAGGAATGTCAAGATTGATGACAAACATTGCTTAGATCAGGGGTCGGCAACCTTTCAGAAGTGGTATGCCAAGTCTTCATTTATTCGCTGTAATTTAAGGTTTCGCATGCCAGGAATACATTTTACACTTACAGGGGCTGGTGGACGGAACTCCAGACTGTCAGCGGGCTGAGTGGGGCCGGCGGCCGGGACCCCAAGCTGGCAGTGGGCTGAGCCGCTCAGCCCACTGCCCGTCTGGGGTCCTGGCCACTGGCCCCACTCAGCCCGCTGCCGGCCTGCGGTCCTGGCCACTGGCCCCACTCGGCCCGCTGCCAGCCCAGGGTTCCATCCATTCAGGCCGGCAGCGGGCTGAGTGGGGCCGGTGGCTGGGACCCCAGGCCGGCAGCAGCGTGCCACTGTAAATCAGCTCGTGTGCTGCAGGTTGCTGACCCCTGGCCTAGAGTGTGTGAGTTATTTTTTGCCAGAATTCTGAACGGTTTGTTCCAGACAGCACTAGAACTAATCTCAATCTTTGATTTATCTTGCTGAAGATCAGACAGTTTATTTTCAGAGACAGTATGATCGAGTAGTTTAATTTTGGTGCTGAATTCCTGGGTTCTAATTTTAACTCTGAAGCTGAATCATTTTGAGACCTTTCTGTCAGTTTTCCCCATCTGTACAATGTTGGTAATGCTAATGTTCCTCTAAAGAGGATTAGTTAGTTTTGTAGAGTTTTAATGTAAAGTGCTAAATAGTATTCTGCTGACTTTTGTATACTTATGTATAAAGACTAATAAAAATTGACAAAGAGCAAGTCTCAAAAACACTCTTGTTTAATGTTCACTGATTTTCCTGAGCCAAGTTTATAAATTGGGCTGCAGAGCGTACACTGGAAACACATTCTTCTAAGCAAAGACATTGTGTACCCAAATGTACTGGCACAGCGTGACATCTGCAGTTCTTTGCCCTAGATGTAGATTCATAGAGTAACATGTTTCAGGAATGGGGAGCACAGTCTGCAAAACTGAAAGTGTTCCATCTTGATCAGCTGTTAGGTGCTGCCCATCACACTGAATTCCTTTTAATTCTGTTCAACACAGCCATTATGCCGGAACATCCAGGCTTCATGCTCTGTGCACTTTAGTGTTCCTTAGCGCCATCATTGGATTGATAGACCGTTCTGGCACACCTAGGTTCCAGGGTTTTAGGAGTCGTGTTAATTGTGAGTTGATTGGTGTGTGAAGGATAGGAATTGGTATGCTGCCATTTAACTTTATTTGCTGCATCCACAATCCCATTGTTTCCTATCTACCATGGTCACTGAAGCTTTAACTTTTGCCACCAGTGTGAGTGTGACAGGAGATGTTGGTACCAGTGTTAGTGAGTGGATGGACAGAGCTTTTGTATATGTGTGTATTTTCCAAGATGCTCAGGCTTTAAGGAAAACCACTGTGCTATTGACTAGTTAGCACAAAGAGAGGAAACTGAAATAAAATACCATCTTTGCTCATCCTCCTCCTTAGCTGGTGTCGCTTAGTATCTGGGCCCACTTGTCTACTCAGCCTTTCTACTTTGCAGTCCACACGCACAGCTGGGATGGGTTGAGGTGTAGGTTGGATGGGCATCTACCTGGGGTACATTATTTGAGGGGGCTTCCATGAGTGAGAGACCTGTAATTCCACTGCAGGAAGAATTTATCAGGTTAGATGATACTCTCTCATCCCCAGTACTTCAGAAACCTCTCTCTCTAGAGCATGCACTCACTGCAGAAGCTGGATTATGTTTATTTCCTGCCTTAGCCAGGGGACAGGGGGAAGAAGGAGCTGGGGAGTATGAGATTAGAGAGGGATCTAGGGAAGGAAAGAGGGGATCCATAAAGGAGAGAAAGGAAATGGATGGAAGCCCTATTTTTAATCTGGAGGATGAGAAGGAACACCAGAAAAGGTGTGTAGTCAGTTACTAGCCATAAGGTCAGCCCTGTCCTCTGATATAAAATGATAATTTGCTGGGTTGTGAGTTTCCCTGTTTTCTTTAAACCCTGTCCTGAAGGAAATAATTGTGTCTTTGCTAGGAAAAAGGTGTTGTTTGGAGGGTGTTTTGAAATGAGAGAGCTGACTTGAGTCAGGTATTTCGTTGTAAAATCCATGTGGAGACAAGGCACCCGGTAGTTTTATCTCAGTGTAATCAGATGAGGTAAACACTTCGGGGTGGAGAAGTCTAGTATTTACCGTGATCAGCTGCACTGAAATAAAACTACTCTGTGCCTTGTCCTCACTAGGATTTTACAATGAGATATCTCTCTCCTTGTGAGAACCACATATTTTTCCATGGTGAGGACAAACCCAGAAAGACAACAGCAAACTAGCCGGCACAGACTCTGGATGTGATTTCAGTATCATTTTATTTTTTAGATTGACCCAAACTAAAAATATCTGAAGTGCCCAAAGTTCACCTCCACCAGTGATAGCAGTAGAGTGGGGTTTAGCATAGAAAGGGCTCTCAGTGGCTGCTGTGCTTTAAACAGTGTGTCCTATATGTGACGTTACACCCCATATGCTTTATGGGAATATGCTTATGATATGGATATGGCATAACTGAGATATATTTTATGCAAGATAGGTTAGGTTCACTCCCTCTGGGGCACCTGGCATTGGCCACTGTCGGCAGACTGGGCTGGATGGACCTTTGGTCTTACCCAGTATGGCCGTTCTTATGTAAGATGGTTCTTTAAGGTATTATTAGAAAGGTTATGATTTACTGAATGTTATCTAGTTTGTATGCATGTATCATTTCTGTATCTAAAGTTAGGAATATTGTCTATGTAACAATTATAACTGTGTGTGTGTATTTGGGGAGACACCCACCAGACAACAGGCCATCAGCCTTGATGGGCCATTAGGAAGAAACAATAAGATTTGAAGATACTAATCTCTCTCCTTCCTGAGAGGCATCTTGGGACATAGCTGTGACACTACTAGGTCAGGTGGTCCTGTCACCTGGTACTAAACACTATTTTGGACTTCTAGTAATTTTCCACTAAAAGGAGGGAGAGGTCAAGATTGGGAAACAAAAGAGTCACGTCTTATGTAAATCTTATTTAAGGCTGGAGAGTAAGGCAAACAGGACTCTTCTCCAGTGCCTTCCTGCCCAAGAAGACTGCTGAAAGTACCTGAAGAGACAAAGGAACTGAGCTGAGGGAAAGGCAAGGGCTGAGTCCAGACTAAGGGCTTGTCTACACTGGCACATTACAGCGCTGCAACTTTCTCACTCAGGGGTGTGAAAAAACACCCCCCTGAGCGCTGCAAGTTTCAGCTTTGTAAAGTGACAGTGTAGACAGTGCACCAGCGCTGGGAGCTATTCCCCTCATGGAGGTGGGTTTTTTTTATAGCGCTCGTGCTGCGACTACACAGCCACGCTAAAGCACTGCCACTGGCAGCGCTTTAATGTTGCTAGTGAAGACACGCCCTAGGACAGGAGACAAGTTTGTAAAGAGAAATAACTGGAACTGTAAGCCACAGAAACTCTGCACTTGCCTGAAACAACATTTAGGTGAGAAATTATTTCTTGAAACCAGTCTCTTTAAGATCTTAAGCTTAGTTTGCGTGTTTTATTTTATTTACTTGGTAATCTGCTTTGTTCTGTTCGCTATCCGTTATAATCACTTAAAATCTACCTTTTGTAGTTAATAAACTGTTTTTTGTTTATTATTAAACCCAATTTGTGCAATTTGTAACGGGGGGGGGGGGGGGAAGAAGTTGTGTATATCTTCCTCCACATTAAGGGAGGGGGTGAATTTATGAGGTTATGTTGTATAGGTTTCTCCACAGCGCAACACAAGAATATTTTGGGTGTACTTTCCAGGGGAGCTGCACTTGAGTGCTGGGCAATTTCCTAGCTGAGTCTTCTCATAGAGAGCTGTTTGCAGACTCTGTGATTCTACAGTTGGTGTGTCCTTACCTGTGTGTATGTGCTGCCAGAGGCCAGAGAGCCTAATTCAGCAAAACAGGGAGAGGGAGCCCAGGCTAGTAGAGCAAGCAGACTCAGTGAAATCCCAGTACATCAGGTGGCATCCCAGAATGGGGGTCCAATCTGTCACACCCTACCTCTGCCCAGAGCAGGTCTAAACATCCCTGTGCTTGTGCCCCAGTGACTGCTGGTGCACAATTTGCACTAGAGCTCTCACTGTTGCTCCTCTGGTGGAGCTGAATCAGTGGCAGCAATGGTGGGAAACTTTTCTGGGGGAAAAAACTATTCTTCTGCAGCTTGTTTAGTGACTTTTTAGTCTGCTTGCTCTGGTTTAAGGTCTTATTGATTTCTCTTCCACTGTTGCTTTTCTGTGGTAGAAAAACAAGGCCCTGTAATTCTACTCTATATAGATTCTTGGACCATCTTCGTCGTCACAGTCTCCGAGTGTCTTCCACTACCACCTGAGATGGCATGATTAATATCTGTTACATGAGGGTCGTTTTCTCGTACCCTTTCCCCTTGTGTGAGAAATAGTGTGCGCCGTGTCAGAGGCCCAGTCAAGCGATGCCCCTCTTGCCATTCATGACTGCTGTGAGGGGAGCTAGCTAGTGAATCATGTGTTTTAAACTTCTGGAGTCTGAATGCAGTACAGGCACTGCCACTGTCTGAGGGCCTCTGAGCATACTCTCCGGGTGCAGATCTTCTATCTATCACCCCCTCCTGAGAGTTGCCACCATGAGGCCCACTCTCCATCTCCTAGAACCAGTAATGAACCCTCAGACTACTTCCATAGTTTAAACATGCCATCTCCCAGACCTCCACATAAAGAGGTGAGCCTTCTGCTTTACCTCTTCAAGGGGCCATGGGGTAAGGTATAAATGCTAAACACAGAGCCAAACTTTGCACCAGACTTTAAACACTATTGTGTTTTCTTTAGTAGCATGTGAAATGTGCAGATCTGGACAACAACAAAAAATTACACACATTGCAAGTAGCTCCTTAGAGAGATCAGAGAAAAATAGTTATGAATTAGTTTAGCTTGTGCATTTGATAGTTCTCTTGTGAAAAGAACTGTGAGTTTCATGGCTTCCTCTACATATAGAGTCAGTTTCCTTTGTTTGTGCATTTAGCAATCAGCAGGGGAGAAAGAGATATATAAAATTAATAGAAAAACATGTGATTGTAGAACCACAACCTTTGAAGAGGGACTGGAGGGTGAAATAGACTAGACAAGGTTCCTTTAACACAAAGTGGACAGTTGACAGAAAAGACAAAACACAAAAGGGGACATTAGTTAATAGATACACAACAAAGTAATCCCCTATTACTACCCACTACTATAAAATCTGTGGCCATTTTTGCATATATCGGCCTTAGGCAAACTGTGGTACAGAGAGATTATCTGTGCTATAGGGCTAATACTTCCCTTCCTCAATGGTGTTGTTAGAGATGAAAGGTGCTATAGAAATGCATAATATTGTTCTGTATTAAACAGCTGTAAGGTAGTGAATACAAAATATCTATAGATGTATAGTAGGGCTGTCGATTAATCGCAGTTAACTCATGCGATTAACTAAAAAAATTGTGATGTAAAAAATTAATCGCGATTAATCGCACTGTTAAACAATATAGTACCAATTGAAATTTATTAAATATTTTTGGATATTTTTCTACATTTTCAAATATATTGATTTCTATTACAACACAGAATACTAAGTGTACAGTGCTCACTTTATATTATTTTTATTACAAATATTTGCACTGTAAAAATGATGAAATAAATAGTATTTTTCAATTCACCTCATACAAGTACTGTAGTGCAATCTCTTTATTGTGAAAGTGTAACAAATGTAGATTTTTTTTTTTGTTACATAACTGCACTCAAAAACAAAACAATGTAAAATTTTAGATCCTGCAAGTCCACTCAGTCCTACTTCTTGTTCAGCCAATTGTTAAGACAAACAAGTTTGTATAGATTTACGGGAGATACTTCTGCCTGCTTCTTATTTATGATGTCACCAGAAAGTGAGAAAAGGCATTCGCATGGCACTTTTGTAGCTGGCGTTGCTAGGTATTTACATGTCAGATATGCTAAACATTCATATGCCCCTTCATGCTTCGGCCACCATTTCAGAGGACATGCTTCCATGCTGATGATGCTCGTAAAAAAAAAAAATGCATTAATTAACTTTGCATTTGGAGTCCTTGAGGGAGAATTGTATGTCTCCTGTTCTGTTTTACTTGCATTCTGCCATATATTTCATGTTATAGCAGTCTTGGATGATGACCCAGCACATGTTCATTTTAAGAACATTTTCATAGCAGAATTGACAAAACACAAAGAAGGTACGTGTGACAGGATGATTCCCCTCTCCCCCGCCTCCTGGGGTGCCACCTGATATGCTGGGTCTCACTGAGCCCGGCCTTTCCACCAGCCTGGGTAACCCTAACCCTAACCCTGTCCTTGCTGTGCTAGGCAGTCAAGCCTTCTCCAGAACACACACAGCTAAGGCCACACCCGGTTGCAGACACAGACTGAAATCAGCTCTATGTGGTAGGATGTAGCTAGGGGAATGGCCAGCACTCACATGCACACCTCCTTTGGGGTATAAACCCAAAATAATATTGTCTTGTGCTGTATAGAAAGACCTGCACAGCGCAAGCTCATAAAAATTTGCCCCCTCCCTCAGTGTGGAGGAGGATATGCACAGCTTTTTGCCCCCTCCCCCCCAGCTATGAATTGCACAAACTGAGGTTTGTAATAAGCAAAAAATAAGTTTATTAACTACAAAAGGTAAATTTTAAGTGATTATAAGGGATAGCAAACAGAACAAAACAGATCACTGAGCAAATAAAACAAAACACAAACTAAACTTAATACGCTCAAGAAACAGGTTACAAAATGTAATTTTTCACCCTAATTGTTGTTTTAGGCAGGTTGCAGAGTTTCTGCAGCTTAGAGTCTTATTGTTCTTTCTAATGGCACATTGAGGCTGATTGCCTACTGTCTGCTGGGTGTTCCCCCAAATACACACAAAGTTGTAATTGTTACATAGTCAATATTCCTAACCTCAGATACCGAAATGATACATGCATACAAATTGTATAAACACATAAACACATTCAGTAGATCATAACCTTTCCAATGATACCTCACATGACCCATCTTGCATAAAACATATCTTAGTTATGCCATATTCATATCATAACAATATTTCTATGAAGAATATGGGGTGCAGTGTCACAGTACCAATAGCTACAGCACTCGACCCAAGGTTTAAGAATATGAAGTGCCGTCCAAAATCTGAGAGGGATGAGGTGTGGAGCACGCTTTCAGATGTTTTAAAAGAGCAACACTCAGATGCGGAAACTATAGAACCCAAACCACCAAAAAAGAAAATCAACCTTCTGCTGGTGGCATCTGACTCAGATGATGAAAATGAACATGCGTCGGTCCGCTCTGTTTTGGATCGTTATCGAGCAGAACCTGCCATCAGCATGGTGTCCTCTGGAATGGTGGTTGAAGCATGAAGGGACATATGAATCTTTAGCCCATCTGGCACATAAATATCTTGCGACGCCAGCTACAACAGTGCCATGCGAACACCTGTTCTCACTTTCAGGTGACGTAAATAATAAGTGGGCAATATTATCTCCTGCAAATTGTAACTAAACTTGTTTATCTGAGTGATTGGCTGAAGTAGGACTGAGTGGACTTGTAGGCTCTAAAGTTTTACATTGTTTTATTTTTAATGCAGTTATTTTTTGTACATAATTCTACATTTGTCAGTTCAACTTTCATGATAAAGAGATTGCACTACAGTACTTGTATTAGGTGAATTGAAAAATACTATTTCTTTTGTTTTTTTATAGTGCAAATATTTGTAATCATAAATAAATATAAAGTGAGCACTGTACACTTTGTATTCTGTGTTGCAACTGAAATCAATATATTTTCAAATATAGAAAACATCCAAAAATATTTAAATAAATGGTATTCTACTATTGTTTAACAGCACAATTAATCACAATTCGTTTTTTTAATCTCAATTAATTTTTTTAATCGCTTGACAGTCCTAATGTATAGTATATTTTATTCTACCCATGTTTCCAAAAGTATTTGAAGCAAGCAAGCAAACAAAACAAAAGTACGTATTATTTAGGAGATTTTCCCCGTCATCTTGTAAATATTTATACTATGAAAACTGAGTACATTGACTTGGGTTTAAGACGGTATTGCCATTTTCCAGGTCTCTCACTGGAGCGCTCGCCCAATTCGATTGCCTCCCGTGCTCGGCTGTCCGAAAGGGAAGAGGAGGTCGTGGCTTGTTTTGAGAGAGCATGTGTCATTGCACAAGTGTACTTGCAGGAACTTGAGAAGGTAAGGAAGAAATGTGCTCTAAGTGTGACTTACCTATATGTGGCCTAAATTCTATCTTTGAACAGGGCTCCCAGTGAGTTTGTCAATGGAAGCTGTGCAAATCCGAGGGCAGAATTACAAGTGCTGATAGACTAAAAGGGTTGTCAGAGCACTACTGAAAGGGTGATGTGTCCTCTCAATATTTCAGACAATAGAAGAGTTTTGATACAGTAGGACCCTTATTTTACTAACTAATTGGGGCCTGAGGGGTTCATAAAATCAAAAAGTTCATAAAATTGAACATCTCAAAACTGTAGTAAGTATGGTGCATAAGTTGTAGCATGGTGCACTGCATCACTTTCTTTTTGTCCTTCCAATCACTGCAAAGTGATTCCCAATGCATGCAAGCAGATGATAAGGACAATGAGTCTATAATTGTATCACTTTTCGTTTCCCTCCCAGACCTCGCATTCAAGAAGCATAAAAGGCAGCAATGTGACTTTCTCTGACTTTGAACTTCCCTATTTCCTGGAAGCAGCTCTACAGAGTGCATATGTGTCTCACTTGAAGAAGGGGTAGGTGGATGCAGCTATTTAATACAAATGATTAATGCTGAAGATACTTTCACAGTGGATTTAGACATACTTCTCCATACCTGCCCTGTAGCTTCTGTAAGAGAGCTAACTGGAATGAGCTGACACAGCTCTTGCCACGGCATATTATAGCTATATCTCTGTGCTATGTTGATTTTGCTGCTGTTCTCCTTTCAGGGTTCTTTCATTCATTCTACCTGACAGTGGCTCCAAACCGCTGTTTTCTGGACACAGGCACGTAATTTCTGCTCTTTTTTGGCCCAATTCTACTCCCACTGAAGTCAATGAGAGTTTGACCTTTGATTTCAGTGGGAGCAGAGCAAAGACGACACTGTATGTTTTTGAAAATCTCAACCCTAGGGTGTGATCTAAAGCCCAATGAAGTCACTGGAAATTCTCCCATTGACTTCACTTTGTTTGAATCAGGCATTTAAGGCCTAAATAGCAGTAAAACTGAGTGTGAGAGGAGAACAGACATGCAGGTGAGGGCTCCCTTACAGGGTAACTATGATACTGTTTGGGGGTTCATTTGAATCCAAAACTCAAAAAGACATTGGCGGCTACAAACCTACTGTAAATTGCAACTGAAGAAAATGTTCATGTAGTAATAATAATACCTGACATTTATAAACCCCTCTCTCATCTGAGGGGCATACTTTAAAACACAAATGGAAGTACCCTCACAAACACCCTGCTGAGGCTGGTAAGTCTGTTTTACAGATGAAGAAACTGCAGCACAGACACACACTGACTTACCTCAGGTCATATAAAAAGTATGTGTAAGAGCTAGGACTAAGGTCTCCTTCAGTCCTATGCCTTAACCATAAGACCATCATTCCTCCCCAAAGTGAAACAGCTGCTGAATTTTGCACAGCTCTGTGTACTAGGCCTGGTCAACATTTTTTCAGCAAAACTTTTTTTGCCCCTTCCCTCTCCCCTCCCCATCCCCCCTCCCCCCCCCAAAAGAATTTTTGACTGAATTTTCATGGTCAGAATTTTCCAGTTTTTAAAAATCAAAAATGATAAATTTTCATTTTGGGGGTTCCTCCCTCCTTCTCTCCCCTTTTTTGTTTATCCACTTGTAAAACCACTTGTAATGTTTTATGGCCAAAAGTTTTGCACACTTGATCTTGCTATCAAGCGCATAAAATAGTTTGAACATACTTTATTGGGGTCAACTAAATATCGTTTAATAAGGAACTCTCATGTTCATGTTATTCAGTGACATTTTAAATTCAGCCTTAAGTATTCCTTGTTAGTACAGAGTACGCATTGGGCTGCCTTAGGTATTAATTTTGACCACCGTTGGTTCCTCCCTAGTTCATTTTAATGGCTGCCTTTTTAAAAATTAATTCTGAAGTCAAAATTCACTTACAGTTAAAAATCATATTGTCCATCTGCTGAATTACTATTAGAGCAGGAAGACACCTTCTGCATTTGCTCCCATATAAAAGGGTTGATTAATCTTTACCATAAAACCCAAGTATCAGAACAGTTATAAACTCACAAAGTCTGATTCCCCTCTCACTTACACCAGTGCAAATCAGGAATTAAAGCCAAGAAGTTAAAGGACCAGTGGGGGAAAAAATTGTATGAGAATCCATAGCTCATTTACCCATGGCTAGTATTAATAGTTTCATGTTTTTACCACAGGAGGGCATAAGCAGAACTCTTAACACACTCTTGGGATAAATTAAAAAAGAAGGGAGAAGAGGCTTTGTCAGATGTGTATATATAATATAACTCCCTGTTTCTCCACCTGATGTTGCATGCCTCAAAGAATTTCTGTATGTTGCATACAGCATGGTGAAATTAGGAAATCAGCTCAGCAAGACAAACGCCCAAAGAGCCCTATATGGCAGGATGTCATTTCCCACTGGCGCATGCATACTGTGGAATCACTAGGGTTCGATTCTAATTAGCAGAGCTGTCTAATGTCTAACCAGACAGCTGAATTGAGGATATACACATTGTTCTACTGCCTCTGTTTGCTCCCATTGGCAACACGCCAGATTATGGCCAGGAGTGCCCTCTCTCCTAAAATGTACAGTGAAAAGAGAGCCTGTATCTAACAAAACAAAGGTCCATTCTCCCTTTCAGATGTTAAAGAGCCAGCTGTAGGGACCAGCAAGACCTGCAGCTGTGGGAAGCCCCTGTGCTCTTGGTGTGCATTTAATTAAAATATTGTATCAGTGAAGGCAAATCTCTTGCAGTTGTCTGCCCTTCTGAGTCACAAAAGAGCTTTCTTGTATTATTTCAGTAAGCATCATTGATATTCTGCTGATGCAAAGTACAACCAGGCAGGTGCTGCCTCAGTGTGGGAAGCAGCCTGTTGTGCAGATCTTAGTGAGAAAGACTATTTACTTTTTTAGGGAAATGTGTGCATGGAGATAAGGATCATAGTAAGACTGGCTTTTAGTTTAGCTTATTACACATGAATGGTTTCTTTATGCTAATGTGCAGGATTTGCTATCAAAACTATAAATATTTCCACAGAGCATAGAGACCTCTCCTGAGTCCTGTTCTCATCTTAATGATTTATTATTATGATGTTATTTATGTAGCACCAGAAGTGTGCTAGGTGTTTTGCAGACAAATAAAAAGAGAAGGGACAGGATTTTCCATAGTGACTAGTAATTTTGGGTGCCTCCATTTTTGGATGTCCAACTTAAGACCTCTTAAAAGGGCCTGACTTTCAGAAGTGGATGTTAAGTGCTTTCTGAAAATTAGACTCCTTTAAGGTGACTCAAGTTGAGCATCCAAAAATAGAGGCACCCAAAGATCTTTGTAAAGCTTTGGCCAAGGTGCCTGCCCAGAAAAGCTTTCAGGGTAAAATTTTTTGAAAACCCCTGAAAGTGACGTGAGCTTAAATCTCAAGTGCCTAAGTTGTTTTTGAAAATGGGACTTAGGCTTCTAAGCCACTTAGGTCCTTTTGAAAATGTCCCCCATAATCGAAACAGACCGCGTACAGACGTGGTCTGAACTGCTGGTTCTCATCAAGAATATTCCTTATTGCTGAGCAGCCCACATTTTTTTCCCTACTGAAGCAGGTATTACCCCTTTCTCAAGCTGCTCCTTCCAGCATTAACCTGTTTTTTTTCTCAATTCTGCTGTCATCCATCCTTCTAGAGTTTTTGTTTCTGAATAGTCACATTTATAGATGGCTAATGCAAGATAATTGTGGAGCCACCACTCTGTGCATTTGTGTGCGTAATATATAAACACAGTCAATGGGAGAGAGTGGGGAGAGGGTGTAATGTAGACCCTTTAATCTCACTGATTCTAAGACCCAAATGGCTTACTTAAAAATATGGTAGTGATAACTGCTCTTTTTGACACTATTCCTGGCTGTCTCATAGAGTGCCCGATCACACTGTTCTACGTGTGCTCCTTATTCTTCACAATCCCACGGAAGGTTCTCTCTGGAGCAGCAGCAGCAGCCATTCGAGCAAGAACATGACCCACTCTCCTTCCTACTAGGGTTCTTTCGTCCTGTTGTGCCTTGTGTCACAACAAATTGTATAGCTTTTAATACCTCTCCGGTGCTGCTCAGTGCCAAATACAAGCTTCAGTTACTGTTAAACCCTGGCGCTAACCACTGCACACATTTCTTTTAGTTGTCATAACTTTCATAGTTGTGCACTCCTTGCCAGAGGATGTTGTGAAGGCCAAGACTATAACAGGGTTCAAAAAAGAACTAGATAAATTCATGGAGGATAGGTCCATCAATGGCTATTAGCCAGGATGGACAGGGATGGTGTCCCTAGCCTCTGTTTGCCAGAAGCTGGGAATGGGCGACAGGGGATGGATCACTTGGTGATTACCTGTTCTGTTCATTCCCTCTGGGGCACCTGGCAGTGGCCACTGTTGGAAGACAGGATACTGGGCTAGATGGACCTTTGGTCTGACCCAGTATGGCCATTCTTATGTTCATTTATCTTCTCCCTCATATAAAAGGAGAAATATTTTCCATTGAGTTCTCCTGGAGGAAATATCCTGTTCCCAGGAACCAGTCAGTTTTTATCATCCATTAGGGCCAGGAGCTCTTAGCTTGAGGTTCCAAACAGATTTTGATCACCCTGCTCTACCCATATTGCTAAACAGGAAAGGGAGGTGCAAGCTAGATGTGGCCTCGGTGCGGAAAAGGTTGAGAACCACTGAAGGAGAGCTGGCTGTATTTTAAAGAAGCCTTATTGAGGGCGAAGGAACAAACCATCCCGATGTGCAGAAAGAATACCAAATATGGCAGGCGACCAGCTTGGTTTAACATTGAAATCTTTGGTCAGTTTAAACTCAAAAAGGAAGCTTACAAGAAGTGGAAATTTGGACAGATGACTCAGGAGGAGTATAAAAATATTGCTCGAGCATGCAGGGGTGTAATCAGGAAGGCCAAAGCACAATTGGAGTTGCAGCTAGCAAGGGATGTGAAGAGTAACAAGAAGGGTTTCTACAGGTATGTTAGCAACAAGAAGGTGGTCAGGGAAAGTGTGGGACCTTACTGAATGGGGGAGACAACCTAGTAACAGATTATGTGGAAAAAGCTTAAGTACTCAATGCTTCTTTTGCCTCGGTCTTCACAGACAAGGTCAACTCCCAGACTGCTGCACTGGGCAACACAGTATGGGGAGGAGATGAGCAGCCCTCAGTGGTGAAAGAACAGGTTAAGGACTATTTAGAAAAGCGGGACATGCACAAGTCCACGGGTCCAGATCTAATGCATCCAAGGGTGCTGAGGGAGTTGGCTGATGTGATTGCAGAACCATTGGCCGTTATCTTTGAAAATTCGTGGCGATCGGGGGAGGTCCCAGACGATTGGAAAAATGAAAATATAGTGCCCATATTTTAAAAAGGGTATAAAGAGAACCTGGGGAACTACAGACTGGTCAGCCTCACTTCAGTCCCCGGCAAAATCATGGAGCAGGTCCTCAAGGAATCCATTTTGATCCAGATTGCCTTCTATGATGAGATAACTGGCTGTGTGGATATGGGGAAAGCAGTGGATGTGATATATCTTGACTTTAGCAAAGCTTTTGATACAGTCTCCCACAGTATTCTTGCCAGCAAGTTAAAGAAGTATGGTTTGGATGAATGGACTATAAGGTGGATAGAAAGCTGGCTAGATTGTTGGGCTCAACGGCTTGATGTCTAGTTGTCAGCCGGTATCAAGTGGAGTGCCCCAGGGATCGGTTCTGGGGCCGGTTTTCAACATCTGTATTAATGATCTGGATGATGGGATAGATTGCACCCTCAGCAAGTTCGCAGATGACACTAAACTGGGGGGAGAGGTAGATACGCTGGAGGGTAGGAATAGGGTCTAGAGTGACCTAGACAAATTGGAGGATTGGGCCAAAAGAAATCTGATGAAATTCAACAAGGACAAGTGCAGAGTCCTGCACTTAGGAAGGAAGAATCCCATGCACCGCTACAGGCTGGGGACCAACTGGCTAAGCAGCAATTCTGCAGAAAAGGACCTGGGGATTATAGTGGGCAAGAAGCTGGATATGAGTCAGCAGTGTTCCCCTTTTGCCAAGAAGGCTAACAGCATATTGGGCTGTATTAGTAGGAGCATTGCCAGCAGATCGAGGGAAGTGATTATTCTCCTCTGTTCGGCGCTGGTGAGGCCATACCTGGAGTATTGCATCGAGTTTTGGTCCCCCCACTACAGAAGGGATGTGGACAAATTGGAGAGAGTCCAGCGGAGGGCAACGAAAATTATTAGAGGGCTGCAGCACATGACTTACGAGGAGAGGCATGCAGAAGAGAAGAGTGAGGGGGGATTTGATAGCAGCCTTCAACTACCTGAAGAGTGGTTCCAAAGAGGATGGAGCTAGGCTGTTCTCAGTGGTGGCAGATGACAGAACAAGAAGCAATGGTCTCAAATTGCAGTGGGGAAGGTCTAGGTTGGATAATAGGAAACACTATTTCACTAGAAAGGTGGTGAAGCACTGGAATGGGTTACCTAGGGATGTGATGGAATCTGCATCCTTAGAGGTTTTTAAGGCCCGACTTGACAAAGCCCTGGCTGGGTTGATTTAGTTGGTGTTGGTCCTGCTTTGAGCAGGGGATTGGACTAGATGACCTCCTGAGTTCTCTTCCAACCCTAATATTCTATGATTCTATGAATTAGCCAACTGAGAGCTAGATTAATCCATCTCCCAATTCTTTCTTTAAGCACTTAGCTACAACCAAGCCTTTCTGATAAGACCTATAATATAATGCTAAATGTCGGAGAAGAATATCCAGTGATAGGAGGTCACTTTACCTCTCATCCTAGATCTTTGCTTTTAATTTTTAACTAGGGTGTCTGGAAGATTGTCTCAGGTATGGCACTGTATAAGTATTATTGTTAACTACGCATTTCTTCTACCCCAGGAACATTCCTCAGAATGTGAAATGGGATGCATGTTTTTAAGAATTTGAGAGAAAAATTGTGGCATGACGCAGTAGTCTGAAGCAGTTGTCTAGATTTGAGAATATGCTCACTGTTTATAACTAGGTAGATACAGCATTTAAAATATATAGCTAGCTCTCTCTTCAAAGGAAAAGGTCAGATCTGTTTTCTCACAAATTCAACAAAATAATGAATGACAGCTCACTAGTACAGTAGTGGATCTGATTCACAATGCCTTATTGTTTGGCTTTCTCCTCTGTTTAGACAGCATTCCCGCTGTTGAACAGATTTTAAATGCTGTGCATTGTTATTATTCTTTGTTATTAATATTATTATATAGCACCTTATATGTGAGTGGTGCTTTTAAAGACCTATAAGCACAGTTCCTGCCCTAAATCGTTTACAATCTGAGGCCTTGGTCCTGCATCAGAACGTGCTAGAGCTGACTCCTGCACATATGCAGAGTCTCAGTGAGCTCACTAGGCCTTAGCATGGATGCACGCTAGTGGATTCTAAAGCAGGATGAGGGTTTGAGGTCTATAATTCATGGCTGTGCCCTGGAGTAAATCTTTTCAGGACTCACCCTTAAAACAGACACAATCCAGACCAAAGGGGAAGAGGAGAATGGCATTGACAAATCATGTGGTCCTGAGTTGTTCTTGTTACACCCACTTCTGAGCAGATCTAAGTAGCTTTTTCCTTTGTGGTTGTTTTATGCTGGTTGTATTTAAGTCCACCTGTTGTTGACCAGTGTAGGTGTCAACGTCTGAAACTTAACACAAAACTAAACTGGGAAGTTTTCAAATGTTGTCTTTCTCATGACTCCAGTTTGAATTGGACCAGCACTGCCAGGGAATTTTTGGGCCCTTGGTGGTATTTGTAAGTCCAGGTTCCTTTGCTGAATCATTTATAAAATTCAAAGACATTTTATTTTAAGGGCATGATTCTGCTACCCTGACTCGCATTGCTTTACTCCATGAGTAACTCCAGTGATTTCTACATTGAAAGTATAACTGCACTGGGTCCAATGTAGATGAATGTTCATATTAAGTAAGAACCTCAATGCAAGATTTAAGAGGTGTTATGCACAACTTAAGGGAGGACTCTACACAACAGAACAGTTTTAAGAAGCAGCCTGACTTCGGAACACTTTCCCTGGCCCCTGCATGTGTTACAACAGCTCAGCTCCCCTTAGAGCAGGGATTTATAATTCTACATCTTGCTGCACAGGAGAATAAACATGAAAATGTGCTAATTTCTTTTAAAACAGGACATTTCACCTATATATCCCCCATTTTAACTTTTTTTTTTCTCCAAGCCCCCACTGGATCTTTTTCAAAGCTCCTTACACAGACTAAATTCCTATTGAAACCTATGGGGTACTGAACACAAGGCTCATTAATAGGAACGAAAATAAGCAACATTTTTGCATTATGCTGTTGTGATCACACTGCTTTCCGTTTCCAATAAATATGCTTAGGCTCTTCAGTCGCATTATTTCCTGAAGTCTGGCCCAAAGCCCATTGAGGGCAATGGGAGTCATTCATAATGACAGTGAATAGTAATAGGACCAGGGAAAGAGCCTGCAAATGGCTCTGTAGTCTGGTAGTTAGGGCATCCTCCTAGGTCCGATGTGGTAGATCCAAGTTCAAGTCCCTGCTCCAGTGGCTGCTCACTTATTTATAAAAAGTGCAACAGCTTCAACAGGAGAGACATGTAGACCCCCAACAGAATAACCCATAGCCCAGTGAGTAGGACGCTTTTCTGTAATGTGGGAAACCCAAATTCAATCTCTTCTCCACACCAGGCCGAGGGAGGAATTGACCCTGGGTCTCCCACTTCCCAGAGACTACCCTAGCCACTGGGCTAAAAGTTTATAAGGCAACTCCTCATCCTCTTTTCTTCCTCATTTCCCTCACGGTGCTATGTAAATCTAGTCCTCCTTGGCTTTTGTCAAAATTCCCAAAATTTAAATGGAAAAGAAAAGAATCAGGTCAAAACAAAACATTTAGTTTCTACCCAAGTCAAATTTTATTTTTTCTACTTCTTGATTCACTGAAAATTTTTGAAAATTTCATTTTCAGTTGATCCCCCTCAAAAAAAAATCAATTTTTTTTGTCAGAATGACTAGTGAACTTAAAAATCCATTCTTCATTTAGCTCTGCTCCACACTTGGTTGTAATTATTGTTGGTCTAGTGGTTAAGTCATAGGACTAGAACTTAGAAAACATGGATGTCAATTCCTGCATCTGCCACAGACTTGGGCAAGTCACTTAATCTCTCTACTTCAGTTTCCTCATTTGAACCTGGAAATAATACTTCCCTACATCACAGGGGTGCTGTCAGGGTAAATTCATGAGTGTGTTTAAAGTGCTTTGAGATCTTTGGTGGGAGATGCTATGAAAGTGTAAAGTGTTATCATTTTAATTGTATCATAAACCGTGTTCAGACGTAGCTAAAATCAAACGTGGTAGCATCGTTACAGTCATGGTGTCACAGTGTTCACAATCGAGGTTGCTGGCTACAGAAGGGAAGTAGCCTGTTGGGCTTGTCTGCACTGCAGTTTCTGTGAAGTTCCACCACTGTTCTAGCACAAGTGTAGCTCCGTTGGTCAAAGTGCTAGTGTAGACTGTCTGCTGGTATTTCTACCACTGTGTCACCATGATCTGCTCTGTACAGGGTCAAATAATGTGGTGGTAAAAGTGGCTCTGGCTGGTCTACACCATCATCCCACTGTTAGTAGTAGCACTGGTGGAACTACCCTGGTGCTATAGCACTGTGGGGAAGGTTTGGTAAAATCCCAAGTGTAAAAACACCCTAGCAGGGCCTCGCCTGAACCTGTTTCGGCTGAGACTTTCCAGATTCAAATAATTGGGTACTCAAATCCACTGTGCAGCTTTGAAAATCACAGGCTTTACCTCCTGCATAGTTCCCCTCAGACCTATTCCAGTCATTTCCCCAAGAGCTCAGCTGGACTCTGGTGTCATCATTCAGGTTCCTTTATTTGGCATACAGCAAAACTACACTGAGTTGATCAGACTCAAGTGTAGGGGGTTGGTCTAAGGTGTACCACACATCCAGAGTTACGCAGCAAACCACTTCCTTTATATGCATTTACACATTACATTACATTTACTATACATTGCATTACACGTTTTGGGATTGGCTGGTCACTTTGTAGGATACAATCCCTGTACAGCATGTTCTGTCTGTGCACACACTGTCCGTGTACAACTTACTCTTTACCTCATCTTTTGTTCTAGGCTTAATTTATCCATTCTTATCTTGTCCACTGTAAATCGTTCCCTATATGTTCCCCCTTATTTTACCTAGTACAGCCATTCTGCCTCCAGCCTGCTGATTTATTTACCTCCCTAATCCTGTATCCCAAGAAAGGCCTCACCCATATCCAATTCGTCCTGTAGTATAGTCCTTTCTATATTATCAAGAGCCGCTGTGCCATGGGGCAGTTCTTGAACATTGTGAAACACACTTTGATTTTGCTTTGTGGACTGGCTCAAACTGTATTATAACCTTATTCCCAAATTGTGCTTCAGCCTTGGACTTTTCAGATCCCACAGCATAGTGTAGACAGAACTTCAGTGGGAGTTTTACCATTGACTTCCATGAAGCAGAGTTAGGTCAGTGCTGAATGCTTTTGAAAATCCCACTCTAAATACAAGAACATAAGAACTGCCATACTGCGTCAGACCAAAGATCCATCTAGCCCAGCATCCTGTCTTCTGACAGTGGCCAATGCCAGGTGCCCCAGAGGGAAGGAACAGAACAGGTAATCATCAAGTGATTCATCCCCTGTCACCCATTCCCAGCTTCTGGCAAACAGAGGCTAGGGACACCATCCCTGCCCATCCTGGCTAATAGCCATTCATGAACCTATCCTCCAAGAACTTACCCAATTCTTATCTACTAATGAAAACTACTCTCCCTTCTAAACTGTAAGGATCTTATACTGCACTTTGATTTTATTTAGATATACCTTCTTGTATCTGCAATTACCACAGGCTGAGGACTTATTTTGGCAGCCTTTTTTTGTAAATAACCATTTAAAGAGGGGTTCATCATTTTAGAAATCTGAGAGAAAGGGAATAAAGATATAAAGCTGCAGTAGGAAGAGAGCCTGAGACATGAGCCCTTGTATCAAAGGCCTGGTATGAGGCCTGAGGCCTGGGCTAAAGTAATAGTCGAAGCTTTACTGATATAAAGCAAAGTCAAGCTCTGAGCAAAAGGCAGGACCTGTTCACAGAATCTAGCAAGAACAGGGCTGATATTGAAGAAATACACATTCCTAAGAAGTGCTAGGCACAGAGTACTCACACAGACACGTTCCGATACCAAGTGGCACCAAAACATCCCGATATTAAGGATGGTACAAAAACATTCCCCAAGAATAATAGGAACACACTGACTGCTCCTAAAAGATAAGGTCAGAATTACAGTGCATAATAAAAATGTTTTAATTGAACCAACATATACTAGGTGATGGGTGATAACTAGCCATGTCAGGGGGCAGTAACTATCTATGTTAGGGGACAGTATTAACTTGTTTCTATTGGGGTATAAAGATGTATCTAAGAGGGAGTGTCTTTGTTTAGCCTAAGGAGGAACGGAAAGTCTTGCCGTTCACTGATCTGGTCCATTGTTATGGGCATACATGTATTAGTGGTCTGGTAGAGTCTGTGGGATACTAGTACTGTGCTTGGTTGATAATAAACCTGGCCTGGTGCTTTCGTCTCTTGACGGTTTTTGTGGTCTTTGGGTGGTTTGCTTGAGGTCTGCTGTGCCAGCTGTTTGCGCAGAGCTGTGGCAGCACACAGGGACAACACAGAAAGAACACACACATTTAACCACACTGGTGACCCACGACTGCTGATCTGGTAAGTAAGCAAGCTAGCCTCTGTAGGAATTGCGATCTAATATCTTGCATACTTCTTTTTTAGGCGCTGGTTTATTTTTAACCATCACTTGGTTTCCTACTTGCCATTGCCTAATATCATGGCTCTCGTCAAATGCTTGATTCATTATTTGCTGTTCTACAGCTTGTTGTGCTGCAGGTGCTCCTTGGACTGTACCCAACCAATATTTGAGACTGTTTTTTAGGTGGTTGTTGCCAGTGTTTTTGTAGTGTCCCAATCTGGGGGGTACACAGCAAGAGTCTGATACTGTAGCCAGATGACATTCCAAAAAGCACCAGCTGCACACAGTTTAAGCAGGTAAAACTGTAACCAAGAGGAGTGACAATGAGAAGTTTTCTGTAATGCACTCATCTCAAGGTGAACGCTTCCATCTGTTATAGACAACTGTGATGTGCTGCTATTGAATAAGATGTAAAAATGAGATCCTGATGACTTGCTGTCAATAAAACTCTTATGGCACTTTTTGCTGCAGGATGGGTGTTAATCTAAGACTCATTTGTTCTCAACCAGTGTTACATGTACCCCTGGGGGTACGCAGAGGTCTTCCGGGGGATATATCAACTCATCTAGATATTTGCTAGTTTTACAACAGGCTCCATAAAAAGCACTAGCAAACTCAGGATAAACTAAAATTTCATGCAGACCATTACTTGTTTATTACGCTGAAATGTAAGTTCAATATTTATATTCCAATTGATTTATTTTATAATTATATGGTAAAAATGAGAAAGTTAAGCAATTTTTCAGTAATAGATTGCTGTGACACTTTTGTATTTTTATGTCTGATTTTGTAAGCAAGTTGTTTTTAAGTGAGGTGAAACTTGGGGGCATGCAAGACAAATCAGACTCCTTAAAGGGGTACAGTAATCTGAAACGGTTGGAAGCCACTGGCTAGGTCATTGATTGTCAACCTTTCCAGACTACTGTACCTCTTTCAGGAGTCTGATTTGTCTTGCATACCCCAAGATTCACCTCACTTAAAAACTACTTGCAAAATCAGACATAAAAATACAAAAGTGTCACAGTGCACTATTACTGAAAAATTGCTTTCTTTCTCATTTTGTCTGTATGAAATTTTAGTTTGTACTGACTTCGCTAGTGCTTTTTATGTAGCCTGTTGTAAAACTAGTAAAATATCTAGATGAGTTGATGTACCCTGTGGAAGACCTCTGCGTACCCCAGGGGGTAGGTATACCCCTGAATGAAAACCTCTGATCTCGGTGACCTGGCCAGATTCCAGTTTGGTTCATTACATACTGTCTGTCTAAATTTGCCCTGTAATTTTAATTGGATATAGTTGTGACGGGGTTCCTAGGTGCAGCCTGGACTGTAGGACTGCTGAGCCCTCTGTCCCACCAATCTGGGCTCCCTCTCACACTGTGATGTTGTTGGCACGCTACTAACCTCTGGCAGGTACTGCACTTACACAGACATCCACGGACCAAGGACTCACCCCACTGAGTTACATGAATGCTTCTCCCAGCCACTCATGAACCAACCATAGAGAGGCTCCAGCCAGTTCCCCCCCAGTTCCCCAGCCTTGCTCCCCTAGAATATACCATCTTGCCCTGATCAGAAGCCTGGCTAATGTAAGTTCATTACCCAGTACGCCCCTCCCTCGATGTGGAGAGGACATACACTAGCCTTTGTAAACTGAGCTGAAATTTCCCAAGCAATGCAACCAAAACACACTGTTTTAGGTAAAATATAAAACCAATTTATTAACTACAGAAAGGTAGATTTTAAGTGATTATAAGTTGTAAGTGTAGAGATCAAAATTGGTTACCTAAATTAAATTCATAGTCTGAGTTCTATAAACTAAACAGGATATAAATAGAGGAGTGTCTCACCCTGATAGGTCAAAGAGGTCACAAATCTTCAATGCACAGGCTGTAACTCTCCTCCAGCCCGGGACCACCTGCCCTAGTTCAAAGTCTTTGTCCTCCAGACGTGTTTCCAGGTGTTGAGTTGTGGGGGGAGTGAGGCCAAGTGATGATGTCACTCTCCTTTTATGGTTTCTTCCAGCTTACTGGAAAGATCTTTTGGTGTGATGTGAATCAAGCAACCTCCATTGTATACGTGCGCTCTCTGAGAAGTCTTCATTGTACACAGTTCCTGGGACAGCCATTGGGAGTGTGGATTTCTTTTAATGGGCCATCAGTGCTTCTGACTACTCCATTGTAGTACCTGAAAGGCTGGTTTTGGGTGTTCCTAACCTCACAACATATTTCAATAACACACACACAGCAAAACTTCATAACTTCACATACAATGATAGCACATACAATCCAACAGGATATGAATGTTCAACAGATCAAGACTTTCAAAATGATACCTCATAAGGCATACGTCGTATATAACATATCAAAATTATATGACAGTGGTGAATATAGGGGTCCCAGGGTATTGCTTTGAGGTACAGAGTGCCACAACAGTATCTTTCATTTCCCATCCTAGTATTCAGTGTGCATTGTGAAACCATGAGATACATTTTAAGTTTATTTGTAAAATGCTTTGAGATCTATTTGCATGAAATGCACTATGTACGTACAATATTGTTATCATTAAACAGGACCAGTGGGTTTCAGTACCTAGCCAGAGTGTGTTGTGTTATTAAATAGTGCTTCATTGGCATCACATGTAAGCCATAATACACCAAAGCCCCAGTACAGCCATAACTTGTCAACATTTTTCTTTGTTAAATTGTCCACAAATAGTCATAAAACATTCTTTAAAATGGCTATTCAAATGTCTATTGTGGAGTAAAATATTGCCATCTTTGTGGCTAAATCCAAGTCAGCTCATTAATGCCAATATGCATTGCTACGTCCATCCGTTTTCAGGGAAAAATAGGACTGCTTACAGTCTTTTTTGTTTATTTGTTTTTGTTAACTTTTCTACGCCCCGATCAAGGAAATCACTTAAGCATACACTTACATGAGACTAACCCCAGTGAAGTCAGTGGGACTACTCATATACTTAGGTGTGTGCTCGAGTGCTTTCCTGGACTGACACCCTAGATTGATGAACACCAACCCTATAATGAGATTTGCTTGCTGATCTTTTTGTTGTATTTTTTGGTGTGGGTGCGGAATGCTATTTGATGTGAGGTAAAAAAAAAGCAGCCAAACAGAATCTTTGCTCATTTTGCACTCTTACTGCTTTCACACACACACTGGGTCAGATTTACCTCTGTGTGTCTTTAAAAAATATAAGATTTTATTGAATTCCATTCTTACTCTGACCCTCGAAAAGGCAGACTAAGGTCCTGCTCCTGCATCTGGAGAGCTCATTGCAAGATTAAGGCCAGAGTTAGAAACTTCCTGAAGCTTCCTGTCCCTGACAAACCCAAACCATATTTTCTGTTTAGAGGGGAGCAAATAATTCACAGCAAATAACTTGCTTAAAATATTTCACTTTTTTTTTTAATTGTCTCTGAGCAGCATGTGATTTTTCACACCTGCATTATTTGTTCTAAATTATTTCTGTCTGTAAATTGTCTATGAGCAGATCATTGTGAGAATTCATGATTTGAAATTTGAAATATGATGATTAGTTTTGAGTGGACAGAAGGTCATGCAATGTGGTTCTGTTCCCTCACTGGATGAGCACAACTCCTTGAATGAAGTTTTTAGTGTGAATACTCATGATTACTAACATGTAATTTGTTTCCCACAAATATCTTTTGATAACTGTTAACCTGTTGCTGTTTTCTCAAACATTTCTGCCATTAAACTTCTTTGTTAGAATGTTTGTGGAATGTAACATGGAAGGAGCAGGAACACGGTTGAAGCCAATTAGCTTTAAAATTCAGTGAAATGTTCATAGAAAAAGTCTTGCTGTAGGTGCCCAGCTCTTCTTTCTCTTTGTTTTAACGAGTGTAGGGTTTACCTATACAGGAAAGTTATACCGATATAAGCTAAACTGTGAATTTAAACTGCTTTAGTTAGACTAGCATAACCGCCCATGTGGTCACTCTTACTCCAGTATAAATATACCTTTTTCTTTAACTTATGTCACTTTGGAACGGAGGGGAATGCCACTCTTATTCAGGAATCAGAATATTCACATGGAGAGTTATACCAGTATAACTACAGCAATTTAACTATAGAGGTATAACTTTACTGTAGTCACTGGTAAAAGTTTCCAGGATAGACAACTCCTAACCCCCTCACCCTGCCTACTCTCAGTGATACAACATTTAAACATAACCAAAAAGGAGTAGTCATTTAAGAACATCACGCAAGCTCAGTTTAATACAAACCAGTACAGTGTGTACACAAAAAGAGGAGCAGCATCTGTTTTATAAATATGATCCGTGAAAGGCTTCCAAATGTCTCCTCTGTTCTTCAAATGTGAATGTGATTTTCTCATAGGAAGCCATCTGGGATAGGCATGCTAACGACTCTGCCTCATTTAGAGTGCCATTGTTTTTCCTATGCCTCAGAGTGACTTGCTTTATGTCGTTAGGCTAACTTTGGAATGATTATCCTTTTTATTCTCTATTCTTTTAAAAAGACAGTTTGTTGCATAGCAGATGTGCATCACGAGTGGTCTGGTTTAAACATGCTGCTTTTGCCTTCCTGTTAGAAACATCGTGAAAGGAATGAGAGACCTGCGAGAAGTATTACGGACTGTGGAAACAAAAGCTACTCAGAGCTTCAAAATGGTAAGGAAATGTATGGAAGGGTTTAAAGATGGGAAGTCAGTTTAATCTGCTTTGCGGATAGTTTATTTCTTAATCATTGCTGTGGAACAAGATTCCCACAGCCCTCCCCAGACTGATGCCCTTGTTGGACATTGTGGTGACACATTTAATTCAGACACACAAGCCCAACAGACATACCTGAGCAGGTGGGTATTTTCTCTGCCTCTCTTTTGAAAGCATTGTTCTGTTCAGTGTATTTTTTTTATTTGTAGGTTATTTTATTTTATTTTGCACACCAAAACAATTGTAATGTGAAACAAAATATGTCCTGTATTTCTGGCATCCCTGGATTATCCAGCTGATAATGTCTGTCTTAGTCTCTCTTTCACACTCAGACGCACATATGCTTTTTCACATTACTAGATAGCAGTGCTATGTATTTGAATCTTTTTTCCCTCCTGGAACTTCCAGTGCTTTTGGATTTAAGGCGGTGCATTTTCTCTCTGTGAAGCACTCTGTTGAACAATGTAATTGGGGATGATACTTGGGGATAGCCATTTTTGTGTGCTGCCTTTCCAAGGGCCTCTTACAAATGGACACATCAGAATTTACTTGTGCATGTTAGAGAGCAGCCAGAGACTGTCTCAAGTTATGGAGGGTTTGTTCTTGAGGGAGCTGATAGTTTATTCGGAGGTTTATATTTGTGTGTGCTTCAATTGTAATATTAAAAATATGGAACATGGGGAAGTAGCAGGGACATTATTTATGTGCATCATTAACCAGTGGCTAGTCCTGAAATGGGAGACTTTCTGGTACTTGTCATAACTCATATAGCATGGCTAGGTGGAAAAAGGCCACTTCTCAGGAATGGATGTCAGTCAGTCAAAGTTTGGATCTGTCCTATTGTTCTGATTCAGGGCTTTGTCTCCCAGCAATGGCTGGTAGTCACCCAAATATATGATTGTCATCTGGCCTCTTCTTAATAAGGCTGCTGTTACCCATGCTATTGGTCACGGATGAAGACCCTTAAACCTGGAAAGTCATGGTCTTGTGTGTTACTGAGACCTGGATGACTCAACTGGCCTTGTGTTGGTTCAACTTTGACTGTCTGTCCATATATTCGATCCAAAATGAGTCCAGGGAAGGCTGAGGAAGAGATGTGGCTGTGCTTTTGACCTATGATTTTAGGTTCAGGAGATACCAAGGTCCCAAGGGTGGTCTGAACTGAATGTGTCCACCTATCATACAAATCCAGGGCTAAAATGAATGAGTATAATGGACATGTACAGAATGAGTGTTCTGGGTGTGTTCCTGATTGAGTCCATGTCAGGTCTGGTCCCTATTCACCAACATATGTCATTCTGGAACTTCTCTGTCCACTCTGACAATGTCTCTTCTGTGTCAGCTCAAGATCTCTAGGTCACCAGGTGGTTTCTAGCTTATTCCATACTCTCAGGAGCTTAACTTTGTGCTGGGCATGGAAATGGGTGTTTTTAAAAAATGACACAGTTGAAATGGTCCCATCGCTTTCCAGACCAAGATCAGAATTCTGGGGGATTTTATTGCTCAACCATAACATTGCTCTGCTGAAGGGCTGATGAGCATAACCATTTCTTGTCCCCAAACTCTGACACAGTGGTACTTGGAAGCTGCTTTCCCTGTACTGCAGGGTGAGCTGTGCCGCATAGGAGAGATTAATCCCCAGGGGAAGATTAGGAGGTGTTTATACCACTATACCATTGGACTTTTTAAAAAAATGAGCTGTTGAGAGGGGATTAGGGCAGGAATAGACTTTACTTAAACTAGTTTTTCAAACACTAAAATTAAACACACGATCATATTTCGCTTGTAGGCTGACAATGTACTCGAAGCATAATGATGGTTTTTTAGCCAAAGGCAGTAATAATATAAATCAGAGACTTGGATTGTTCTGATTTGTTCGGTCTTATTCAAAACAAAAGTGAAGGTAATTTACAGTGCTACTGCACTGTACATTAAAGTCAAAGCCGACTCCAAGCGTTTGAGGCCTGTCTCTTCTGAGCTGTTTTATCCCAATCATAGTCATAGTTTCATGCAGAGCTGCAGAGCTCTTACTGATACTAGTGCAGTTTTCTTCTCCCCAGGGCTTTAGAAAGAAATGTCAGAGAGTTGGCTCCTGAGGGTGACACTGACTAAATGATTGTATGCTGAGATGATAAAATGATATTGGCTAATATCACTGTACCGTAGGGTATTTTGCTCATGTTTACATGTTCTAAAAAGTATAGAAAAGGCTGGTTACTAGCAGATAGCTTTCCGTCATTTGTCAGTGCATGGAGGTATGAAGGCTCCAAGGAGTTATGTGGAGCAGTATTTTTCCACAGCAATACCAGCCATTCACATCAGTTTGCCATTATCTGGATATAGAAATGAAACCTTCCTTTCCAGTTTTCAAGAAACACTGCACATTATTGATATTGCATTTTAACTAACAAGATGATGTCCTTGTGTGACGAGATGGTCAAAAAACAACAATAAAAGTCCTCAGCATCAACAGGTTTTTGTTTTGTTGGCAGTCTGGTAATAGGAAGTTTCCATAGGTATAGATAAACTAGATTGAGATTGGAGAAGTCATTCCTACTATTTTTGACATTAGAATACATCGTGGAGAGCAACTAGGACTGACATATTAGGATTTATAGGTATACTTACCTTACATGTAAAACATACTAACGTGGCAGGCCTAGTTGCTCCCCACCATGTATTTTATATGTAATATTGTGTGTGTGAGTGTACATATATGTGTTATAATCTGCATATGTTCTGTGCAAAAACCAATGGGATGCATTGGATACATTTGAACAAAAAGGCAGGAAATGCCAGAATAAAGGTTCCTCTGATTCACTTCAGCTTGCTCACAACATTGTATCTCCTGGACCAGATGGTAACATGCCCTTATGTTGTGGGAGTGAGGGTGGGAGATGCGTAAGGTACCTTTGTCCCATGTACTGCCCAAGGAAGGACATGTCATAATTCCCATCCCTGCATAAAGTTTTTGTTTTGTTCTGAAGTTATTTAGGAGAAAAAGAGTAGTAATACTCAAATAGGTTGTTTCTCTTTCACTGTTGTATAATTCAAACAGCTGAAGGGATTGTCCTTTAAATGTAAAAAAAAAAAAAAAATATATATATATATAGATATATATATATATATAATATATATTCCCCTCTGGGCTGAGACAAGGATGGAATTTTTCAAACTGAGAAAGCTACGAATGTGATTAGAGCCAACTATTTGTAGTGTAGCTGGGGCCTGAAATATCTATGGGGGAATCACTTCTCACTTGCCTGATTGAACATGTCCCTTTTCTTCCAGAAGTTCTCTTACTCTTTCTCTGCCACTTTAGAATGGACCATCCAAACTTCTAGGGCCTGATTTTCAGAGGATCTGAGCACCTGCAGCTCCTAGTGACTTCAGTTGGACTGTTAGTGCTCAGAACCTCTGAAAGTCAGGTCCCGAGTGTGTTTTGTACTCATGTTTCCTGTGTGAAGACATGCCCCCTGCGTGTGAAAGCCTTTTTAAGGTGTTTTCTGTTGATCTGTAGACAGCTGCCAAACAGCTAGCCGAAGTGCTCCTCCACTCCTTGAGTGAAGATTGTTACTGGAGCCCCTTATCTGATCCTCTACCTGAGTTCATGAACAAGGAAGATAACTCTTACGTTAGCAGTCTTCTTCGGCGGAGACCCCAGCTATACACAGGAGACAAGTAAGCTCAGCTCTTTATTTTGGTTTCCACTCTGAGAGGAAAAAGTGTGGCTGAAATGTCCCTGAATGCCAACTTGGCTACTGACCCTGTAGTCTTGTTCATTTTATTTATTTATTTTAACTTCTAATCAAAATGCCTTATGAAAAACCCTGACCTAAATCTGGAGTATGTAGTTATTTCCCATGAATGGAGAATATCTGACTAAATAGCTATCTCCATTGTGGAATGGGTCAAAATAGTCCATTTTAGAATACGCACTAGAGCTTTTAATTGTGTGGCTCTGAAAAAGAGGGTATTATATAGCAAATGAATCATACATGAGATGTTTCAAGTTACTGGTCCTCTTGTGACATTAAAAATAGAGACTGGTGGGCTAATTCCTGATCTTGTTTATAAAAAAGTTTTTGTCTTTCAGCCTGTACTGCCCTCAAGACAACATAGAAGAGGCTCTTCTCCTTCTGTTAATCAGTGAATCTATGGTAAGCCAAAATGAGTATTTAATAATGATAGCAATAAGGGGTATCTAGCGTTTGTGTGTCAAGTCTTCTGGAAGTTTTTGTAAACTGCAAAGAATCCACATGATTACAGAATCTCCCCCAGACACCTGGAAATAAATAAGTCAGTAGTAAGGCAGGAACCAATTGTGTCTTCTCTTAATGACTCAGATTTTATTATTGCTTATTAAATGGATATTCAGTGAAGGGCTGAGGGATCCTTCAAGAAAAGAATGATTTGCCAATATTGTGGTTTGGAAAATAATGTTTCTACTCCTGATATTGCTGAAATGCAGTTTGTAGGAGATTATTAGGAAGGGAAAACAAACAGTTTCCTCTCCGCACGGGCTTTTTTACAAGCCTTCTCGTGTTTACAAATGACAATTTTGCAGGCAACAAATGAGTTGAGTGTGCAACTCAAATTAATGAGGGATCAGCTATGCTTTGACGCACAAGGCGTATTTGTTAAAAAGTACACATTTTTGTGAAAAAAGTGCATTAGTCTGTTTGGGGGCAACTGTAATTGGCAACTCTAATCTTTGCAGGTTTTCTGTACTGTTTGATATGGTGATAAAATAAATATTTCCTTTATTAAAGGCTGCAAATATTGGTATTGTGTCTGATAACTGTTAGCACCAGAGCAACTTTGTAGAGAAGTACACTACAGACATATGAACTTTTTTTAAAAACCCAACTTTTTTAAAGCGAAAACTTCATAAACAAGTAATGCAGAATTAAATAAGTTACCTTTGGTAAATTCAAAGCTAAGCACCGATGTATACATATATTTTTAAATTACTTGGGAATGAAAAGAATGGTAAGAGAGTGTAAATGCTGTGTTGTGTAGTTCAGCGTTCTCTTCTGTATTACCAATTTGCTCCTACTGGAATCTAAGATAATTTGCTGCTGCAACTTTTGTGTCTATGAACCTGATCACACTGTGACCAGACCCAGCCAAGCCCTTATGCGTCTCAGTACTCATATTGACTTTGTTGGGACTAACGAGCTTAAAGTAAAGCATGCACTTAAATGCTTAGCAGGACTGGATCTGAGCTGTGTGAAACAGAACTTCTATGTCCACCATAGTCGCATTGGATTTCTGACATCCTTTTCCTAAACCCTGCCCTGATATTTACCATTGTAAGTCTACAGATTTACCTTTTTGAACTTCTCTGTGAATTTGTTGGTCATAAAAATGGAGGACTAGTAATAGTGTCTAAAGCCAGGCATAATGCAGATATGTGCTGCTCAGCCTTTGCAATATTCAGTAGTCTGTCCGTGCACCTTAGTCTTTATCTGAAACATCCCTGCTCTTCCAGCCCTGAATGGCCTTTGACTAGCTGCAGTTATAGTGCATAAGGGATTTGTGTTATGTGCACAGCATTCTTAATGGACCACATGGAAACCACCAGGTTTATAACTTATATTTATAACCATTATAACTTCAGCTATATGTGAACTCAAGTCTCTTAAAGAAGAAAAACGAATAAAAAAAATCCTCTCTACAGAAGAGTATCAAGTAACCTTTAATGTTTTGCATCCTCTTAGACCCTGGAAAATAGTTTTTTCTTCATTGATGTTGTCCAACTCATTTAAATGACTGTACAATAGTTATTATTATTTATATAGCAGTTAAGGTGTGTTGTGTGCTTTAAATACCCCATAACAATACTGGCCCTTGCCCCAAAACAGTCAGTTTACAAAACTTTACAGTCTAAACAGACAGCTCACAGACAAACAAGAGAGGGAGAGGATACAGTGTATTTTTTTCCTCTCCTTTTTAATTACAGCCTCTGGATCTTTCAGTAACGAACCGTGACTCTTTATGACCTTTCTTCATTTCCCACCAATCATCAAGTCTTCCTCTTCCCTCCACACAAACCCTTGGAAAAAATGACAGCTCTAGCATTGCCTGCTCCAAACATTCAAAAACAATGAGTCAGGTCCCCAAAAGCCATGAGATTGGCTTAAAAATTGTGAGCTTTTTAAAAACAATACTAGCTTTGGGGCTTTTTTATTGGCTCTCTGAGCTGTCTGAAGGCACAGTTGCTTCGTGTTTCCAACCTTTTCTCCGCAGCCACAAGTGCTAAAAACCTTTTTCTTTTGGTAACTGAAAGCTGAGATTCTCTTTGAATCATTGGACTCCAGAAGCTAGGGCTTTAAGAAAGGCAGCAGATATTTTGAGACTTGTGATAATCACAGTAGTTGGCAACCCTGCAGTTTGCTAAGGTTTAGGCCTGCTGTCTATGGAAGAAGGGAGCAGGCTTTTGGAGCAGTGAAGATGTTGACCACTAAGAGTAGCTTTCTCCTAGTGTCACCCTCTGTAGGCCATCCCTGGGGAGGTCCTGCCTTATGTGGTCAGTGGGGCTTGGGGAGATGCCTCACAGGCCTGGTACACCAGAGTCTAAAAGAGGAGAAAGAAAGTAATGTGTTATTTGACAAAGAATGCACACACTGCTGTATCATTTGGCAAATAGGCTCCATAGCAGAGTGCTACAGGAGAAGCAGGGTGAAAACAGCAATGTAGAGACACTGTGTTGCTCCTCCTTTAAGAGTAAATGTACAGACAAGTGTTTTGCTTGTTGCTGTTTTAAAGAATATACATGACAAATAAATAGAAATGCAACCACAGGAAAAAGTTGTCTAGCAGAAATAGTGGCTGCACGCTGGTGCCCAAAAGATCTAAGTGACCCGTGGACATTTTTCCTGTAGTTCTCCCATTCAGCTACTAACAAGGGGAAATCTTCCTAAGTTTATGACATAATGTGAGATCTTGGCCATGGCAGCCTGGCTGCAGGCTAGTTGGAGGGGTGGCTGTGTTTTTTAATTTACTGAAGCCTAGGGGAGTAAGTTAACGAGAGACAAAGTCTCCCCCTTGATTGTAAAGCTAACCACTGTGAATAATACACATTCACTTTCCTACAGAGTGGAAAATGACAGTGATATATCTCCGCATGCCAGTGAGCACAGGGCTCTTGTGTTTCTGGCTGCTTTAGTCTTTCTTTCAGTATTTACCGTAATCAACTCTCAAGATTAACAAAAATGTACAATGAGGTTGACTCATCGGGAGCAATCCAATCACACACACAGCTTAGGTTAGAGGGGAAACAAAGCACCCTATCTCCTGGAGTGCTATCCATTCCAGCACGTTACAGTAAAAGCTATGTTTTCCGGCACTTTATCAACGACAAAGCTCTATTAACCGGCATTTCTGATATCTCCCAATACAAATCTTCAATCTAATAACCGGGACTAGTATACTGCCCAGGAGGTTATGCAATTGCACATTCTGCACTCTTTTGTGTAAGCAAGCTGATATCAGGGATTTGTTAAAAAAAGCAGCTTCCAGGGTGTGTCATAGGGTCCTTACAGATTCAGCCCAATCTCCTACCCCTTCTACATCTACAGTGATAATTGATGTTGATAATGATGACCCTGGGGCACTGCAAGATCCTGAAGTGCCTTCTGAATCATCAAAGATTAAATTGTGTTCAGTCTCGTTTTAGTGTTAAGTTTATTTTTAGTGATCTGGGTGTACGCCAGGCACTGCCCATAGTGATATGTAGTGTCATAAGATAACCTACAGTATAGAAAACTTTACCTGTATACAACTAAGTGCTTCAAGAAACCAACCGTTCCGCAGTGAAGTACTGCTACTGGATTGGAGGACCGGTATGCTATTTTATACTTTATTCATTTTATTGTAGTCTAATTCTTTGAAAATTGGTATTCCATTGGTAAGTATAACTCTTAGTTAACCGGAATTTTTGATTAACCGGCACCTCCATTCCTCCTACATGCTGGATAACAAAGCTTTTACTGTATTTAGAAGGTACAGAATGGCCATGTCACTGCTCTTCTCTGCAGGACTCTCTTGGGGAAAATGTCTGCTCTGAGTGTGAATGTTCCTGTGTTTCTTGCTCCTCTGGGTGTTGTGGTGGGGCAAGGGCAGAAAGAAGGGGGAAGGGCAGAGAGAAGGGAAAACAATGGTGGCTTGAGGGCTGATATAGGCAGACACCTGGGAGTCACAAAGGAGAACCCTGGAGCAGGCATGGGGAGGCAAGAGGGATACAGAGGGAAAGAGGGGGGGTAAAATGTTTTTTCAAAGAATAATTTTTCAAGTAACTGATGAGGGGAGGATGCCATTGTTTGGGGGTGGGGGGGTTTCTACATATTCTGATGAATTTTAGATTATTTGTCTCTCCCTTTCTGTCACCTTTCTAACCTTTCATTCACCCAAATGAACCCCTGGCTATGTGGTGGCCCCAGGACACCTCCATTGTTACAAGAACTTTCCCTGGCAAAAGCTTTCACATTAAAGCCCCCATGGGCTTGATCCTCCATTCGCTAAAGGAAACGGCAAAACTCCCATTGTCTTTAATGGTGCAGAATCAGGGCTTATGACAGTGTCCTCACTTTTTTCTTTCCTCTTATCATGTTTGCTTCTGTGAGTAATTTTAAAAGGAATCTTTTTCCTCATTTCAATAAAAAGGAGGATGACTTCTAATTGTAACTGGGCATTATTTAAGTTTTACATTGACTATGTCTCTGAGCCAAAGTGTGTGATAGTTTTTTGGATTGCAAAATAGCACAATTTAAAGGTAACACAGAAACTTTTTTTTTTTAAACTAGGAAATACCATATTCAGAATATATATATCACTTTAGTTTCCTCTGGAAATGATCTCAATTGTGTTCCTACATGCTTCCTTTCTCGTTGAAAATGGGAATCTAATTTTCATGATAAGCGAAGGTATTCTAGCCCGATTGTTGAGTTTGGCAGATGTCCTTTCCAATGCCAACTGATATTAAGTTAGTTACCAGAGTTGACAACAGTATCCTCTTCAAGGAATCCATAGAAATAGACCAGACAGCCTAAAGATTACTGCAAATCACAGAGCCTATTGTGCTTGTTTGTTTAAGAATTGAAGGCCTAATTCTCATCCTCTTTGCACAGCCCAAGCACTGGTCTTCATTGAAAATGTACAATAGCATAGATACATCTCTCAGGGGTGTGGGAAATTCCCCCCCCCCCCGCCCCGAGGGACGTAGCTATGCCAACTTAACCCTCCAGTATAGACAGCATTAGGTCAATGGAAGAATTCTTCCAACAACCTAGATACTGCCTCTCGGGGAAGTGAATTTTCTACAGCGACAGGAGATCCCCTTCCCTTTGATGTAGGTAGTGTCTACATTGAAGTGCTACAGGTAGTGTCTGCAGCTGTGCTGCTGTTGCATTTTAAGTGTAGACATTGCCCAAGTAATAGTACATGGGCTGCCTAAAGGGGAGATCTGCTGCCTGTGGGGTGAAGACATCTTCCCTTCAGAACCAGAAGGATCAATGGGGCTTTCTTGTGGCCATCAATCAGCCGGAGGGCTGTAGAACCCTTTGGGCTGAGATATGCCCACCATGTATGGCAGGGTTTGGCAGGTTAATCAGTATAGCTGTAACTCCACCAATCCAGTCCTTCCCCTAATTTAACCCACCCAAAACACATACCCTGCATTTCTGTATAGTGCTCCCTGGCATCTTGCCCCACCCTGCCTCGGAGTGGGCTCCCCATATCCTGCTACCCACACCCTCGCGTAGTGGAATGGTACTGGTTCTGTTGCCAGCCAGGCATTCTGTGCTGGTGGGAGGGAAGAGAGAGTCAGGCAGGATTTTCCCTTAATGTAGTTGTATTTATTTTAATAACCATTCTCTGGAGTATTTTTTGTACTGTAATTGGCCTCACTGGCCAAAGGTTTCTCAGAGCCAGGAATGGAACATTTTCTGTTAGCTTTTGTGTGTTTATTTTAAAGTAATTTTTTAGCTGTTTATTTACATTTAGAATTTATTCCACTCTTGAGTTTGAGATTTAAAGCATAGCTTAAATCGCCTTTATTGAGTCCTTGGTAGTGTCCGCTTTTGTGGCAAGAGGCTGTATTACAGCATAGTCTCTCCCTGGTGGCTGTGGATCAACAGAACATAGCAAGACTGTCTGCTCACGAATGGGGCAGGGTAGCTTAGATTGATTTGGCTTTCTGCTCCGTCTTCTCTATCATATTGGAAATTAAACTGCCTGTATCCAAGACTAATAAATTCAATGCCATCATCCACTCTCATCTCTGATTTGAGTCCACAGTGGGGATTTGACCTTGGAGAGTCCGAGAGAAAAGAGAGAATGGTGCATGGAAACAGATTTTGGGACATACTCTTTACATATGTGAGCAATCCAATGGATTTCTGTGGGATTGCTTGCAAGAGTAAGATTAGCAGGGTTTGACCCATTATGGTGATAACATCTGGAACATTTCAGTCTTCCAGTTCCTTTGCAATTCCTGACTCTGTAAAATTGTTCATTTGTAAGAAATTAGAGGAGTTTTTTGTTGTGGAGTTTCTTCAAATGGGAGTAAACCCAGTGATGACAGATCTACAATAGCCTACCAACTGTTATGAAACTTTCTGTCAAGATTGTTTTCTTGAGGGCTAGGGGGAGAGTATCTGTCATAGTAGATGAATGAGATACAAGATTGCCATTCTACATATTCCTGTCAGAATCTCTCCAAACCAATGTGCTGCACTTTGTACAACAAGCCTGAGTGTTGTCACATCTAGGGTGCAACACAAGGCTACTTTCTTTCTACAGACCCCCAAAGAAGATGGAAGGCAGAATATGCCCAGCATGTGCTACAGAAAATACACCACTTACGTTAAAGCCTCTTGAATAAGCAGCTTTAATCTGGGCCGCGGGACATGGACTGAGAGCCTTTTTCCTTTCCCTTGCGGGAATGCATGTTACTTCCAAGCTTGTGAGAGGCATTCAGATACTAAGGTGATGGGAGCTTTTCAAATGTCATCAGTTATTGTATTAGCTATCGAATATATTTTATTCCAGGTATACAGCCCATACCTGATTTATGTTAAACTTGTTACGTTGTCTTTTTTTTTTTTTCTGTCTTGCTTTTTGTGATATTTTCAGAATTAGTTCTGCTACAATAGAAGCCATTAAACTATAACCAGTAAAAGGTCTGATAGTCATATTGCTTTACCAAATGCCAAAACAAAGGGAAAATTTGAAAGGGCTATTCACACGCTGTTAACTTTCCAAGAATCATCTGAGTTTCTGAGTTTCTCTGCTTCGTTTTGCATACCTCTGTTACTCTGTGGGAGTGGAAAACAGCCAATTTTTTGTTTGTTTGAGTTCTGTAGTTCTCTAGCAATTTGCAGCAGATATCTTTTTAATTCTCTGTGTATATTACTGATGCATTTTACTTAGAGGAAAGCACTTAGGAAACTTAGGAAAAAGAGTGAAGTGGTAATACTTGAGTATTATAAGTACTTGAGTGCTTTATGGGCCAGATCCTAAGTCGGTGTAAATGCGCACAGCTCCATTGATTTCAATGGCACTGTGCCCATTTATAGCAGCTGAGGATCTGGCCCTACGTCTCCCAAGTGATTTACAGACCTGGGGGTAGATTTTACCCCTGTACAGGAATCTGTGCTGTTACAAGCTGGTGTGGAACCTGCCAGAGGGCCCCTGCCACAGAAAGTCCACCCAGAGGCGGATTACCCTCAGTGTGCCCAGTACAAACAGAAAGAAAAGTCAGTACAGCCAGAGTCTGTATTAATTATTCAGGAGTGCCCGCCTTTAAATAAAAAAGGGGGCCTCCCCGGGGAGAAGCAGTGGTGGGAAACCCAAAGTCCATGCAGTGGCAAGTGGTCTGTGGGCAGAGGGCCCAGTGTCCTGGTGGATCCCTGTGATCTGTGCATAGGAGGACCTATGGGGTTTGTATGCTGAAACCATGGTTTCTTTCATGAGTAGTGAGGGGAGCATGCTTCTCCCAGCCTTCCACAGAAGAATGCAGTGGGAATTCTATAAGTGGAATCTTCTGGAATGTCCTGGTCCCTACTTGAGTATTTCTGCATAGGGACTAACTGACTTTCTTCTCTGACCTTCATGTCTTAAGGAGAAACACTTGGAGCAATGACTCAAATTTTCCCTTACTATCCACTCACTCCATCTGTCAGTTCTTCTAGGTGGGGAAATGCTCATGTTCTCTATGGTGGGACTATGAGTGCCAGAATGCGAGGCCACATGTGAATTAACTTATATACGGTGATTTCAGGACTTCCTAAGATAAAAATTGTAAATGAATATGCCATTGACATCCTCGGAAACAGAATTCCTCTTTTCCCATCAGGGGGGCACTGGTAGTATAAATTCCACTACACTGATTTGCCTCAGGGCCATTTTGTGGGTCAGAGGGTAATCCATCCTCTGTGCCCATTCAGATCCTTGGCTTTTTTGCTGAGAGAGCCCGAAAAGGATTCTGATAGATTTTCTATGCTGTAGGTATCTACTAGAAATGAGACTGAGCCCACACATTTCACATGGATAGTAACACCTGTTGTTCACGACCAATCTGGGCTGAAATTCATCCAATGAGTTAGGTCCTGGTCCTGTAAACTGCTCCACGTGGACTGAACCTGCACCCACATGGAGCACCACTCACATGAAGGGACTCCCAAGCAGAACAGCTTGCAGAACTGAGACCCTAAGGGTGGAAGGCTAAATATTCCATTACCAGTTCCCTGACTGGGATTTCAGAAGATATCCAACCCTCAACTGAGATTTCAGAAACCAGAACAGAGGTTATTGCCAGTCTAAATGGGAAATATCTAAATGGCATTTGCTTTGCTTTCATAATGTTAAGTATCAGAGGGGTAGTCATGCATCCGACGAAGTGGGTATTCACCCACGGAAGCTCATGCTCCAATACGTCTGTTAGTCTATAAGGTGCCACAGGACTCTTTGCTGGTTTCATGATGTTGATATTGAATCCACTCAATTACATTATTATAGTACACTGGTATACAATATGCACTCTCTCTCTCTCTCTCTCTCTCTCGGTTGCAGTGGATCTGCCAGTTATATCTATTATAAGAAGACACAAGTTGAACATTAGAATGCCCATAAATTAGAAGGCAGGGAGAAGCACTCATTAAAGATTTTAATGTTTTTTTTTTTAAAGCTATGTGAGCAATTAAAGGATACTTCCTATCTGTTTGCTCTGTGAAATAGGAGGTGGTTACATGGAGTTTGTTGGCCTGTAATTCATCCTATTGTTTTACATATTATTAAGAAGCACATCTCTATGTTGTTGTAGAATTTAATTTTCTGTAGAATAACGTAGATGTAGAATAACTGCTGAAATAATGGCTGTTTGGGTTTGCTACTTCAATTTGTTTTTTATACAGATACATGTAATAAACATGACATAACTAAGCCACAATTATCTCATAATTGTGTGGCATAGTAGCATAAGTTAAGTACACCATTATATATTTAAGGTAACTCTCTCTCCTAGATCCTCATGCTGAACTCGCATTAACGGACTTGTGTATCCCAGGCAATAGTCTAGAACAGGGGTTTCTCTTTTTATGGAGTAGAACACCTTCCCTCCCCCATCATGATTGTGTGAACTGTGGAACATCCTTGTGGCAACTATAACAGTTACTTATATGGAGAAGTCGTATTGAGAAAGGGTCTAATGTATTTTTGCCTGCCTTTTAACATGAATTAGCAGCTGAAAAAAAGGCTCATCTTGTGATCAGTCAGCACTGACACTAATGGTCTGAGGTCCAAAGCTTAGGACCACTGTTCTCATACACTCTAAGACAGTGGTGGGCAACCTGCGGCCTGCGGGCCGTATGTGGCCCATCAGAGTAAGCTGGTTGCGGGCCAAGAGACGTTTTGCTGACGTTGACTGTCCATAGGCACGGCCCCCCACAGCTCCCAGTGGTCAGGGTTCACCTTTCCCAGCCTATGGGAGCTGCAGGAAGCAGCGGCCAGCACGTCTCTGCGGACTGCCGCTTCCCGCAGCTCCCATAGGCTGGGAAAGGTGAACCCTGACCACTGGGAGCTGTGGGGGGCCGTGCCTACGGACGGTCAATGTCAGTAAAATATCTCACGGCCCACAATCAGCTTACCCGGATGGGCCGCAGGTTGCCCACCACTGCTCTAACACCAGAAGGGACCATTGTGATCATCTAGTCTGACCTCCTGCACATTGCAGGCCACAGAACCTCACTCACCCACTCCTGTAATAGGCACTCAATTTATGGCTGAGTTACTGAAGTCCTCAAATTATGGTTTAAAGACTTCAAGTTACAGGGAATCCACCATTTACAGTAGTTTAAACCTGCAAGTGACCCATGCCACATGCTGCAGAGGAAGGTGAAAAAACCTCAAGGTCTCTGCCAATCTGACCTGGGGGGAAATTCCTTCCTGACCCTATATTTAGCAATCAGACCATGAGCATGTGGGCAAGACCCACCAGCCAAACCCAGGGTTGTGAGTTCAATCCTTGAGGGGGCCACCTAGGGATCCGGGGCAAAATCAGTACTTGGTCCTGCTAGTGAAGGCAGGGGGCTGGACTCGATGACCTTTCAAGGTTCCTTCCAGTTCTAGGAGATAGGATATCTCCATTAATTTATTTTATTTTTTATTTATTTTTTATTTGGGAAATAATTTTCTGTAGTAACTCAGAGCCCTCCCTATCTAGTGTCCCATCACCGGCCATTGATATTTGCTGCTAGCAGTCGCAGATCAGCTATATGCCATTGTAGGCAGTCTCTTCATACCATCCCTTCCATAAACTTATCAAGCTCAGTCTTGAAGCCAGTTAGGTTTTTTGCCTTACTGCTCCCCTTGGAAGGCTGTTCCAGAACTTCACTCCTCTGATGGTCAGAAACCTTCACCTAATTTCAAACCTAAACTTGTTGATGGACAGTTGATATCCATTTGTTTTTGTGTCCACACTGGCGCTTAACTTTAACTCCTCTCCCCCTGATGTATTTATAGAGAGCAATCATATCTCCCCTCAGCCTACTTTTGGTTAGGTTAAACAAGCCAAGCTCTTTGAGTCTCCTCCTCCTCCTTCTCTCCTTTCCATTCCTCTGATCATCTTAATAGCCCCTCAAGCAGTCAGGAAAAGTGAAAAATACAGTATAATGTAGCTATAAATTTGAAGACAGAGAGAAAAAGGGTAAGCTTTTATGTGCATGCAAAAAATTATTGATGTGTATTTGTAAGCTTAGAATTTTATGCATTCATAGATAAAATAAGATATGTTTGTCAATCCAAAACATACTGATAATTCAACCTTGAATTAAAACCAAATAGAACATTTCCAAGGTTAAATAATGGGGCCTCTGATTCAGTTATCCTGATGTTAAAACAATTTATCTTGTGATTATGGAGTGGAGGTTTAATTGAACTGTACTATGTGTAATACATTGTCTGAAAGCATAAAGTTTTGCTTCTAAGGTAAAATATCGCTGTAATTGTACAACTTCCCTCTTGCATTTACATAACTGGGATAATAAATTTACAGAGCAGTTCTAATGATAGCTAGGTATTACTAAGATCTAACTATGTTTCTTATCATCAAGCATTATTAGAACAGAAAAAAAGCTGCCCAACGTACTCTGGTAGTTAGCTCCAGGGAGGTACACACTGTGGGTGTAGTTAGAATGTTTAACATTCAGTAGATAATGTAAGTACAAACAGCTTGCCCTAATAGACAAGCATATGGTCATCTTTATCTTTTTTTCAATATAAATGTTGATATTGACTTCCGGAAAGAATCAATATATATATTGCTCAGTCATTCGCAGAGCAGGGTTGCAGGTATAATCACCATGTCCAGTGCCAGCAGGGATCTTTTCCTTCCCCCTTTGAAATTAACGTTGTAAAGGGGAAATGAATGAAGAGGCAAGGATAAAACACAGCATCAGATTGCCCCAGTGGTGTGTGTATGTGTGTATAATCTGGGAAGGAAAGGAAATCTCTGTGAGGTTCTCCTCATGGAGGTTTCTCCTGAACCATTCCATCAGAGAGATGGGCTTATCTTCTATGGAACAAGGTATGGGACTAGCCCCCAGACCGTATGAATCCTGGAGGGTGATCTGCAGGAGGCCAGAGTATCCCTATTCACATGATGATCCATGCCTTTGTCACCCTGAGGTTAGACTACTGCAGTGTGCCCTGCATGGGCTTGCAACTTAAACCAACTGGGAAATTGAAACTGGTGGAGAGGGTGGCAACCTGCTTAGTAAGCAAGGTAGCTTGCCAGGAGTACATGGCATTAGTGCTGTTCTGTATTCTGTGGTGGGCTACATATGTGGATTTTGACCTATAAAGCGCTAAGGGTAGGTCTACATAGCAAAAAAAAACTGTGGCTGGCCCGTGCCAGCCAACTCAGGCTCATGGGTCTCGGGCTGGGGGGGCTGTTTCATTGCTGTGTAGACTTCTCAGGGGAGTCTGAGCCCTGGGACTCGCCCACCTAGCAGGGTCCTAAAGCCCAGTCTCCAGCCTGAGCCCAGAAGTCCACGCAGCAGTGAAACAGCCCTGTAGCCTGAGACCCACAAGCCCAAGTTGGCTGGCATAGGCCAGCCACTGGTGTCTAGTTGCTCTGTAGACATACTCTAAAGTACTTGGGTCCGTTTTGTTCTGAAATGGCCTTTGTTGATCTTCACAGCGTACTGCAAGGGCTGCCTCCTTCCTTGGGGAAGGATAGGGGCTGATGTTTGTGGACAAAGGGCTATTATTTATTTTTATTATGAATAGGTTTGGTTTGGTTTGTATTTGCTTGGGGGTCAGGAGAAGCTCCTGGCTTTATTTTTATTTGATTGTATTTGTAATGTATAGTAAAGGCACCTAGAGCCCAGCACAGGCACTTGGGAAAAAAAATAGGGTGGGATTGTCAAAAGTGCCTAAGTGATTTAGAACCATAAGCCCCATTGAGTTTCACTGAGACTTGTGCTCCCAAGTCACGTAGATGCTTTTGAAAATCCCACCTATATCTATTATACATGTAAATAAATACAACATGAAATCCTGGCTAATGTTCTAGATCTCAGTATAATTCATCTTGGAAATAGTAAACCATGAAAATGTATTGATTCACCCCAAATGGTTTTCAATAAACAAGTCACAATTTTTCCTGTATGTAATATTATAGTAATAAATGGTATCTCAAGTCTTGCAATGATTATTTTTAATATCTAGCTAATATAAGGTACTAACTGACCTGTTTAATGTATAATACATATTATTACAGCAGTAACAGCCAATGTGAACAAAATAAAGTGTTGTCAACTCTCACGATTTTATCATGAGTCTCGTAACATTTTCTCATTTTGAATTGCTCTCTTTCTAGGTAAAGGGCAGTATCTTCAGATTGAGAAGTTATTCTAAAATCATGTACTTCTGTAATATGCCATTTATTGCAGTATCAAGACACTCCAAAGGGGCACGTGGCACTGATATGTAATATCGTTCTGTAAGCAGAAATTAATGGACATTCCCCAGTTTTGATGAATCTTCTATCTCTGCTAATACATCAGTTACAAAATCACAATTCAGTACTAGACAGAGGCCCAAAATAGCAGCAGGGTAAGGCTGACTATGACGTGAGGCTGATTTGCCGTTTACGAAATATGTGGGTGATTTTTCAGTGTAGCTATTTTTCACAAATGGTTGTAGCAGAGTAACCAAGGCAGAAAGCTGCCGTATAAACGTGGGAGGATTTAATTGGCAGTAAGGATCATTCTATGCAATTTTTCCTTAACTTTTTAGCCCAACCATGTTATCTTCTTTTTTAAAGGTTAATCCTTAAGGAAAGTTTAACGGTTTAATTTACTTTCATTCTTGTTTGTTTAATATTTGCTTTCCTTTCACATTGAACAATAAGTGAAGATTAGTTCATTCTATTTTGGGGCTCTGATTGCAAGATTGATTTGAAACTGATTAAAAATTAAAGTTTCAATTTTATTTTCTGGTTCTCATACACTATCACAGTGCAGCAAAATGTGTGCTGCAAATTGCAGGGGATTTTTTATAAACAAAATTGATTTCATTGTGATTTTTTAAAAAACTGAAATGTTGGTCTTAGAGTTTCTAAAGCTTGTTTTTACAAGACTTTACATTTTGGACTGAATTAGACCTGTCAGTTTCCTTTAACTATGGTTGCCATTTAGCCCTTTGTTAGTGATTGTGTTGGTTGTCAGTAATTGTGTTGGCCTCCTCAACTGGGGATTACAATGGACGAGAAACCGGATATGAGTCAACAGTGTGCCCTTGTTGCCAAGAAGGCCAATGGCATATTGGGCTGCATTAATAGGAGCATTGCCAGCAGATCGAGGGAAGTGATTATTCCCCTCTATTCGGCACTGGTGAGGCCACATCTGGAGTTTTGCGTCTAGTTTTGGGCCCTGCACTACAGAAAGGATGTGGACAAATTGGAGAGAGTGCAGCGGAGGGCAACGAAAATGATTAGGGGGTTGGGGCACATGACTTATGAGGAAAGGCTGAGGGAACTGGGCTTAGTTAGTCTGCAGAAGAGAAGAGTGAGGGGGGATTTGATAGCCTTCAACTGCCTGAAGGGGGGTTCCAAAGAGGATGGAGCTCAGCTGTTCTCAGTGGTGGCAGATGACAGAACAAGGAGCAATGGTCTCAAGTTGCAGTGGGGGAGGTCTAGGTTGGATATTAGGAAACACTATTTCACTAGGAGGGTGGTGAAGCACTGGAATGGGTTACCTAGGGAAGTGGTGGAATCTCCATCCTTAGAGGTTTTTAAGGCCTGGCTTGACAAAGCCCTGGCTGGGATGATCTAGTTGGGGTTGGTCCTGCTTTGAGCAGGGTGTTGGAGTAGATGACCTCCTTAGGTCTCTTCCAACTCTAATCTTCTATGATTCTATTATTCTAACTGTGGTAATGAATGTTTGTAACATATAATATATAATGATGAAACAGCTGCAGTTTTATCATAATGAAATATACGTGGTCTGTAAGACCTCCATATTCTGTTATTTTTATATGCTTGATTCCTGTGTTTAACCTTTTGACAAGATCTTTTCTCTGCAGTTAGAGAGAAAAAGACATGAAAATAAGATTACAAGACAAACCTTCCCATTTGGGAGGAATAGTTGGGCTGGGTTGAGTTTTTTTGCCCTTGATGGAACTGTGGGGAGTCTCTTCATTTTCCCCGCTTGGATAACGTTCAGCCCTTGATGCCTTGCACTGCAGTCGTTGTCCTTTCAGCTGAGGAGCTGCAGATGGGGTTTCTGTGGAGCCTGTCCGAGTTCTGTTGAATGGCATGAGGCACTCCCTCCAGGGTTATAAGCACATCAGCCCTACTCTGGAGACAGTCATGCCCGACTCTGTGCTAGGGCGGTTGTCAGCCTCTGGTCAAATTCCTCATAGTAGGGGCAGGTAGCCGGGGAGTTCCCAGACGTACCATTTCCATCCTTTACTTTGCGGTGGGTAGTCTGGAAGTTTTTGATCTGCTCCCTGCACCAGACAGTGGTGCAGTAGATCTCGAATCCCACCTGCCTCTTAGAGGTCTTGTCAGATAAATGCAGATTTTTGGTGCTCCTGTCAAAATCATGGGCCTCATAGTCCTCATACCACAGATGGACCAGAATCCTGCCGTGTTATACCCTTGTACCTCCGAATGAGCCAGCAACCTGTGTTCTGAGGGGTGCAGGTGCCTATCAGAGGGTTTTGTGTGTGGACGGTAGTGGGGTTTGGGCTTAAACACTTGTCAGAGCCCATGCCCATGTTGTATAGTAGTCATACCCTCAAGGGCTGGATGCTTTGGGTGAAATCCTAGCCTCACTGAAGTCGATGTGAGTTTTGCCATTGACTTCAGTGGGGTCAGGATTTTATCCTTTGTCTTTGGCTATGTCTACACTACGCAGCTTTTAGCAGCAGGGCTGTGTCGCTACCGCCGTGTTGCTAAAAGTCGTGCAGTGTAGCTGCTGTTTGTCGGCTCTCCTGCTGACAAAAAAGACTTCCACCCCCAACGAGCAGCGTCAGTGTTGTCGGCAGGGAGAGCGCTCAGCCGACAAAGAGCTGTTCACACTGGTGCTTGTCATCGGCAAAACTTTTGTCTTTCGGGAGGGGTTTTTTTTTTTAACACCTCTGAAAGACAAAAGTTTTGTCATTCAGTTGCCAGTGTAGACATAGCCTTTAAAAAGCTAAGATACTGGGATCTGGAGTCAAACCTGAGTCTCTTGCATGGCAGCTCAGAATATTCCTAGTGAGTTACTGGACTGTCCTTGTCAGAAGTTAAAAGGTAGGTTCTATTTAAATTGAATTTGCAGTGTATTGCAATGAATTATAGGTTACCGGTATGTATAATAAATTATTATCTGTACAAATTACGTTTAAAAAAAATCTTATTGGCATGACATTGCAAAGGCCTCTGCATGCATTAACATGATGACAGACAAATCCAATTACTAGGGCAACATGTCCAAATTAACTAATAAAAAGTGAGCAGCAGAAAGGATTAAAAGAAATACCTACCATTGGGAAGTAATAAACTATCAGAAGCCTGGGGGAATATACAGCAATGTAGGTGCAATCGTCACAGGTGCAGGCAATTGAAATAATTAGGCACACAATTTATATGGGGCCCTGGAAATTCTGGCCCAGTAGCTCATTTTCATCTGTAATTTCTATGATTCTGCAAGTTAATGGTGATGAGCTGTTTCCAGCATTTCCTTTCATATGTATGCCATCCTGAATTAGCCTCATGCAGATAAATGGGGAGGTAGATCTACTGCTTGTTTTGACATGGAGTGATAATGGGTAAACACAGTCAATGACAGACAGATACCCTTCTGCATTTGGCTTGGTGCTCTCAATTCGCTGTCATCAGGTCAGATTTCTTATTTGTGTTTGTGACCAGGCGAACAGAGATGCAGTAATTAGCCGTGCCCCTGACCAGAAGGATGATCGAGCTGTCAGCCTCCAGGATGCTTCTGCAGTGTATGACCTTCTGAGTATCACGCTGGGCAGAAGAGGGCAGTATGTCATGCTTTCTGAGGTACGTGATCTTTTACTGAGACATCAGCCTAATTCTTGCAAACAAACACTGTCCTTTGAAGAAAAATTGTTGAATGTTGGTGGTGGAAGTGAGCAGGAAATTTTTAGAAACAGTTTCAAGTCTGTGTCAGTTTAGGTCAAAAAGATACACATCTGAGTGCCCAAACTAGGCTCCTAAAGCCATCCATAGGCACTTAAATAAAATGGGCCTGATTTTCAGAGGTGCTGAGCACCTGCAGTACCCATTAACTTAGGAGAGAAATTGGAAAGGGGAACATTGCCATAAAAGATCACCTCTGGCCATTTCAAATTGTCCATTTGTGCAAGCTCTTACTTGGCCACTGAGCTGTCTGAGCAGCAGCCTTGACAGAGGGAGAAAAATGCATCCCTGACGTTTCTCCCAATGTTTTTTTCAGTGTCTGGAGCGAGCAATGAAATTTGCGTTTGGTGAATTTCACCTTTGGTACCAGCTGGCCCTTTCCATGGTGGCTTGCGGGAAGGTAAGGCCTAAATCAGAGAAGCATGTTTTTCTCCTGTGGGATGTGCAGAATCACATATTTTATATGAGTTAATGATTGTGTACAGCCTATGTGAAAAGTTAGAGCTCGCTGATTAGATTCCCACTGTACTTCTAATCCGAGGTGTTAACTAAACAGTTCTCTTTCACCTTCTAGGGCAGGGGCATGGTTTAGTGGTCATTACACCAGAGTCAGAGTCTGAATCTGGGTTCTTTTTCCCAGCTCTGTAACAGGCTGGTAGTATGACATGTCCCCAACCCCTTTGTGCCTTGGGTTCCCTATCTGTAATATTGGGATAATAGTAATACTAATCTGCCTTACATGGGTATTAATGTTTGTTAGTTGCTTTGAGTTCCTTGAATGAAATGTGTTGTCTAAGTATCAAAATATCATTGTTCCATTTTCTGTTGTGAGAATGAGTATGGCCTACATGCATGAATGGCATTAATAAACATTGGTACTTAAACTATTTGTATTGCATGTAAAATTTAAATTTGTGCTGCTATGTCACAGTAGGATTTTTGGGGACTATGTGGACCATCTCATTAACTTGTATGTTAAATATATTTGTACATTACAAGCAGAAAATATTAGACCAGCCATAAAGCGTGCAATATACAGGAGCAGTTAGGCACTGAGGTGGAGATTTTCAAGAGGATGCTTGCTTCTAAATCCTTTAGGGGCTTTGAAAATCATTGCACACACAGAAAAGATTCATACAATGTGTGAATTCATAAACAAGCTATAAACTGCTGGTCGATCAAACAAGCCTAGTGCTGTAGTGCCAACACCCTGCACTGTCCTGTGAAAGGCGTAGGTTTGGAGGAAGATTTTTCAAAGGCATAAGTGGGAATTAGGTACCCAGCCCCCCCCTTGACTTTCAGTTCAACTGGGCACTTAACTGGCCAATGTGCCCTTGCAAATCCCCAAATCCACAACCACTTTGCTGGATTAAGGAGTGGCTTTGCCTGCTTCCAAGGGAGCATTGCCTACTCCTCTGAAGCAGACAAGACTGTGGTTGTGATGATCCAGCAGAAGAAAGGTGAAGGAAGGACATGCAAAAGCCAACATAGAAACACAGTGAACATGTTCACAGGGCTCTTATAGGAACGCAGAGGACCCCAAGATGAAACTCTTGACAATAAATAGGGTGCTAACCTATTGCCATTAACAATTTAATTGAGAACTCTGTCCTTCTCTTCATGTTACATATTTGCTTATGTACCTCTTCTGGTATCCTTTAGATATTACACATTCAGTATTAAAAAGAAATTAAAAAAGCAGTAAAACTCACACTTGCCTCAGTATAAATGTATGTAAATAATTGAAATCAAAGGACATCCTATCCTATTGCCTAGACTTTAAATGTTCAGGAAGTGAAGAGAGCTCTAAATACTCTGAGCCTTATATGGAGCAGAGGTAGTTCCCTTTACCCAACAGACCCATCTGTGCAGTATTCCATTTCTAGTCTGAAGTATTCCTAGAGGATTCCTGTCGTATACTCTGCAATGCGTCATCTTTCTAATGGGAGATGTGGCATACATTTTTATACTGCTTTGCAGCTTGTGCAGAACAGAGTTAATTTAAATGTAAGCACTCAAATGTAGCAGGGAGGGATGATGAGCAGTGTGGTCTGTGTAGACCACAGAATGCAAAATACACTTGAGCTTTCAGAGGTAAGAGATCACCTGTCTCTCAGCCACAGCCAATTCCTGACCACATTACCAAGACATGAGATCCCACATCCCGAGATGGAACTTTTCCCGCAGCATTGGAAATCAGACTCATAAATCTTTGGTGTCATGGGAACCCAGATCAGTAGACCCTTTTATTGTCCTGCAAATCTTGAAACCTTCAATATTAAATTGCAAAATCTGTCCTGTGTAAAAGTGGTGTCAAATCCAATCTTGCTCTCTATTTACACTGTTCTGCTTGTGTTAGCTTGCACTTCATATTCCTCCTTCACCAAGTCAAGGGATACTTGAGAGTCAAAATTCCAGCCATTTCTTCCATCCGCCAGCTAACAAATTAGCCAAGTGGAGTATGTTGTTTTTCACAGGTGTATCAGTCTGACCATTAGGTCAGTAAGGTATGCTCGTTTACTATATAAATGTTGTAGGATTTATGCATTATTTTATGTTAGCTCCTCTTCTTCACAAAGATGGGAACACTGCTCTGTAGGATATTCACATTGGGTAAATCAGTGGTTCTTAGAGTGCTTGCTCATGTCAATTCCATGCTAGGTGTGTGCGCACCCACCTGCACGGCTGCCTGAGATTTTTCCCTTAGTGGTATCCGTAGGCTCGGGTCTGGCGTCCTCTGGAGCCTCACACTATGCACCAGTATATGAGGAGCCACTGGCACTGCGCCCTCTCAGTTCCTTCTTACTGCCCGTGAGGGTTGCAGGAACGCCTTTCTCCCTTTACAGTTTGCAAAGTGCTCTTAGTGGTTTGACTTAATGAACTATATACAACTATGAAGTATAGTTAGATAAGTAGTTAGTCTAGATAGTTAATAGTCCCCTTAGGGGCTTTGTCCCTGGGACAGGGCATGCCCCAGTCCCTGGGTTTCAAACCGTGTGCCATCTGCCATAGACCTATGCCTGTCAGCGACCCCCACTCAAGCTGTCTAAGGTGTCTGGGGGAATCGCACATTAAAGAGAAGTGCAAAATCTGTAAGGACTTTACGGCATTCACTCAAAAGAATAGAGACATTCGTCTCAATGCTCTTCCGATAGAGGCAACTTTCAGACCAACCTCAGAATCCTCCTGCTCTGACTCAGCACCAAATACCTCAGCCTCAGTATGGAGCGCCCCGCCGGCAATGGTTTCCTCCCAGCACTGCTCACCATGACCGGTGCTACAAAAGCACCACAGAAAGCAGCGCACTGACTGAGGACCCTCCCCGGCCTCATAGAAAGATGGGAAAGGGGTGGCAGGCAAAGGACCCAGGGCCATCTGCCTCTGACAGGACTGCAAGGTGCAGCCTCTCTCCCCAGGGCTTTGAGACTGGTACGGGAACCGCCTCTGACTCCAGGGAATGGCAGAGCTCCCATACACCTTATGGTGTCCTCCACACCAGAAGTCTTCCAAGCAGTCAGGGACCTGATGGCTCTACCAATGCTGTCTACTCTGAGATACCGTCCCCTACTGGCAGAACCAGTAAAGGCCCCGCCTCCCAAGGGTAAGCCACCCAGGGGTCCACCCCAGTGGCTACTTGGGCATTACTGCTCTCTGGAGTCCTGGCACTGCTCCACAATGCCATGGCCCCAGTTTCCGGCACTGCACCCATGGTCTCCTACTCCGCAGCCTCGGTCCCCAAGCCTACGTTCCCAGTCCCCAGCACCGAGACAAGGATCATGGACCATTCGGCATCAGTCCAGATCTCCCTGGTACTGTCAGCCTCCAGCACCAGTCACTGCACTGCCGTTCTCTGATGCCCTGTTCCCAATCTCCATCACCTTGGTCTCTGTCTCCACATGTCTCACCACTGACTCAACTTCGGTCTCCAACACAACACCGCTTTTCGGATCCCGGCCAGCAGTCACCTTCTCCTCGGCACCGTTCAGTGCTGCATCAGAGCCAACAGCGAGAGGCACCATCAGTGCCACTTTGGTCTCCGAGAGAGGATGCCTCCTCGGAGTTGGAAGGGGATTGGAGTTCCCCGAAGGCACTGGTCAGCCCTGCAGTGGGCACTTGGCCGCACGGGCAATGACCACTCAAATGGCCATACTGGAACTCTTAAGGGCTCCCTATAATGCCGGGACCATACTCTCAGCGGTCTTCCTTCACCGCATCGGGGAAGCGGACTGCGGCACCCCCGTCTCAGTACTGGAGTCAGATTAGGGTTCCAAAGCAGGTACTGAGGTACAGGCTTCGACACAAGGGGAAGCCTCCCCAATAGAGGAAGGGGTACCTGTCCCCTGCCCAGTGTTGCCATCGTCCCCGGATGAAGTGGTCGCCAGGCCTGCCCACTCCCTCCCTCTGGATGACTTTTGGGCACATGAGGACCTCTTGAAGAGGGTGGCCTCGAATTTGGGGTTAGAGGCAGAGGAACTTACTGAACCATCAGACAGCCTCCTTGATATCCTGGTTGCTGTGGCGCCATCTAGGATGGCACGACCGGTACACGATGAGGTTCTAAAGGTACTTAAGGCCCTCTGGGAAACCTTGTTCTCCCTGCCCCCAACTTTGAAGAGGGCAGAAAAGAAGTACTACATCCTGGCCAAGGGCTACGAGTACTTATACTCCCACCCACCACCCCAGATCTCTTGTAGTCACGGTGGCCAACGAACGAGATAGGCAGGGTCAGGCGAGCGCCACACCTGAAAATAAGGATGCAAGGAAACTGGACCTTTTTGGAAGAAAATTTATTCCATGGCCAGTCTCCGACTTAGGACCTCCAACCAGCAGTCATTGCTGGGGAGACACCATTATAACATCTGGGATTCCCTGGCAAAATTCAAGGACTCCCTGCCACAGGCGCTCAGCCAGGAGTTCGCTTCTGTCTTGGAGGAGAGCAAGACTGTGGCTAGGTCCTCACTCCAAACTGCGCTGGATGCGGCTGATTTGGCAGCCAGGTCCATGGCTTCTATGGTGTCCATGCAGCAAGGCTCATGGCAGCAGTCCATCTGCATCAACTGTCCCAGGAGGTGCAGCAGTCCATTCAGGACCTCCCTTCAAGGGCACTGCTCTATTTTCGGAGCAGATGAATGCCAGGCTGCATGGCCTGAAAGATTCCTGCACCATGCTTCACTCCTTGGGCCTGTCCACGCCACAGGTCTCTAGGAAACGCTTCTGGGTGTCAGCTCTGCCCAGATTCTTGGCCCCTTAGCGTCAGAGCTCCTACAAAAGAAAGGATGGGGGCTTTAAACACCGCTGACCCACTCTGTCCCCCTCAGCTGCCTAGTCAGGCCCTCCGCGTCACTCAGGTGGCTCTCAGTCATTTTGAGGGTGCACACGAGGACGCAGTTGCAGTCTCACCCCAGGATCCATCCCCCCATTTATTTCTGGACCTCCTATCTCCCCTTTCTCTCTGCATGGGCCATGGATCAATTGGTGCTCATAGTGGTTGGCTGCACCCTGCAGTTTTCCTCCCTCCCACTCCCCTTCCCTGTCCCTCTTCAGGGACCCTTCTCACTAGCAACTCTTCATCCAGGAGGTGGAGACCCTCCTATGGGTAGGGGCTGTATGAAGGGGAAGGGATTTTACTCCCAGTACATCCTGATCCCGAAGGCCAAAGAGCCATCCTAGACCTGCGTCACCTCAACAAGTATCTCAAGAAGTTGAAGTTCCACATGATCTCCCTGGCCTCCATCATCCCCTCTCTGGATCCGTGATATTGGTACTTTGTCCCCAATTTAAAGGACACCTATTTTCATATTTCTGTTTTCCATGGGTTCAGGAGATTCCTCTGATTCATGGTGGGCCAACACCATTACCAATTCACGGCACTGCCCTTCTTCGGCCTCTCATCACCCCCAAGAGTCTTCACAAAATGCATGGTGGAAGTGGCCACTTTCCTGAGGCGTCGAAGCATACTGATATACTTGCAAAAGCAGGTTTGGCACAGCCTCAATCTGGTGCGGGCCACTTGTCAGGAATACTTATAAATGAACAGAAATCGACTTTTACCCCGGTTCAGCAGATAGAGTTTATAAGGGCAGTGCTCGATTCTACCCAGGCCAGGGCCTTTCTGCCAGAGTCATGGTTCAAGGCTATGTCAGACCTCATCACCCATGTCAGAGCTCACCCACTCACACCGCCTGGATATGCCTCCAGCTGCTGGATCACATGGCAGCATGTACTTACATGGTCCATCGTGCCCCCTGTGTCTCAGACCCCTGCAGACATGGCTGGCTTCAGTCTATGCTTCTGGCAGATATGATATGGACCTAGTGGTTACAGTTCTGCTGCTCATCCGGTTTTCTCTGGCGTGGTGTTGGAGGGGATTCCCTTCATACCTCCATCCCCCTCTGTGACATTGGTCTCCGACGACTCAGACTAAGGGTGGGGAGCCCACTTCAGTGGCCTCAGCACACAAGGTCTCTGGTCGCAGGAGGATCGTTCCCTCCACATAAATGTCAAGGAACTCAAGGCAATATGCCTGGCATGTCAAGTGTTTCTTCTCTACCTGAGAGACAGGGTGGTCCAAGGTCTGACAGACGATACCGCAGCAATGTTCTACATCAGCAAGCGAGGCGGGGCCTGCCCCTCAGCCCTGTGCCAAGAGGCTCTTGGGTTGTGGGACTTCTGCATACAGCATGCTATTCATCTGGTGGCATTGCACCTCCCGGGGGCCAGAAATGCACTAGCGGATCTCCTTAGCAGGTCCTTCTCGTCTCGCCACGAGCGGTCACTCCACCCAGACGTGGTCAGTGTGATCTTCCAGAGGTGGGGAACCCCCCAGGTGAACCTGTTTGCATTCAGGCAGAACAGGAAGTGTTACCGGTTCTGCTTGGTCCACGGGCTCGACAGAGATTCCCTGTCTGACGCCTTCTTATTCCAGTCATCAGGGATGCTGATGTTCACCTTCCCACCAATACCACTGGTACACAAGGTACTCTTGAAGATCAGATGAGACAGGGCGAGGGTGATCTGGATAGCTCTGGCATGGCCACACCAGCACTGGTTCAGCATGCTGTTGAAGCTCTTGATAGTGACAGCTTTAGAACTCCTGCTCCAGCCGGACTTACTGTCCCAGATCCACGGCCGCCTGCTGCACCCGAACCTAGCATCCCTGCACCTGACGGCTTGTCTGCTATGTGGCTAAATGTGGAGGAACAAGCATGCTTGGCACAAGTCCAGCAAATCCTGATGGGTAGCAGAAAGGCCTCCACCAAGGTGACCTACCTAGCAAAATGGAAATGTTTTACGTGATGAGCTTGGGAATGGAATCTTCCTCCTGACCAGACCTTACTACAATCCATCTTAGACTATCTGTTGTGTCTCAAGTACCAACGTCTGGCACTCTCATCAATCAAAGTTCACTTGGTGGCCATCTTGGCCTTCCACTCTATGGTCCAGGGTAGATCAGTCTTCTCCCATGACATGACAATCAGGTTTCTGAAGGGTCTGGAGCAACTTTATCCTCAAGTTCGTGACCCTATCCCACCTTGAGACCTAGACCTGGTACTGTCAAGACTCACGGGGCCTCCCTTGGAGCCATTAGCTTTGTGTTCTCTGCTGCTTTTCTCTTTGAAGGTCTCCTTGGTCTTGTAGCAATTACTTTGGCCCGAAGGATCTCTGAGATTAGAGCGCTCACATTGGAACCACCCTATGCGGTGTTCTATAAGGACAAGGTCCAGCTGCGGCCCCACCCAGCCTTCTTACTGAAGGTGGTGTCTCAATTTCACAATAATCAGGACATATTTCTTCCGGTGTTCTTCCCCAAGCCTCACAGATAGAGAGAACCAGATCCTTCCACGGGTCAACACAGCTCTTCGTTGCAGTGGCGGACAGGATGAAAGGAGCTCCTTGTGGATAACCGCCTGCATCAAGTTCTGTTATGAATACGCAGAGGTGTCATCGCCGGCGATTGTAACCTCCCATTCTACCAGAGTGCAAGCCTTGTCAGCCGCCTTCTTGGCACAGGTGCCGATTCAGAGTATCTGCAGAGCCACTACCTGGTCTTCAGTCCATACCTTCATGTCCCATTACGCCATCACCCAGCAGGCCCGGGACGATGCCAACTTCAGCAGAGCAGTGTTGCAAGTTGTATGACTGTGAACTCCAAGCCCACCTCCAGGGATATTGCTTGTGAGTCACCTAGCATGGAATTGACATGAGTAAGCACTCAAACAAGAAAAAACGGTTACCTACCTTTCATAACTGTTATTCTTTGAGAGGTATTGCTTATGTCCATTTCATGACCCGCCCTCTTTCCCCGCTGTCAGAGTTGACCGCAAGAAGGAACTGAGGGCAGGTCTTCACTACGGGGGGGGGGTGTCGATTTAAGATACGCAAATTCAGCTACGCAAATAGCGTAGCTGAATTCGACGTATCAGAGCCGACTTACCCCGCTGTGAGGACGGCGGCAAAATTGACCTCCACGGCTCCCCGTCGACGGCGCTTACTCCCACCTCTGCTGGTGGAGTAAGAGCATCGATTCGGGGATCGATTGTCGCGTCCCGACGAAACGCGATAATTCGATCTCCGAGAGATCGATTTCTACCCGCCGATTCAGGCGGGTAGTGTAGACCTAGCCTGAGAGGCTATAGGGCTGGCAGCGCCTCATATACTGGCGCATAAGTGCAGCACTCCAGAGGGCGCCAGAGCCGGCCCTACGGATACCACAAAGGGAAAAATCTCCAGCAGCCGTGCACATGGGCGTACACGCACCTAGCATGGAATGGACATGAGCAACACATCTCGAAGAACAACAGTTACGAAAGATAGGTAACCATTTTTTTTTTTAATGGTGAATGAGATTATGCAAAGAAACATAACCTTTTTATTGTACAGCTGAATTGAAACAATAGAAATAATAGAATAACTGTGATTTCACTTTGCTGTGCTTCTCTGAACACAGATGTGTGATTTCTAGAAAGGAATTTTTACCCATCGTAGTCCAAGTGTGTGCAATGAGGTGTGTTTTCCAAACAAAAGAATTACCTTTGATTTGATTGAGAAAAATACAGTGTGAAACTTCCAAGCCTGTGTATTCAAAGTTTTAAGTTACACCTTTCTATCTATCTGTCTGGGCATTCTGAGTGCATCTGTTGCTATAATGCTAGGTCATTGGGAAAGACCTTTTTGCACCTAATGAAGTTCTGGACAGGGATGAAGGTGTCTTTGAATCAATTGTATGGAAACCCCTTCCCAGTCTTGGAGATGCTGGGTGCCAGGTTAGTCCTAAGAGACAACTTGGAGCTGCTCTAAGATGCACCTGATGTTAACATCCCACAATATGCTGATATGGCAGCCAAAGATTGGCTGGATGTGGTGGCTCGCCGGTCATGCCCTTTACACTGGGGATGCGGGGTGTCTGAGAGTGGGAAGTGGTGTGGTAGCCACTACATCAGCCCTATGTTGCCTGAGGGAACCATCAGACAACCCGATAAGCCAGCTTTACCGATTTTCTGCGCTGCCAGGGCACAGCGTGGGTTATTAGGCTGAACATGGTTAACTTAGCATGACAAGATTTACAAAGTGCAAAACTGGGACCTCTATCAGGGGAGCAGAGTGAAGGAAGAAGGGCCGGTTTTGGTGGGGGTTTCAAGGAGGTTTGCGTAGACCCGGTTTGGCAGTTTGGGGTAGTCCACTTCTCTCTTGACCCCTCCCCAGCCAAGCATCGTCCACTGGAGTTGGTGCAAGTTACTCATGTATATGACACCTCTGCAAACCAAGGCACTTCTGTTAGGCCAAAGTTGTCAAACTTGGGTGCCTGAGTGATTTATTACAAGCACAAGGGATGTGAATTGGGGCCCTAGCAACTGCAAGCATTGCACTGGCTGCAGACCAGCTGTCTGTTACATGTTCCCTTCTCATATTCCTACCTTTCTAGGCCTTTCTAGGCTCCAGTCCTACAAGATGCTCTGGGTCCTGAATTCCTTGTCAGTGGAGGATTCTCAATACATCATAGGGATGGACCATTCCTTAAACGAATCCCTTATGCCCCAAAATTGTGGCGACCTGTTCTCTGTAAAGATGAAATGCTAAAGGTGCCTCCTTAACACACTCACCTGCTTTGGGCAGTATTAGACATTAATGTGTACCGTCTTCTCACTGTGCTTCTCTCAGGACGCATGGTTTTGGCTTTCATGCCAATGGGTAGGTTTCCCTATATGAATCGGAACTGTAGCTATTTAGGGACAGCTACGGAATTATTTATTTCTTTAGCTTTAAACAGTAATAAAAACCACCCTTACAAAAAGCACCGGGTGCCTGGATAGTTAATTAAACTTACTTTAACGTAGTGATGGTCTCCTGTGTCAGGCAGATAGACATTCTCTTTATACAGTGCATGGGAGCATTATTTAATTTTAAAAAATTTAAAAAATAAAAGTTTATGTTGAAAAACGTCGAGAGAAACCAAATCTCCATTATTGGTTTTGAAATTTATTCAAGGTGGGGGAGAATGTGGTGGATGGGCTGAGCACCCTTAGGCCAGTAGAGGGCAGTGTGATGTATCTGCTGAAGCGTGAATTTACTGCTCTTCTCACTCTTGCACTGGAGGAAGGGAGATAGGTTGTGAGGATGGGGAAGGCCCCATGGCAGTTGAAAGACAGTGGTGGAGGAGTTACCTTCGGAGGCTTGTTTGACCTACTAAACATTAGAGCCCATAGGGCACCCAAAGCGCTTGCCTCCAAGTTCATGGAGCACCCAGTATGCTACTAAACATCTAGAGCGGACAGCTGTCATAGCACTTGCAGCAAGGGCAGCGATTGCATGAGTTTGGGAGCAATTACATCATTCCTGCTCCCCCTGTCTTGGCAGGTGCTAGGGACATTACTGTGTAAGCTATGCAGAATAGCGAGAGTGGCTTAAACCACAGTCATGGCACTTCAGAAAAACAGGCAGTAAAGAACTTTTACACCACAGGGACTGCCCATGTCTGCTCTTAACCTTCCTGCCTTTGTGCATGGGTAACGGAGGGAGGAAGAGGACACCTGACACCTGAAAATGTTATTAGCAACATAATGCTTCGGGGTGTGTTGGTGCTATACAAATAATAATAGTTACATTCTTGTCAGCATCTCAGGCACTCAGCAGTCTGCTTGGGGAAGGGAAGCTCACTGTTTCCAGAGCCATGGGTTCTGTGTCCACTGCTGGCTAAGCATTGGTTAATGTTTGCTTGTAGTGTGGGGCTGCTCAGCGCTGCGCTGTCAGCATTTAGTTTTGATTTCAGTTGCTTCCCTTGAAGTCAGTTTTGCACAGAGATGAGCTGCTCACTGTGATCCAATGAGGAATATATGTGTTTATTGATATGTAATATCCACAGCCAAATAATGAGTAGTTAATATGATGTGTTTACATTTTAAGCTTTTTCCATCCATGTTCCAACCAGAAACAGGAATACTTTATTCTTATTTAAAAACAATGCAACAAAAGCAATGCATCTTTATCAAGAGCCTTACATTTGACTGAAAGACATGCCTATAATGCCGACATAAAGCCTTCTAGAAGATTAGAAAGAAAGATATAAATATATCTGATACATAATTCTGCAGCAAGAGCAGATGAATTTTGTGATTTAGGTTGCTCCTTCTGCTGGTTTCCTTGCAAAAGCTTAAGCTGGTTGCTAGGTAACCAGCATAAAAAAGCACGTTTGTCTTTGCATTGCAGTCAGGAGCCTTGGGAGCAGCAAAGGCCTCAGATGGCTCCTTAAATAGCATCACTGGGGAATGAAAGTTAAAATATTGAACATTCATTGGTTAAAGATCCTGTTACAAAGGTCAACCAGCTAGGGGACAGTCAATAGTTTGGTTTCTTTTGATTGAGGTAAAGGGGTACAGGACAAGAGAGGTTTGTGTGTTGAAGACAGTACAGCAAATGGAAATTTCCAAAGATTCCTGAAAATGAAACAGAGTATATGTGTATGTGTTTGGGAGGGGCGGATAGGGGGATATATATTCCAAGAAACCATTCCTAAATTCAGACATAGCTATTTTCCTGATGGCAGTGTATATGAAGATATTTGGTCATCATTAGTGAGAGCATATTTATGTTAAAAACTGTAATCACAGAAAGAGGGTGGAGGGGGTTGGCAATTATTTTAATAATGAATGTTGAAGCTGATTGCCTGTGTGACTCGGTGTGCCTTGGGCAGCCCTTACTGGAAATGCCAAGGTCAGGCCAGGCTGCAAAAAGGAGAGCAGATACCCACCAGTCTTGGGAGTAACACTGAAGTTAAGCTCCCCAACCAGTCATAAACTCTGCTTCTGATCCCCACACTGGTTTTCAACAAGCAAAAAAAAAAAAAAAGGAATCACACAGCCCCCTCTTGCATTCCAGTTCTCTGGCTCCCAGTCAGCATCTAAGTCCAGTATAGTGCGAAGTTATTTTAAAACTCTGCTCGCTATACAAAATGTTCTTCTGAACCCAAAGCGCCAGCCACATTGCCAGGTCAATATTAGGTTGGATTTTACCCAAAATACCACACTGCCAGCCAATCCTTTAGTAGCTAAAACTAAAGATTTATTATAAAGAAAAAAGAAAGAACAAGAGAGTTGTTAAATGGTAAAGCAATCACATACGTACAAAGACTTCAAAGTCCATATATCAGGGTCTTAGCAGTATTGGTGAGTTTGCTGGCTTGAAAGTACCTCTGGAACACAATCACAGCTTGGATGGGTCATTCAGTCCTTTATTTAGAGCTTCAGTTTGTAGAAAAGTTACTACAGAGGTAGGAAGCAGGTTTGAAGACAAAATGGAGATGATGCAACTGACTTTTATCTTCTTTTGCCGTGTGGCTTGTACTTCCTGTGTCCCCAAACACAAGCTTTACAGCACATGGCATTGAAAGGCCTCAGAGTTCTGTTCATAAGCATTCCTCCTCCTGTCTTGCTGATCCTTGATGGGCTATCAAGCAGGCCTACTGCTGATGCCAATCTGTCTGGGGGTGTCACCCAGAAACAGAGCACAAGTTTGGAAATACAGATATACTGTACATCCTTATAATTTACAATACAAAGGTGATACAAACATATAAACAAGATTATCATACTAGACAAATTACAACATTTTTGCAGATATGTCACATAGCATATCTGGTCAGATTCCTTGCAATTTTATAGTACTGGTATCAATAATATCACAAAGTGTCCCACATATTCCATACAGCGTCACAGCCTGTAATTTCTTAACTAGCTAGATGCAGAGGCAAGAGGAGAGGGGAAAAATTAAAGTAATAGGTTAAGAGCCAAAAGCGAATGTAGTGATGTACACACTTGGGATTCACAGAATCGTACAAATTAGATGGGAAGACCTGATGAGTTCAAGTAATCTGGGGATTCATCTCCTCTGGTTCAGGACTCCAAGGAGTGTCATGAATGGGCATCAGGAGTCGCAACCACCATGCCCTTCGTGTGTTGCTAAATGGAAGTGGGTCCAGCTGAATCCCAGCTAGATGGGTTGGGGGTCCCATGGAAAGTGAGGTCCCGCTATGGAAAAACTTGAGAATTACTGAACTAGTCCATTTCCCTGCCATTTCAGGGTTGTTCTCCATCCAGGGTGGACAAGACCAGAATTGTACCAGGGAAACACTCCCTGGACTTGAAGAGCTAGCTGGACCACTGAACTGCCCTCCCTTTAGTGAAAGTAGTGTGAAGTCTCAGCATCTTGCTTGACTTATCACTAACTCTGGATGGACATGTAGTATCATGTTTCTGTTCTGTGCTTCAGTTTCCCTCTCTGTAAAATAGGGATAATGATACTTACTTCCCTTTGTAAAGTGCTTTGAGATCTACTGGTGAAAAGTGCTATATAAGAGCTGGGCATTATTATTTTCAGTAGTGAACAATATCATCATTTACTTCCAGCTGGCTGGGAGACTTCCCAGCCCTCCCAGAAAAGGATCCAGCCACAGAGACCCATGTACTTTTCACCTCCAAGCTGGATTACTGTAACTCACTGTATCTGGGCCAGGTTGAAGGTGAAAGCAATGCAGAGGCTCTCGTTGGTGGAAAATGTGACAGCTCACCCCTGCAATAGGATAGATTTCCATAAGCTGTACTCCGCACCCATCACTGGCTCTCAGTCTGCTTCCATTGCCAATTCAAGGGCTTGGTTCTGAATTTCAGAGCCATTATCAACAGGTCAGAACCCAGCCATATTAGTGACTGCATTTTGATGCATGACCCACCAAGACAGTTGTGCTCCTCTGGGGCAAGGCAGTTTACAAGCCCCAAGGTGATAAAGCATTTTCAATTGAGGGGGACAGCTGTGGAACCAACTACCAGAGGGATTTAGTCTAAACCAAAGTATGAGCACTTTTAGAGCATGCTACAAAACCCACCTTTTTGAGAAACCTTTCCCACCATAGCTGGAATATAAAAAAATACCAAAGAAGAGCTTCCTGGTACCTGGGTGAGAGAAGGGCAAATGCTGTGCTGAAATCAAAATCATAGAAATCATAGAATATCAGGGTTGGAAGGGACCTCAGGAGGTCATCTAGTCCAACCCCCTGCTCAAAGCAGGACCAATCCCCAACTAAATTCTCAAATCCCTAAATGGCCCCCTCAAGGATTGAACTCACAACCCTGGGTTTAGCAGGCCAATGCTCAAACCACTGAGCTATTGCAGCCCCCCATATTGTCCCCATATTGCTGTGAGATTCCTAGGTGGCCATGGGTGTGTTACAGTATGTACCTACCTCATGGCATGTTCTGAAGATTAGTTAATGTTTGTAAAGTGCTTTAAAGATGAAAAGTGCCATGCAAGTGCTAAATTTATTAAATGTTATTCATTAATTGTAACCTAATCCCAGAGAGACAGTGAGAGCTAACATACTCATACCACCTGCATTAAAGTTCAGATTCTTCTACCAGGCATAGTGACCATATCCAGCCTGCCCTCTCTGGACACCTGCTGAATAGTGCATTGTACTGCATTTGTCAAGTCAACTCTGTGGTCTGTGGGCCGCTGGTGGTATTACTGTTTGCTACAGAACTTGAGGGAACAAAAACAAAATCCACCAGAGACTGATTTAGATGCCCAAACCTCTGCAAGATTCAGTTTGTCTTGATTTAATTAGCTGAAGGGGAGGCTCCCCAAGTTCCTTTCAGGGTCACTAGAAGGTGTCTCTGTAGTCACTGTGAATTACTGCAGGGCTCCAGGGGGAGATGAAAAATAGAATTAGTATAAGACTGTATTTTGACTTATTGGGAAAATTGTTCTCTTGCACCTTTTGCTGCCAGGTCTGGCTGTTTGGCATTTTGAAAACAATATGTTTCTTGCTGGGGGAGGAGGGCAAAGCAACTCACTTGTTGCTGATGCATGAATCTTTGCTGACTAGTGTAACTCTTGTGTGCATTTCACTGAATTGCATTGTCTAATCAGACTCCTGTTTTTCCCACGCCCTCCAGTCGGCATATGCTGTGTCAGTGCTCAGAGAGTGTGCTAAGTTGCGTCCTGCAGATCCCATGGTTCCTCTTCTGGCTGCTAAGGTCTGCATTGGGCCACTGCACTGGGTAAGTGAGCTGATGCAATTCTTCTTACATAATGTATTAGGTGCTGCAGTGCCAGTGCCATAGTGCAGTAAAAAAACACCAAACCCTGTGAAATATATATCAGCAGTGAAATTTTGAAATGAGGTTCACTGGCACAGTAGAGCAAAGAAAAAATACAAGATGATCAGGAATTATTTCCCTGGGTAGCCTAGGGCTACTTGTTCAGGTTAATTTCCAGTATAGAATCCAAATCATTAACCTTCACATTCTAACGGCTGTGGTGGGGGTAGAGTGAACCTGGCCCCTCATCTATTAGTCATACAGCTCTGCTGGACAGCTCAGTCCTTTGTTCTTGAGTCACTGTGTCAGGCTTTTGTATTTCAGTTGCATTAATACATGCTCCAGAAACAGAGTGGGGGTGGGAGACAGCGCCCATGAAATTCTGATTATCCTAAAAAGCAGAAACATCTGTCAGTCTTTTGCTGCTTGGTTTAATTAATTGAATGAGAGCTTGCTTTTCCACCGCTGTCTTCCTGCAGCCAGTAAGGGATTACAGATGGAAATTTTAAATAAAACAAAAGAGGCAAAAGGCACAAAAGAAAACATCATAAAAATCTGCTTCGGTTGAGTGGAAAATCTGAGTTTTTTTTCACACTAGGAGCCAGATCCTTAGCTGTGTAAATCAGCATAATTCAGTTGAAGTCAGTGGAGCTACATAAACTTACACCAGCTGAGAATCTGGCAATATATGTTTTTCAAAAGCAACCACATGCCAAAAAAAGCTGTGCTATAATGTTAAAGGTCTGACATGAGTTGACAAAAGACAAGAAATATCATCTCGCTGAAGAGATGGCCCCTCCAGGTCAAGATTGAGGCCCCTGGGGGATACCATATGGGGAAGCTGCTGCTGCTACTGCCCAGGCTGTGCCTGTTCAGTAGATAGGATGTCTCTTTCCATGGTGATCAGTCTGACCCCTTTCCAGAGCACTAAAATTCACGCACAAATTTTTTCTTCTTTTTTTTTTAAATTCAGAAATTGAATGTCTGATACTTAAGAGAGATTTTTAAAAAGCAAAGTGCAAACAGGCAGCAGGTTTTGTTGAACATTCTGCTTACCCTTTCTCATCAGATGGTTTTCAAGATTAAAAATTGTATTCACCACTTAGAACTAGAGTATCCTGAGGTGCTCATGATTAGGAAATGTCTTCTGCCTAGTTTTTTTAAACTAGGTCCTGGTCCTGTGAGGAAAGTCACTAAGGCAGGCGTTCACACAGACCATGAAGTCAGCGGGGCTCTATGTGAGCTCAGAGAGCCAGCCTAGCAATTCTTCTTGCAGGACTCAAGCCTAGACAAAAACCATCTTATACAATAATGATAAATTTAGTGAAAGCCAGAATACTAATAAAGGGTTCCTGCCTATTATAAATGTCACAAACAGATGACCATCATCTAATAGATGGATACTTATTGACTTATGGACAATCCTGTGGCTCCTGCTAAACACAAACTTTGCACTAGGGAAGGCTGCATTTTCCTCCCACATTACTTGCTATACATGCAGTCTCCTGCTATAACTAGCCTGCAGATATAACTGAAATACTAGAATGAATGAACCTTTTGAGGTTCAGTTCTGAAAGTAAAATCATTGTGATGATCTCATGTTTTCGGTAGGCACTGAAGCTGTAACCAAGACCTCTACCATTGGAATAAAATGGGCCCTTGATAGTTGTTGAGATGAAAGGACTAGGCTACTACATTGTGGGAAAAGAAATGGAACAGAATTCTTGTGTCTACTCTATATCGTGCTACTGCTTTCCCGCTAGCTTAGCTTCTTTCCTTTCTTCCTCCCTTTAAATATTAAGGATCAATTATCTAATGGCAACCATTTCATTGTGTGCTCACAGTCCATTGTTGCTTCAAACTATGCACATGCAACTACGGGTTCCAATTATAACATTTAGAGGCCCAGCCACCTGATTTTTTGCCTGCCATCAGGTGCTTATTAGTTGCCTCTCTTTTGCTCCCACAGTTAATGTACCTGCAGTTTACAGATTACAAGTGCAAAATTAGAAGACTATTTGAACCCCATTAATTTGTGTTTTGCCCAGACTGCATAATCTTCAGCACTTGATAAGATTTCAGCACTGAACGAAACATCAGGATGATGTTGATGATTATTATGACGATGTGTATTACAAGAGCACATAGAGGCCACAATTAAGATCCTTGTGCTAGAAACCATAAAACACATAGAAAGACACGGTGCCTGCCTTGAAGAGCTCATAGTATAAACAGAGAAACAGTACACTTCCTTGTTTTTTTTTAATATTCCCCAGCCACCTCCCTCACTCCCTTCTGTGCAGATGACCCAGCCCACCTGGTCTACTGTTGTCAACCCAGAGTGCCCTCCTTCAGCTGGGCATAGATTCAGGCTCAGTCTGGAGCCATCTGAATACAAAGAAGAATTAATCAGTTAAAAAAAGTTAAAAGGTGTCATAACTCTAATAAAGAAAAGTATGAGCTGCCATCTTGTCATTCTGATGGTGTAGGTTAGGATTTGGGAAACGCACCTTGCCATTCCAGTGAATGGGTACCCAACTGCTGATTTCCTTTAATACTAGAATTTGTTCTACCTAATCTTTGGAGTGTATGAGGAATTAGAGGGACACTCAAAGCTGTTATAAGGCAAGATCTAGTGATTAAAAAATAAGGGCCATCTTCCCTTATGGGGGGGAAGGGAATAAGGCAGCATAAGGTACCCCATAATTCCCTGCACAGGCGTTGCACAGCTAACATATGAAAAGTAATATGTTGCTGGTGTAGCAAGAGGAGAGTCTGGGAGATAAATGTGAGTGAGTCATATCTCCTTGCCTGGCCTGTTCCTGGGGCAGTCCAGCTGTGCACAGTCCTTTACTCATGGCAGATTGCAAAGTGACAAGCGAGTCCTAGATAAACACAAATTGAGAAAGAGAGGGGATGTGTGTTTAACAGTTGTTTACCCAGTTGTTCCAATGGCAAGATGTATTTTCTGTGTTCCAATTTAAAGCCTATCTAAAACCCACTGGAGTCAATGGGAGTCTTTCTATTTGGATGAGGCCCTTACTTCCTTAAATGGGATCCAGTCCAATGAAATATGGAAATATACGCTCTCACTGAATTGCAAGCACTATTCCATGAGGGCCCAATTCTGCCACCATTTCTCACACTGAATAGTGCTGTACTATGTAAGTATTCTGTCTGAAGAAGGCACTGCTGATTATATGGATGGTGGCAGATGGGGAACTAGATGGAGATAACAGCACTGAAATACTGTCAGGTAATTGAAAATTCATATATATATGACTAATCACTGTTGTTCTCCTTTCAGTAAATGGGCTAGATTCTGCCTTGACACTGAAGTCAATGGGATTGCAGGGATGTAAAACTGGGCAAAAATGGGTGGAGTCCCTTTAGAACTACAGAAATTGATTTTAAAAAAGTCAATCTTACATAGTCCCCATCCACTAGTAGGTAGTAACCTATTCTTCTGTCAGCAAAAGTAGGTTTGCCAGTAAACTTAAAAAGATCTTCTGCCTTGGGAGAGCTGTTTCCCTAAATGTCATAATTACAGTAATTATGTGCATTTAAATTACATGGTAATAAAATTAGAATCAAATCATTCTAAACTGAAGCTGAACAAGTTAGAAAAGCAGTGATCAATGGCACTGTAAATAGAGAACAGGATCAATATTTAATTGAACAATCTAATGGAAAAAATATTAACTTTTTTGTTGTAAACATTAATACACACTTTGGTTTTCAGGAAGTGTAAGATCTGGTTAATTCCTAACTTGCTGGAAATGTGACTAGTGTATTATTAGTTGAATTATGAAATAAATATAAGTATTTGATTGCCATTTAGCCAGAAAAAGGGTGAAATAAGAACATCATTTATACAAATGAAAAAGCAAACTCGTGCTTTCTTTGTCTCTCTACTGTATGCTTTTGGTGCATTACTACACCCTGATAGTTTACTGTCCAGATGCAAGCAGTACTTTAATCTTATTTTGTACCGTTAGCAACTGAAATCATTTCAATACCATTTATGCGTCTGGATAATTGTAGTGTGTCATGGGGAGTACAGAACTGTTTCTTTGCTGGTTAATCAAGCAATCATTTAATTTATAGTACCAGCTTTGTACACAGTATCCCAGAACACTTTAAAAAACAAAAATAAATAAAATTTTTGAATGCGCCAGTGTGATTTAGTGTGTCCAAAATGCCCATTATGCATCTATAAAGAGATCTCCAGTGCAAAGTAAATTGAAATAAAGATATACTTTAATACTACACCATGCAAATCAATACATACAGAGCCAGAAAAGAGCTGAATACCCTCAGCTCCTGTTGACATTAAGAGCCAGATCCTCAGCTGATGTAACTTGGCATAGCTCCATTGATTTCACTGGAGCTGTGCTGATTTACACCGGCAGATGATCTGTTCCCCAAAGAGCCCAGTTCTGTTCTGATCTGTTCCCCAGAGAGCCCAGTTACTCCTAAAATTGGACCCACACTGAGCAGTAAGTAATGTCTTGTTCAGCCTATATTAGAATTATAGGTTTTCACAAATAGAAAAGTATGGAGTGAACAGCAAATCAATATTTCATTAGTCTAAGGGCCTAAAAGAGCTGCCTCAAGGGAGCAGAAAAGTGCTAAAACTCGTACACCTATACAGATCACTCTTGCCTATTCAGAGAGACAATGGGACCTATGATTAACAGTGCCCCTGAGATTTAAAATCTTTCTGGGACAAGCTATAACTTTCAGTTTATTCCACATCCATATGTGGTACAATATATTTAAAGTGTTTCATTGGGCCAAAGGCGATTTGAGGTCCTATCCACCCTGGGTCCCAAGCACAGTTTGCTGAACCAGTTTATAAATCTTTTAAAACATGGCTCCAGTGCAACAATTTGGCCAGCTAACATGGATAGGGACAAACTGTGTTCTAGCTCGTGGGCTGTGTTCAGCCTGGAATGAGTAATTCAGATCCCAGTGATGTCTAGCCAGTCATCTTTAAACTATCTTACAGAAAGTGCTATGAGATTTTAAACAATTGCAGATGATCAAATCATTTGTTATTTTCATTGGAAAGTTGACACAGTCTGCACCACTAGGCCACTCCCTCAATGTTCAGGCATTTGTCCTGTATGAATTCAAAGAAAAGAGAGCCACCTACTAAACTACTAGAGCTGCTTCCTGATGCACCCACCATTCCTTATAATTCTCCCAGCCGAGTGCTGACTTTACCCAATTTTGCAGAGTTTGTGAAATCTTATGGGATCACAGCACAAGTTGGTGTTGTCAATAATAACAATTTCAAATTTGAATTGAAGTAGTTCCATGTCCCTAATTATGTTCAAGGTCCAATTGTACAAATACATATGGATGAGCTAATGACTACAAACATGCACCAAATTCTGAACATCTTGCAGCTCCAGACTCTCCCATGTTATTAACCTCCCTTAAAGGATTGGCTTCAATGGGGACATGGCCGGCTCCAGCGTTTCTGCCGCCCCAAGCAATTGGGGGCAATTGGGGAAGAAAAAAACAAAACAAACCGCGATTGGCGGCGGCAGTTCAGCGGCGGGTCCTTCGGTCCTGGAGGGAGTGAGGGACCTGCCGCCCCCGAATTGCCGCAGGTGCCGCCCCTCTCCCTTGGCCGCCCCAAGCCCCTGCTTGTTAAGCTGGTGCCTGGAGCCAGCCCTGAATGGGGAGACCTTCCTATGCCATCTGCTTCTTTATGAATTCTAGGGAGGTCATTGTAGAGCTTTAAAAAATCATGGAGCCAAATGGAGTCTAGTCTGGGATTAGCTTTAATAGTGACAGGTAGCATGGGCTAGTGACTAGGGCACTAGACTGGAAGTCGGGAGATGAGTCTCAGTAGAAAACACTCTTCTGTCTCTATTGGTCTCTGACCAGTATGTGTAAATAGCTAAAGGACACTGATGCCTATTGGCACTGGTAGGTTTTGGGTCAGACACTGTTTCAGGTGCCGTGGGAATACTCTGTGGGTAAAGAATTGTTCCAGGATTTTCCCTACCCTCTAAACCAGTGGTTCTCAACCTCGGGTACACAGAGATCTTCCAGGTGGTACATCAACTCATCTAGATAGTTGCCTAGTTTTACAACAGGCTACATAAAAAGCACTAGTGAAGTCAGTACAAACTAAAATTTCATACAGACAATAACTTGTTTATTCTGCTCTGTATACTATACACTGAGATGTAAGTACGGTATTTATATTCCAATTGATTTATTTTAGAATTATTTTAGGTCAAAATGAGAAAGGAAGCAATGTTTCTGTAATAGTGTGCTACAACACTTGTGTATTTTTATGTCTGATTTTGTAAGCAAGTAGTTTTAAGTGAGGCGAAACTTGGGGGTACGAAAAACAAATCAGTCTCCTGAAAGAGGTACGGTAGTCTGGAAAGGTTGAGAACCACTGCTCTAACTGATGGTTCCCACTCATGCCACAGCTGTTCATACTGGAGCAATTTCAAAGGCCTGGTCTACACTGGGGGGGGGGGGGAGAATCGATCTACGTTATGCAACTTCAGTCACGTGAATAACGTAGCTGAAGTCGACGTACTTAGATCTACTTACTGCAGTATCTTCACTCTGGTAAGTCGATGGTTGACTCTCTCCCGTCGACTCCGCCTGTGCCTCTCGCCCTTATGGAGTACCGGAGTCGACAGGAGAGCGCTCAGCAGTCAATTTATCATGTCTAGACTAGATGCAATAAATCAACCCCCACTGGATCGATTGCTGCCCATTGATCCAGCAGGTAATGTAGACAAGCCCAAAGTCTCTCAATGCCAGGGACTACCAAGAATGCTAGCTTCTATGTGCCTCCCTGGTGATTGAACAGCTAATACTGCAGAAAGGTAAGACCTCAAGAGCCCCATGCAGAGGGCTGGACTTGGGCGCCATGTAATTTGGCAGCATTGGAAAGGGTGGCACAAAATACTTAACAGATTCAACCAAGTTTAAAACATATGGGCTTAGTTTCTTGTCATGTGTAATCAGTGAGCCATTCTGTATGCTGCAAACCCCTGTATTCTACTTCCACTTTGTCTGTTAGTCACTGAACACCCCATGGGCCTCCTCTCATTCACTTTTTCTTTTCTTCTCTTTGCCTCTTTGTCCACTGTTTGCTTTTTATTTCTTTTTTCTCTCTTTGGGCTGCAACATCCCCTCTTCTTTGAATTGATTGAATAATTGTATCCCTGCCTAAAATCCAATACAGAAATTTAATAATCATAAAAAACCCCAGTCCTATTCTTGTTACAATTAAAATTAAAGACCAAAGTAACGGTGAGATTGTTTGAAATGTCCCAACTTTTCCCATCCTATTACATGCTTCTCTAGTCTGTTGCCCTAGTCTAATGCGACTGTACCTGCCACTATCCTTGTTTTCATCTGTAAAGCTGTCCTCATCCTACTGCTCTAGGCCATCAGTTTGCCTGCCTGTCCCCAGTACCTGTGGGATCAGCAGTGCCTGTTTACGAATGCCGATTCAGTGTGGTGGGGCTTCAACCTTTTGATAAATAAGTTGAGCCAGTTAAAAACCAGATGGGTGGCTGTATGCCAGGAGACAGCATCTGCTGTTCCCTCACCCTTGTCAGTGTGCCCATGGGCTTGGCTCAAGTACACACCAAAAGCTCTGGTCAAATAACCTGGTTTGCTGGAACAGGCACTCTCTATTTCAGCGAAGACAGCTCTCAGGTTTATGCTACTAACAACTGTTCACCTTCCATCAAAGAGGATGCGGGGGGTGGGGGGGAATAACCCAGATTATTATATCATCAGTGGCAGTTCACAGCTTGGTAACACATTTTTCTGAGAGCTGTGTGTGCTTCCCTGTGGCCTAGAGGAGGAGTTAGCCAGTCATCCAAACTCCCTCTGACAAATAATGAAATAATGCAGTGTGAAAATTAGCAGTGCTTTTCTGTAGCTTTGGGTATCTTTGTTTTTAATCTCATGTCATTTTTCAGCTTCCTGGGCTCCACCCTGCAGTCTGTAGTCCTGTTCTGCTGCTGTTGCTCTCTTCTTTCCCTATTCAACATGGAGCACGCAGAAGAAGCTCTGTGTATCTGTGTCTGTCTCTCATTTCTGGGAAGCTTTGAGGCTGTGTCAGAACAGATTTCAGGCTTAGATTCCACTTGCTTCTGAGAGAACTAAAAATAAAAAAGGAGGAGGAGGAAAGAAATTAAATTACATTCAGGCTGTTGCCTGTAAGCTGATGCCCAAGGATTTTTTTTTCTTTACCAGGTGTCACATTGAGGTTCCACACCTGAAATGTTTAACCTCTCATCACCCGTAGCATGTTCTTAGAGCTAGGATTCACTATTATTAGTTTGCTTTTGGTAATGCCCATAATGGGCTATGCATTTTCCAAACACAAAAGAATGCCCAGTTCCTGCCCCTTGAGGAGCTGTGGTCAGATTCTATATCTCCAGGCTTGCTGGCACCAGCTATAGCTTGCAACCAAATGGTTGATCCAAATGGTCCACCCCAGGGTTTGTGACCCTAGTATTGGGCCCCATTTGAAATTAATTATGTCTCCATTAGATTAGTTTTCAGTTGTACTGAAGCGCTACACTCTTGGTCCCACGATCCTTGGTAGCTTAGTGGGAATGGTTGGTTCATGATTTATCCCCAACCCCATCTGCCACCTAATCCTGCTGCAACTGTTGTCTCTCTTGGATCCTTCTAACCAAGGGCTTGTCAACGTGAACACTTAGTTCATGGCAGACCAGGGTGTGAATGTATCCTGCACTAGCTTGCCGTGCGCTAAGTGTCCATGTGAACCATGCTTCCGCACACTAAAAGTTCCTTAGGGTGCTTTGATCTGCTCCCCTTTCAAAGTGGGGTAGATCAGAGCACTCTAGGGAATTTCTAGTGCACTGCCACAGGGTCCACATGGACACTTAGTGCACAACATGCTAGTGTGGGATAGAGTCACGCCTCCGCTTGTCACAAACTAAGGGTTTGTTTAGACAAGCCCAGAGTGACAGCTGGCATATCTGTAAAATCTGTAGTGAGTGAGTTCTCCACCTGGAATGCAGGCACATCAGGAAACATTTGTGTTTGAGAGCTGAGGCCTAGTGAATGAAAGGTTTGCAGGTTTTCAGGCTCTCTAAGAATTGGGGGGGGGGGTGTGTGGCAGTCACAGCAGGCGTGGCAATGGCTGAACAGTGCAAAAAAAGGATTTGTGAATGTTCTTGTGAATATAACCAGCCGATTAGCTTTGCTAGAGTTTGCAAGTCCCTTTATTCTCAAAGCAGCCTTCGGGTGACCACGTTTGTATTCGCAGGAATCTCTGTAGAAAGCCAAAATGCCATTAATACTTGTCTGAATAAATATTTACAAATGGTCCTGGATAACTTGCAAGCAGGAAAAATGAATGGTGTGCCTCCTATTTATAAAACTTAGGTCATCTAGTTAGGGAAAGGAAACAATGCCAGCTGATATACGTGGCCAGTCATACAGCAAGTATGTATAGTGACCAGTTCATAAGCAAATCAGAAGCTAAAAGGTCTGCATCTCAGCTCCTAGCCCATCATTTCATTTAGACTACTGCAGCTGAGATCATCTTCCTTTTTGCTCTTCTCCCCATGTCTCCTCCGTAGAATCCCTTATCTGGCTCTTTCTCTGCCTCATCCTTTTTCCTGGTTCTTTCCTACATCAAATGCAAGCTTCTTGTTCTCACCTTCAGGGCTTGGCAAGACTGTCTTCACACATCTCTGCTGTCCACTCCTCTTATTAGCTCCCTTAATCCTTAAATTCCACCCAGTCATATCTCCTAACTATTTCTTTTATTCCTTCTAGTCTCATTTTTGGAGCTTCTTTCATCCTTTTACCCCCTCCCCCTGTCATTGTGCTTCAAGGCGCATCCCTCTTTATCATAGCCCTCCTTAAAATCTGTTCATTTCACAAACTCCACAATTGATAAGGGATTTACCTACTGCACAGTTGTCCCTGGGTATTTTTGATGTGTTGTTAACATGACAGTAATAAGAAGGGAAGAAGAAATGAAGAGCGTGAAGGAGAGTATGAATGAGAGAAAGTGGATGTGTAAGAGTATAGCTCTCTATGGTGAGGTATTTCTCTCCTGGTAGGTGAGGTAAGGTGTCTTGCATAAGGTCCCAGGGGGCAGAAGAATTCACCCAAATTATTACTTCTTCAGGGGGCTAATTTTTTCCCATGGTGAGTGCTGGGATATTTTTTGCTTCTATTCACTTTGGGCCCAATCCACCAAAACCCTTAAGCATATGCTTACACTTAAGTATCCGGGCAGCAGGACTGCTCATGTGCTTAAAGTTAAGAATGTGCTTTTGCTGGACTGGGGTGTTAAAGAGGGAGGACCCCAGTCTTTCCAGTATAACAGGAACTTTTAGGACCTGATTCAAGCCCTGTTGAAGTCAATGGGAATCTTCCTATTGACTTCAATAGGCTTTGGATCAGACAAAGTGCCTTTGGTGTTAAGCCTGCTCTTCTAAATATACAGAAAAAGAGAGCATCTCTGTCTAGACCTAGCGGGCACAGACTGGCAAAAGGTGTGGCTCTATGGCTCTCTATAACTAGTGAATGATCTATGCCAGCAGTTTTCAACCTGTGGTCTGCAAACTATGTCTAAGGGGTCCGCAAAAGGTTGTCGTTACCATAGAACAGTGATTTTCTTAGAACTTAGAATTATGTCTAAGATTTCCAAAGGATTCCACACTGCCATTTGAAATTTTTTAGGGGTCCGCAAATAAAAAATGTTGAAAACCACTGATCTATGCAAAGAATGGAGATTGCTTCTTCGCTTTTTTAACTTAGTATCCTTATTTCATATTTGCATTTTCAATAAATATTTCCTTGTGTTTGTATGAACTGCTAAATATTAATTCTTCTGGTAATAACATATCATTTTAATTTAGTATATAACAGCTAAATATCTTCAAATCAGACAACTAAAAAATCCCTGGTAGAATTGTGTATTAACTGAAATAGTTTCTGTTCATAAGCAGAATGAAAATTCCTGGTCTGCTGGTACATTTCTGGCAGGCTTTGCTTCATTGCAAGAGACTTCTCTGGATATTAAGGAGATACTAAACTGCTGAGATCTGACAAGGCTGAATACTAAGAAAATGCATTTCAATTAAGTCTTTAATGTTTGTCTCAAGAATGGTTCAATTCCAAACAAAACCTTCAAACCTTCCCCCCAAATTTATAAACAGAGGTCCCAAGCAGGATCTTTCCAATAACAGTCTGATATCTGGCTCTTAACCAGAGCTGACACTGTTGATTGGTGCTGACAGGATGTGCAGTCTATCCTGTAGGCTAATGAGGCATATTCTGGGGCTCTCAAGGATTAGTCACAGCTCTTTCTCTAACCTTAGAAACTTAGGCCTGGTCTACACAATGGGGGGGATTGATCTAAGTTACGCAACTTTAGCTACATGAATAACGTAGCTGAAGTTGACGTACTTAGATCTACTTACTGCGGCGGTGTCTTCACTACGGTGAGTCGACTGCTGCTGCTCCCCCATCGACTCTGCCTGTGCCTCTCGCCGAGCAGGAGTACAGGAGTCGACGGGATCGATTGCTGCACGACGATCTGGCTGGCAGTGAAGTGTTTTCTGTCCACAATCTTGATCCTTTCTAAGGACAGTTAAGGAAACTGTATTTTAAAAGGATTGACTGATGATTTTTGGACAATAACCAATAACAATGTCAAGTCCTTTATGATTAGTAGCTGTCTTTTACATTCTGATTTTACCGGTACCTGTGTTTTACGTTTTCATTAGTCTCCAGTCTGTGATCAGTGGAACTACCAGTTAGCTTTGCAGCTGCGCAGCTTCTCCAAAATGGCAGAATGGTCTCTGTGCTAGAATAGGAAAGATGGACCTAAGTATTTGCCATCTTAGACCCTGAGCCTGTGAGGTGCTGAGTGACCTCAATTCCCATTAAAATCTGTACCATGTGAGGGTGCACAGCATTTGTAGCATTGGACCCTTAAAATACAAAACATGGCTGGCCTAGTGGTCTAGAAGCAGTGCAACATGTTAGATCAAAATTTGGGTTCTGAACTTGAAGCCTTCTGGCATTGGGGCAGTAGAGTCTGGGTGTGACAGTGTGCTTAGCCCAGAGGGAGGGCAATAGTGCTTTGTTTTCCATATTTTTTCATTTTAACAGAGGAAGTAAAACTGCTCTGAGGTTTTCACAGAAAAGATTGCACAGCAAAAGCAGATGTTGACAAATACAAGGAAACACACGCCCACAAACGCTTACGAGCAGGCAAACTTGTGGTACAGCTGTATGTAAATAGCCAAGAGGCCCGGCATTCTTGTTTGAAAACATGTAGTTGGTGCCTGCCCATTGGCAAATAGTTAAACAAGATAAAATGCACTTTAACCTCCTATAACATCTGTCAGTCTGTGTCCTCTATCCAGTAAGGCCTTATCTACACTGGAAGAGTTTTTTTTGTATAAGCCAAAATATGAATATAGTTATACTGGTATAACCTCTGTGTAGACACTTACCTTGTTATAAGACATCCCTACCCCCTTTTTTTTAAATTTAGCTGAAATCATTAGGTTGCTAAACTGCAAAACAAAAAATATCATTTTTTTGTTGGAATAATAGTGTCCAAATGGGAGGTGGTTATACCAGTATAACTATATACTTTCTTGTATAGACCAGGCCTAAGTCATAATGTCCCAAAGGTTCTTCTCCTTCCCCTGCTGTTTTCTTTTTTCATGTTACAAACTTTGGACAATGAAGAAGTGTTTCACTATTTAAAGCACAGCTGGGCCTGAACCAGAACTCTGGTTCCAAACAATCTGGAACTTTGAGCAAATTGGCACCCATTTATCTGTGGGTCCTTTAATTTTTCTTCTTTGCAAAGAGAGATACTCACTCTTCAGCTACCCTACCAGGCTAACCTGGGATTATGAACTGTCAGGGAACCCTGGTCCAACCCTCATGTAGCAGGGGTGGTAAACTGTGTGCAGGGCATTTGTATGGGGGCAGCGGGGTAAACAAAAATCAAGCAAATGGAAGGAGGCAAGAGAATTCTTCTCCGGGCCATCTCCTATTGAAAAGGCAAGACATGAATTAGCATAGTTGTGACATTCTTTCAATCTGTGAGTTGTATTTTGAGGGGAAACCACCTGATTAAAACAGGAACTTCCCTCAGTTGTTGTTTGCAAATACAAACACTTCAGAGGAAAGTTTGTATCTTTACTAGGGTAGGAGCAAGGAAGTTGGAACAGAAGAGAATTTCTCATTTCCCCCTTACATAAAGGAGGTGCGTCACATTTATATTACAGCAGAACTTCACTGAGCTGTGCTTAGTGTAAATGGCAAATCTACACTGAAAATGGAGTGTGGGGTTTTCATTCTACTAATGTGATTCTGCTACTGTGCTGAGTACAGGGCAGGGGAGTACAGAATGCCTTGGTCCTAATGGCTAATGCAAGAGCACCAGGTAACCTCCTCACATCTCTGCTGGCAGCCAGTAACACCCTAGACCAGGTCTAGATACTCTCAATGGTGCCACTGCTCCACGCATGTGCAAATCCACACATCTCACGTCTACACTGAGAGTCATCTCCCATCCCTACCAATTAGTGTAGATTATAATAATTAATAATGAATAGCTCTTATTTAGCACTTGTCATCTGTGGATCTCAATGATCTTTCTTTACGAAGGAAGTAAGCAGTGTGGAGTCAGGTTTTGCACCTGGGGTTTGGGTCATTAGTGGTGGGTGGTAGAGGAAGGCCACCCTGCACTCACCCAGCAGCACTGGTTCCTGCCCCTGCAGGGCTGGACCCTGCTTCCCATTCCAGGTGTTACAACCTGGCACCATAGCCATTCAGGTTTAGCATGGCCACCCCTCTGTCATGACAGACGGGCGGCCAGGCCAGATGTGAATGCCATGTTGCAGCCCCCAGAGTGAGGAGCCAGCCCAGCCCCATGGGACAAAGTTAAGTGCAGAGAGGGGTCTGTCTCCAGCTCTGTGGAAAAATTTATGCTGTCCACCACCTTTTGTCAATTGTATAATATGCTTGAAAAGGCACAAACGTACTTGTAAAGACCAGCTGGGATCAGGGGGTAGTTCCCTCCCACCCCATTCCCATATGAGCTCCACCACTGGAGGTAATAAGTATTATTATCCCGATTAGAATAGTTAGGTGCAGCCGTAGTTTCACAACAGTAAAGTGAAGCTGAAGAATGCCTTGTAATTGAAATAGTGGCTTAAGACCAAATTTTCAATCACTCACAATCGCTATTTCAGGTTGTGATAGAGTTCTTGGAGGGCCAGGTGGGGTCTGGTAGGTAGTGTGCCCAGTATCCAGCCTCGCCTCCCAGCAGGAAGGCCTTTCAGTATAGTTCCACACCTGTGTATGGCCTTTGCTTCCCCTCGGGTTTTCAGTGTCCTTGCCCTTTTCTTACCAGAAGGGGAATGGGGGGGAATGAGGCTTATGTCCCTCCTGCAGCAAGGGCAGTTGATAGGGGAACCCAGGCCTTCCCACTCCACCTGGCTCTGACCTAGGGCCCTATGAGAGTCACTCAGTGTCCAGCACGAGTTATCCTCCCGGGTCACTTCCTGCCATCCGTCTCTGCCCGTGGCTCCAAGTCCAATGTAACATAACTAAACCTTCAGCCCCAACAGGCTCAGCCTGCAGTCCTGTTCCTCACAGCAGGGGCTTCTTCAGCACCCTGGGTAGGTGCTATCTTCATCAGGGTAGGTCTGTCTTCCTCTCCAGCCTCCCACTTCTGAGCTGGGTTGCTCCCTCTTAAGCTTCCTCTCCAGTTGGATCATGCATTGCAGGTTTGGAAGGGTGGGGCTACCTGGGTCTAGTATTATCCTTTAAACCTTTCGGGCCCGGTGTGGGGTTTGTACACCCCATTACACAAGTGCTCAGCTCCCAGTGACACAGACAGATTTTCAGATGACCTGAGTGAGACTTACTATACCTTGCGGGAGTGTTTTGTAACCCCCATATTCCTCATCTGTATATAATTGTGATATTGCATATAAAGCAGGCCATGTGAGGTATCCGGGGAAAGGTTATGATCTGCTGAAAGACATTGTTCTATCTAAATATGTGCATCATCAATGCATATGAAATTATAAGAATTGTGTTGTATGGTTTTCACTAAAATATGCTGTGGGTTTGGGAGGCACCCAGATACTAGGTCTACAGAGACGACGACAAGGGAGGTAACCAATACCTGGGTGGGTGCTGCTGAACAGACATCACCAGCCGTTGTCCAGCAAGGGAGCTACAATTCAATGACTCACCTGCATAAGGCCACCCCAGGGGAATTGCTCAACTTTGCCTGGGGACTCAGCACTGCCCACCAGGCATGCCTGGACTTGTGTTCTCCAAGCAGATGGACTAAGGGTATAAAACAGAACACGGGGGCCACATGCTGGACCTTTCTCCTGCCCCCACCTATGCTGCAAGCGACAAAGACACACAGAGAAGAAGAATGAAGACTCCAATAGAAGAGACTGGCCCAGGTTAAGGGACAAACCTGTATATTTAAGGACTGCAATGGGGTGAGAAAAACTGCTTAATCTAGATATTGCCCAGTCTAATAGGGTTGAGAGTTTAGACTGTGTGCTTATATATTTTTTATTTTGGTAACTCTGACTTTTTGCCTATCGCTTATAATCACTTAAAATCTATCTTTTGTCAATAAATTTGTTTTACTGTTTATCTTTACCAGTGAGTTTGCCTGAAGTGTGTGGTAAATTTGCTCAGGTTTGCAAAGGTTAATATATATCCACTTTTCATTGATGAAGTGGTGAACCAACTAATAAATTTGCACTGCTCGTCTTGAGCAGTGCAAGATGGTATATTCCTGAGGTACACTGCTGGGAGCTGGAGGCATTTGGCTGGTGCCTTTCTCTGTGTGATTCATGAATGGCTCTGGGAGCATTCGTGCAGTCTAGCTGGGTGTGGTTCTCCACATCCTGTTATGCTGAGTAGTCACAGCACCTGAAGGGGTTTGCTGCTTGTCACCAGCAAAGCATTGTGAGAGATGGCCCAGGCTGGAGAGTTAAGGGGGCTCCGTGGTCCCACAGTCCCAGGCTGCACCACTCTTCTGAAATCTGACCACTTATTTTGTGGCCTTCCTGGGAGCAGAGCTGTTCTGAAAATTTGACTCTGTTTGTGTGTGCTGGGCTCTGTGGATAATCTGACCCTATATCTCCTGCTTACTATTAATCTGTATGAAATTGTGCTGAATTGTGATTACAGAGACTCATTACACTAACAGCTCTCTGGTCATTTGTAACAACACACAAGGTCGTTGTTACTGTGTAAGCTTTTTGGAGTGGGCATGACGCAAGTAACTTGGTTTTTTTTGTTTTTGTTTTTCATCCTATCTTTTCCCTACAGCTGGAGGAAGGGGAACGTTTCGCCAAGATGGTGATAGATCTAGGAGAGGATGCTGGAGAGTTCCTAGCTAAAGGGTATCTTGCCTTGGGTCTGACATACAGTCTTCAAGCTACTGATGGTAAAGTATCTGATTTATCAAATATTGTGCATAAAGCAGCTATTCTGAGTCTTCAGTGTAAGCAATGTATTAAAGACATTGTTGAAACTTTGGCTGATCATGGAAAATAATCAAACTCCTAAACTACTGGGGAATATTCACTTGCTTTCTGAACAACATCTGCTTTGATAGGCTACATGGAATTTTTATGCTGAAGTACAAACACAAACTGCTCAGATTTCCTATTCATTTGGGGAAAAGGTCCATTTGCCATGGCCAACAAGTGTTGAGGTGTTTGAATTAAACGTGTAATAATTTTTTCTCGAGTTCATTTATTTACATAATAAAGCCCGACTTTCCATCTATTTTCACATTAATAAATCACAAAGGGAAACAGGAACTCCTGAGTTCAACTCCTGGCTTCACACTGATTCCCCCTGTGGATCTGAGCAAGTCATTTAACCTCTCTGTGTCTCTGTTTCTCTATCATTAAAATAATACTTATCTACTCCTCTGAGGCACAGTGAAAGTGAACTAGGTAGCTTTGAACGGGAAAAGAGTTATGCAAGCACCAAGCATTATGTTTTAGTTCTCAGTAGGCTCTGCAAGCTTGGCACATGGAGGTGTGACGTGCTCTAACACCCATTGCATGGAGTGCAGGAAAGGCTTTTAATTCTGTTTTCCATCACGCTCACATCTAGGAGCAGCTTAATTTACTCTCGGACGCCAATACAAATGTTCCAACACAAACCTGCTTGAGTAGTTGCTGAATCAGCAGGCATTCTGATCAACCTGGCCATGCCCATTAATGCACCATCACCCACTTTTGCTTAGGTTTGGGCCCATTTGTTTACTGTCTCTGTGGGCAGTAGTTCAGATCACAGAAAAGCTCTACTCTTCCGTGCTGTCAATGAGGGTAGTACTGCTGCACGCTTCCCCACAGCAGAGCAACTTGATCAAATATATTTGTGCTCTTCAGTAGTAGAAGTCACTGTGAGTCTCCAAGCAACCATATCTGATCCAGTGGGCAGCTACTCTGAGAAGTGCCTCTCCAAAGTGGTTGGTAATATATAACATGGTTTCTTCTCTGTTTCACTGCCCCAAAGCCGTTGCTCTTGGAAACAACTTGAACTTTCTCTTATTTTCTAAAGTCCTTTAAAACATTTGAGTCCTACATAATGGCCTTCTTCCTCAGGCATCGTGCCCAGATTTTGTTTAATTGTCTCTACGATTGTACAAGATCCCAGAGTCTATTTTCAGATGGGCTTTTAAAATATGTTAATAAATAAATAGTAAAATGATTATCCTCCGTAATGGAACTTTATTAAAGGGTTTCTGATAAATGAAGTTGTAGAGGAGTCTGTTGGACTTCACTGTAATGATCAAAGTATTTAAGGAGCTTTAGTGTGAGTTTTAATGCTTTCTCTTCTGGAACTGTGTCTTCTCTGAGTTTTCAAGAGGTTAGCAGGGTTCAGGAATGTTCTGACCTACAACAATCTCATTTATTAAAAAAACACTTAACCTTCACTGCATCAGCTCTGCACTTGTGTCTAATTTAGCCTCTGAATTTCATCATGAAATAGTGGAGTTTCTGCCTTTCAGACCTCATACTTTTAGTGTTAAACTAGGCAGGGCCAACTGTTTAGTGGAGGTGTCTGGCAAATTCTTTAAGAGAAACTAGAGACTGTGCTTTCCTCGTTGAGATTATCTTCTTTTAATAAAATGGATTAAATCCCTTTAAAACATACTTGTTTCCAAGTACATGAATATCTGGCATTTTATCCCAAAAACCCAAATCTGTACTGAAGAAGAATTTTTTTTTTTGTTATAGGAAGAATAAAGTATTTTAATCATAGGGTATGTCTACACTACAGGATTAATCCGAATTTAGATAATTCGAATTTGGGAAACAGGTTGTATAAATTCGATTGTGCGCGGCCACACTAAGCACCTTAATTCGGTTTTAAACCACATTAATTCGGTGGTGTGCGGCCACACTACCCCATTAACTTAAACACAGTAATTCGGTGGTGTGCGTCCACACTAACCCTAATTCGAATTAACAAAATCGATTTAGGCTCTACTCCGTTCGTCGAGGTGGAGTACAGAAATCGATTTAAAGGGTCCTTTAATTCGAATTAACTGGCTCTGTAGTGTGGACGGGTGAAGGGTTAATTCGGATTAAGGCAGCTAAATCCGAATTAAAGTCCTAGTGTAGACCAGGCCATAGAAATGATGTAGAAGTTGAAGGGGGTGAAAGGAGGAGAATCAACCCCCAATATAAACCCTATGTTTCATATTGTGAAATATTTTGTGTGTGTGTGTATTCTCGTGTGTACAAACACATTCACAATGTCAGATACGATCACACAAATATCTGTGTATATATGTTAACTTCCATAACTTTCCATTTAAATTGACTTCTGATTGGTACAGCACACTCAGTGCTAATTAATAAATTGTTTCAAAGCCACTTGACAACTTTTGTTAGAAAGTTCATTAGAATATAAGACATTTTCTGACTAAGATTAGGCTTTCTCTTTTTAATTCGTACTTTATCAATAGTTAGCAATATCCAGTGAGACAGAGACATAGAATATTCAAAACTAAACCTTTTGCTTTGTGACACTTTCTGCTTTACAGCATGACTGTTTCTTTGCAGGAGTGGGATGAGAGAATCATATTGAATATCATTAAAACATTTTCTGGCCTTTTTTGAATAATCTTCAAAAAAGTCACTTTATACATATAAGAGCTACCCTCTTGATAAGACAAGATTGCTCACCACACAATTATTATGTGGCTCCCTTGTTCTCATAAGGTATCTGCTTATGTGTTGTTGAACTAAATCCCAGTGAAGCAGCTGAGGGATGTGTTGTCCTCAGTAGAGGATGCCTTCATTTCTCCTTCATTCTCAGGAACACAGATGGTTCATTGCTCCAGCACATCTATTTCTTCTCTAGGTTGTTTTTTTATGGCTAAAATCTGTGATAGGTTGGAGCATTTTTAACAGTGTATCTTTTTCCCCCCTTGCTATTCCAGTTTTGTCACTTTCTGTAGTGCCAACTTTGTCTCCCTTGGGTCTCATACAGAATTCATATAAGACAAGGGAAGGTAGGCTGAGTTTAACTAAGGCCTGGCAAGGGGAAAAATCTGCAAGTACAGAATATATTGTGAAATGCAAGTGCTCATCATACCTGCCCCCGACATTCCTCAGCTAATCCTTAAATATTCCTTGGCTTCCGCCCATTCAGAGAATGTGATTGGAACTTTGGATACAATGTCACAAATCAGGAATGGAAGTGAAAATGTTTCTCTAGCTAGCCATAAGAACTACATACAGTTAGTATATTCAGGGCACAAGCTAATATGAGAAAGCTGTAGGCATTGCTTATTAGTGAACCACTCCTAATTTCCTAATCTGTAGATCAATAATCAAACCGCATTCTTTCATATTTGATATATGATAAGAATTTGGGCTGCAGCATAAGTTGCACTGAACTAAGGCCTAAGGAGCTTATATCCCACTTTCAAAAGTGACTTTGCACCAGATTTTCAAAAATATTTAGATGCCAGAACACCTTTTGAAAATCTAGCATTTGGGAGCCTAAATCCCATTGATTTTTCAGTAACACTTAAGCTCTTAAGGTCCAGATCCTCAAAAGTATTAAGGCACCTAACTCTCATTGAAACCATGTGGCTTAATTAAATCAAGCTGCATTTCCACTGAGACTGTGATAGTTGTATTATCAGTTTGTAATCTGTCAGGTCTCTTCAAAACCATCTTCCAATAGTTTTTGGAAGTTTAGTCCCTTTCTGTAAAGTCTCTCGTTGAATAAAGTGCATGGTATGTTTTGATCAAAAGTCCTCATTGTCCGCACATATCTCAGCATGCTTATGGTAGTTGGATGCAAAGGCAGAGATTTAGGGCCAGATTTCCAGCTTGTATGAATAGCATAATTACACTGAAGCCAATAGAGCTACACCAATTTGCAACAGCTGAAGAGCAGAACCATAATCTTCAAGAGTTCCACTAAGTGTCATTGGATAGCTGAGACATCAGTCCTTCTTTCTCAGTTAGCTAAATGTGAGGTTGATGCTTATGGAAGAATTTCTGAACTTCCCCAATATATTTTAGGTATTATACTACTTTTTAAATGAGGTATAAATAGTGTGCTGAACAGCCAGAAATCAGAAGTTTAGGATGATTCCACCTGATAAATTCTATAGAGTTTTTCATTTTATTTTCATTGTTTGAACAAATAGCAAAATTCCTCGTTGTCACACTTTTCTCTGCCTTTTTGGATTAGCGTTTCTAGCAACTTGGCCTCAATATTTGGTGGTTTTTCTAAGAGATGTATAATCAGTAGCATTAAGTAAGAAGACTTCTTTTTCCTGGGTAGATGCTTATAGCCATTATGAGATCATTTTTCATGTTTCACCAGCCATTTTGCATTAATGTTCATGTTGAGTTTTTTAATCCTTTTCTTTTCTTTTCTTTTCTTTTCTTTTCTTTTCTTTTCTTTTCTTTTCTGTCTTTACTTACAACATCAGGTAGTGGACCTGAAGTTTCAGTCTGTCTGGAGAGGTCTATCCAGGGTGAAGTGTTCCAGTCATTTCTTTAAACTGTTCATTTTGCGTTTTATTTTTACTAACCACTAGCTTATGTGGTTAGTAAAAATAAAAAAAGAAGAAGGGGGCTTCAATTTTCTTATCACATCTCTGCCTCTCAAGATGTTTTATGGCATAATCACTGGTTGATCTTTCTGTAATTTTTTGGGTGTTGAAGACTAACAGATACCACTCCAGATTGAAATGGATGTTAAAAAGAACTTAAATTATCATTGCAGCTTTATTTTGCTAACCACATTGGCATAGAAAATGTCTGACTTTGCAGTATTACCAAACTTACTGATGTTCCACTTTTCATTCAATGGCACGTTTGATCTTAGAGAATCTGAAGAAACTGTTTATCCACATTTTTTGGGCATGAATCCTCTGTTTTTCTACTTAACTCTTTAGAGTGCTTGTATTTTACTTTACTTTCAAAGAATAATGTGTTTTCCTTGCATTATGTCACTTGTTCCTGCCACTTCTATCAACTTGAGGCATGTTAAGTCAGATAAACTCATACATTGATGTTTGGTCTTCACTAAACACTAATCTCCTCTTTGCAGTATTGATCAGCAGCACGTAGAATAACAAATAACCTCCTTGTGAATTGTGAAGACTGAAAAGCAATATGAGCTAGCCTGCTTAATACAGAACAATGCTATCAGATGCCCCGCCCACTTGGCAGATGTTTTTAGGTTCTAGAAAACCAAGCCTCCGTAACAATTTGCATACCCCTCTATTCAGTATCCAATAACAATGAATTACATCCATAAGTCGTACCCTTCTATCCATTCCCACAGCCCTCTAGTCTAGGGTCCTACAATGATCCTTAAGTTTATCATTTCCTAACTGGCATAACAAGAATCTTGAACACTTCCATTCTACTTTTTTTAGAATTACTTTACAGATAGAAATTAGAGCCCAATGAGTCAGATCCTTATCTGTGCTGAGTTCACACTTGGCACTGCTGAAGAGAGAGCACAGGAGGCAACTGGGGACCAAAACCATGCTTAGCATGACTTGGAGCAGCCTGGCCAGAAAGCCTGCTGTGAGCTCTACCCCTGACATTCCCTCTCTTCAGCCTGGCACACTCCCTGTGTGAAGTGGATAGAAGGTGGTGGAGAGCTGGGTATACCTTAGTGAGGGCATTACCTAGTTAGCTGCCCCATTAGGGTAGCTTTCCAGGGGCTTTGGGCACTGTTAGCACCAAACACCTAGGGCCAAGAGTCTGGCTCTGATGTTTCTAGTTTTAAAAAGCCTTTAAATTATGTGTATTATGTTAATGAAAACATTTCAGAGTCACAGAGAAGCCTTTTTTTTTTTTAAACGGGGGGAGGGGGAATTCCTTGAAAAACCCAACAGATATTTAAAAAAATGTCTTTGTCATTTTTTTCCAAAAACAAAACTGGGTTTCTCACACCCAGGGCCGGCTCCAGGCACCAGCCCACCAAGCTGGTGCTTGGGGTGGCACCT